>NW_026542610.1:2400000-3000000 GCF_028750875.1 Macrosteles quadrilineatus
TTTTAAAACAAGTTTTTTTAACCGTTTTAAAACAAGTTTACAACTGTTTTATTTTTAAAAAAAAGGAGTACGGGAAATTTCAATTAACTGTAGAATAGTAAAAAATGTCATGCTTAAAGAGCTTAGGGAATGATGGAAACAGGTCCACGACGTTGAGGAAGTGAAGGGAAGTTGCAAAGGCAAAGGGTCCGGAGTGTGGGAAATGTCAAGTGACAATGGAATAATATGGGAAAAACTTGTATTAAAACAATTGAAAAACTTGTTTTAAAACTTGTATCAAAACAATTGAAAAACTTGTTTTAAAACTTGTATTAAAACAATTGAAAAACTTGTTTTAAAACAAGTTTTTTTTACAGTTTTAA
Source organism: Macrosteles quadrilineatus (assembly GCF_028750875.1). Classification (NCBI taxonomy): domain Eukaryota; kingdom Metazoa; phylum Arthropoda; class Insecta; order Hemiptera; family Cicadellidae; genus Macrosteles; species Macrosteles quadrilineatus. The sequence continues at coordinate 2,400,363 of NW_026542610.1, forward strand.
AACAAGTTTACAACTGTTTTGAAACAAGTTTACAAATGTTTTATTCTTAAAAAAATGATTAGGGAATGATGGAAACAGGTCCACGACGTTGAGGAAGTGAAGTCAAGTTGCAAAGGTCTGGAGTGTGGGAAATTTCAAGTGACTATGGAATAATAGAACGCCATGCTTAAAAACGATTAGGGAATGATGGAAACAGGTCCACGACGTAGAGGAAGTGGAGGCAAGCTGCAAAGGCAAAGGATCTGGAGTATGGGAAATGTCAATTTACTGTAGAATAATACAAAGTCATGCTTAAAGAGGCTTAGGGAATGATGGAAACAGGTCCACGACGTTGAGGAAGTGGAGGGAAGTTGCAAAGGCAAACGGTCTGGAGTATGGGAAATGTCAAGTAACTATAGAATAATACAAAGTTATGCTTAGAAAGGTTTAGGGATTGATGAAAACAGGTCCACGACACAGATGAAGTAGAGGGAAGTTGCAAAGGCAAAGGGTCTGGAGTATGGGAAATGTCAAGTAACTATGGTATTATACAACGCAATGCTTAAAAAGGCTAGGGGAGTGATTGTAACAGGTCCGCGACGTAGAGGAAGTAAAGGGAAGTTGCAAAGGCAAACAGTCTGGAGCGTGGGAAATGTCAAGTAACTAGAGAATAATACATGGCCATGGTTAAAAAGGCTAAGGGACATTGTAAAAAATGCTTACAACTTCATTTATTATTTATTTAAATTTATAAGAAAACCATGAAAATTACAACAAAAACTAAGTTTTATTCAATGTTCACTAGAAATACCGGGATTTATCTTATATTTATATCTTTTGGACATTTTATAAAATGTCTAAGGGATATAGAGGAATGTCTAAGTTACATCACGACGTTGAGGAAGTGAAGGGAAGTTGCAAAGGTCTGGAGTGTGGGAAATGTCAAGTGACTATGGAATAATACAACGCCATGCTTGGAAACGATTAGGGAATGATGGAAAGAGGTAAACGACGTAGAGGAAGTGGAGGCAAGCTGCAAAGGCAAAGGGTCTGGAGTATGGGAAATGTCAATTAACTGTAGAATAATACAAAGTCATGCTTAAAGAGGCTTAGGGAATGATGGAAACAGGTCCACTACGTAAAGGAAATGGAGGGAAGTTGCAAAGGCAAAGGGTCTGGAGTTTGGGAAATGTCAAGTGACATAGGAATAATACAACGCCATGCTTAAAAACGATTAGGGAATGATGGAAACAGGTCCACGACGTAGAGGAAGTGGAGGTAAGTTGCAAAGGCAAAGGGTCTGCAGTATGGGAAATGTCAATTTACTGTAGAATAATACAAAGTCATGCTTAAAGAGGCTTAGGGAATGATGGAAACAGGTCCACGATGTTGAGGAAGTGGAGGGAAGTTGCAAAGGCAAACTGTCTGGAGTATGGGAAATGTCAAGTAACTATAGAATAATACAAAGTTATGCTTAGAAAGGTTTAGGGATTGATGAAAACAGGTCCACGACACAGATGAAGTGGAGGGAAGTTACAAAGGCAAAAGGTCTGGAGTGTTGGAAATGTGTAGTGACTATAAAATAAAACAACGCCATGCTTAAATAGGCTTAGGGACTGATGGAAACAGGTCCACGACACAGATGAAGTAGAGGGAAGTTGCAAAGGCAAAGGGTCTGGAGTGTGGGAAATGTCAAGTTACTATGGAATTATACTACGCCATGCTTAAAAAGTCTTAGGGAATGATGGAAACAGGTCCACGACGTAGAGGAAGTGGAATTAAGTTGCAAAGGCAAACGGTCTGGAGTATGGGAAATGTCAATAAACTATAGAATAATACAAAGTTATGCTTAGAAAGGTTTAGGGATTGATGAAAACAGATTCACGACACAGATGAAGTGGAGGGAAGTTACAAAGGCAAAAGGTCTGGAGCGTGGGAAATGTCAAGTAACTAGAGAATAATACATGGATAATACATGGCAATGGTTAAAAAGGCTAAGGGACATTGTAAAAAATGCTTACAACTTAATTTATTATTTATTTAAATTTATGAGAAAACCATGAAAATTACAACAAAAACTAAGTTTTATTCAATGTTCACTAGAAATACCGGGATTTATCTTATATTTATATCTTTTGGACATTTTATAAAAACGCCCTAGCCTTCTCGGCTATCTGTGCTTGAAGACTGAGGAGTCAAAAACCGGTATTTAGGCTGAGGCCACCAATTGCGAACAGATAGCGCTGCAGATGGTTGTTCAATGCGTTACTAGGTAGCAGCACTAGTTAGCCACGGACTATTTAGATAAAATCTTTTAGTTTAAACACAACAGTGATCATAAATGTGTTCCCGAGACTTTACTGCAAAACATTAGTTTCCCTAAAATGGCTATATTACGATAACCTCGTCTAACTAAATCAAGGTTAAATTCAATATTACATTGTAAACTATATGTCTATTGATTTTATGAGATTTCGGTTTCAAATAATGCTATCAGAACATAAAAATTTATAGGAAAACCAGACAAATTACAACAAAAACTAAGTTTTATTTAATGTTTACTACAAATACCGGGATTTATCTTTCTCTTATATTTTCTTATTGTGTTATTATTCAAAATAACCTAATTAATAAAGGGTTAAACCTGTTAAGGCAAAGCGTTGTATAATTCCATAGTCACTTGACATTTACCACACTCCACACCTTTTGCCTTTGCAACTTCCCTCCATTTCCTATACGTCGTAGACCTGTTTCCATAATTCCCTAAGCCTTATTGGGCATAAAAGAGCTGTAAACTTGTTTTAAAACGGTTAAAAAACTTGTTTTAAAACACTTAAAATACTTGTTTTAAAACAATTGGAAAACTTGTATTAAAACAATTGAAAAACTTGTTTTAAAACTTGTATTAAAACAATTGAAAAACTTGTTTTAAAACAAGTTTTTTTAACCAGTTTAAAACAAGTTTACAACTGTTTTATTCTTTAAAAAAAGTAGTATGGGAAAATTCAATTAACTGTAGAATAATAAAAAATGTCATGCTTAAAGAGCTTAGGGAATGATGGAAACAGGTCCACGACGTTGAGGAAGTGAAGGGAAGTTGCAAAGGCAAAGGGTCCGGAGTGTGGGAAATGTCAAGTGACAATGGAATAATATGGGAAAAACTTGTATTAAAGCAATTGAAAAACTTGTTTTAAAACTTGTATTAAAACAATTGAAAAACTTGTTTTGAAACAAGTTTTTTAACAGTTTTAAAACAAGTTTACAACTGTTTTGAAACAAGCTTACAAATGTTTTATTCTTAAAAAAAGGATTAGGGAATGATGGAAACAGGTCCTCGACGTTGAGGAAGTGAAGGGAAGTTGCAAAGGTCTGGAGTGTGGGAAATGTCAAGTGACTATGGAATAATACAACGCCATGCTTAAAAACGATTAGGGAATGATGGAAACAGGTCCACGACGTAGAGGAAGTGGAGGCAAGCTGCAAAGGCAAAGGGTCTGGAGTATGGGAAATGTCAATTTACTGTAGAATAATACAAAGTCATGCTTAAAGAGGCTTAGGGAATGATGGAAACAGGTCCACGACGTAGAGGAAGTGGAGGGAAGTTGCAAAGGCAAACGGTCTGGAGTATGGGAAATGTCAAGTAACTATAGAATAATACAACGCAATGCTAAAAAAGGCTAGGGGAGTTTTTGAAACAGGTCCATGACGTAGAGGAAGTAAAGGGAATTTGCAAAGGCAAACAGTCTGGAGCGTGGGAAATGTCAAGTAACTAGAGAATAATACATGGGCATGGTTAAAAAGGCTAAGGGACATTGTAAAAAATGCTTACAACTTCATTTTTTATTTATTTAAATTTATAAGAAAACCAGGAAAATTACAACAAAAACTAAGTTTATTCAATGTTTTATTCACTAGAAATACCGGGATTTATCTTTTATTTATATCCCTTGGACATTTTATAAAATGTCTAAGGGGTATAATAACACTCTAAGGGATATATCTAAGGGGGGGTTAGATATATATCCTAATATATCTAAGGGATATAGAGAGGAAGGTTATTTAAAAAAAATAGCAAAACGGCCATTGTCGACCTGTATGTTCATAGGATACACTATCAACTACTTAGCTAAAAGATTCGTCCAATCCGATGATTTCGAGGTGTATGTCTAAACCAAGGATTATGAACACCTCACTATGCCCCAGTGGTTGTAGTATATCGCTACAAACACACAGGTCACCAATTATTTGCCACACAGGACGGGATTCAAACCCGAGCAGACGAATGCCACTGGCCAAGTGACACACGCCCTAGCCTTCTCGGCTATCTGTGCTTGAAGACTGAGTAGTCAAAAACCGGTATTTAGGCTGAGGCCACCAATTTCGAACAGATAGCGCTGCAGATGGTTGTTCAATGCGTTACTAGGTAGCAGCACCAGTTAGTCACGGACTATTTAGATAAAATCTATTAGTTTAAACACAACAGTGATCATAAATGTGTTCCCGAGACTTTACTGCAAAACATTAGTTTCCCTAAAATGGCTATATTACGATAACCTCGTCTAACTAAATCAAGGTTAAATTCAATATTACATTGTAAACTATATGTCTATTGATTTTATGAGATTTCGGTTTCAAATAATGCTATCAGAACATAAAAATTTATAGGAAAACCAGACAAATTACAACAAAAACTAAGTTTTATTTAATGTTTACTACAAATACCGGGATTTATCTTTCTCATATATTTTCTTATTGTGTTATTATTCAAAATAACCTAATTAATAAAGGGTTAAACCTGTTAAGGCAAAGCGTTGTATAATTCCATAGTCACTTGACATTTACCACACTCCACACCTTTTGCCTTTGCAACTTCCCTCCATTTCCTATACGTCGTAGACCTGTTTCCATCATTCCCTAAGCCTTAATGAGCATAAAAGAGCTGTAAACTTGTTTTAAAACGGTTAAAAAACTTGTTTTAAAACTGTTAAAATACTCGTTTTAAAACAATTGGAAAACTTGTATTAAAACAATTGAAAAACTTGTTTTAAAACTTGTATTAAAACAATTGAAAAACTTGTTTTAAAACAAGTTTTTTAACAGTTTTAAAACAAGTTTACAACGTTTTTGAAACAAGCTTACAAATGTTTGATTCTTAAAAAAAGGATTAGGGAATGATGGAAACAGGTCCTCGACGTTGAGGAAGTGAAGGGAAGTTGCAAAGGTCTGGAGTGTGGGAAATGTCAAGTGACTATGGTATAATACAACGCCATGCTTAAAAACGATTAGGGAATGATGGAAACAGGTCCACGACGTAGAGGAAATGGAGGCAAGCTGCAAAGGCAAAGGGTCTGGAGTATGGGAAATGTCAATTTACTGTAGAATAATACAAAGTCATGCTTAAAGAGGCTTAGGGAATGATGGAAACAGGTCCACGACACAGATGAAGTAGCGGGAAGCTGCAAAGGCAAAGGGTCTGGAGTGTGGGAAATGTCAAGAAACTATAGAATAATACAACGCAATGCTTAAAAAAGCTAGGGGAGTGATTGAAACAGGTCCGTGACGTAGAGTAAGTAAAGGGAAGTTGCAAAGGCAAACAGTCTGGAGCGTGGGAAATGTCAAGTAACTAGAGAATAATACATGGCCATGGTTAAAAAGGCTAAGGGACATTGTAAACAATGCTTACAACTTCATTTATTATTTATTTAAATTTATAAGAAAACCATGAAAATTACAACAAAAACTAAGTTTTATTCAATGTTCACTAGAAATACCGGGAATTATCTTATATTTATATCTTTTGGACATTTGATAAAAACGCCCTAGCCTTCTCGGCTATCTGTGCTTAAAGACTGAGGAGTCAAAACCCGGTATTTAGGCTGAGGCCTACAATTGCGAACAGATAGCGCTGCAGATGGTTGTTCAATGCGTTACTAGGTAGCAGCACCAGTTAGTCACGGACTATTTAGATAAAATCTTTTAGTTTAAACACAACAGTGAACATAAATGTGTTCCCGAGACTTTACTGCAAAACATTAGTTACCCTAAAATGGCTATATTACGATAACCTCGTCTATCTAAATCAAGGTTAAATTCAATATTACATTGTAAACTATATGTCTATTGATTTTACGAGATTTCGGTTTCAAATAATGCTGTCAGAACATAAAAATTTATAGGAAAACCAGACAAATTACAACAAAAACTAAGTTTTATTTAATGTTTACTACAAATACCGGGATTTATCTTTCTCTTATATTTTCTTATTGTGTTATTATTCAAAATAACCTAATTAATAAAGGGTTAAACCTGTTAAGGCAAAGCGTTGTATAATTCCATAGTCACTTGACATTTACCACACTCCACACCTTTTGCCTTTGCAACTTCCCTCCATTTCCTATACGTCGTAGACCTGTTTCCATCATTCCCTAAGCCTTATTAAGCATAAAACAGTTAAAAAACTTGTTTTAAAACTTGTATTAAAACAATTGAAAAACTTGTTTTAAAACTTGTATTAAAACAATTGAAAAACTTGTTTTAAAACTTTTATTAAAACAATTGAAAAACTTGTTTTAAAACAATTTTTTTTACCGTTTTAAAACAAGTTTACAACTGTTTTATTCTAAAAAAAAAGGAGTATGGGAAATTTCAATTAACTATAGAATAATAAAAAATGTCATGCTTAAAGAGCTTAGGGAATGATGGAAACTGGTCCACAACGTTGAGGAAGTGAAGGGAAGTTGCAAAGACAAAGGGTCCGGAGTGTGGGAAATGTCAAGTGACAATGGAATAATATGCGAAAAACTTGTATTAAAACAATTGAAAAACTTGTTTTAAAACTTGTACTAAAACAATTGAAAAACTTGTTTTAAAACTTGTATTAAAACAATTGAAAAACTTGTTTTAAAACTTGTATTAAAACAATTGAAAAACTTGTTTTAAAACAAGTTTTTTTACAGTTTTAAAACAAGTTTACAACTGTTTTGAAACAAGTTTACAAATGTTTTATTCTTAAAAAAAGGATTAGGGAATGATGGAAACAGGTCCACGACGTTGAGGAAGTGAAGGGAAGTTGCAAAGGTCTGGAGTGTGGGAAATGTCAAGTGACTATGGAATAATACAACGCAATGCTTAAAAACGATTAGGGAATGATGGAAACAGGTCCACGACGTAGAGGAAGTGGAGGCAAGCTGCAAAGGCAAAGGGTCTGGAGTATGGGAAATGTCAATTTACTGTAGAATAATACAAAGTCATGCTTAAAGAGGCTTAGGGAATGATGGAAACAGGTCCACGACGTTGAGGAAGTGGAGGGAAGTTGCAAAGGCAAACGGTCTGGAGTATGGGAAATGTCAAGTAACTATAGAATAATACAAAGTTATGCTTAGAAAGGTTTAGAAATTTATGAAAACAGGTCCACGACACAGATGAAGTGGAGGGAAGTTACAAAGGCAAAAGGTCTGGAGTGTTGGAAATGTGTAGTGACTATAAAATAAAACAACGCCATGCTTAAATAGGCTTAGGGACTGATGGAAACAGGTCCACGACACAGATGAAGTAGAGGGAAGTTGCAAAGGCAAAGGGTCTGGAGTGTGGGAAATGTCAAGTGACTATGGTATTATACTACGCCATGCTTAAAAAGTCTTAGGGAATTATGGAAACAGGTCCACGACGTAGAGGAAGTGGAGGGAAGTTGCAAAGGCAAACGGTCTGGAGTATGGGAAATGTAAAAAAACTATAGAATAATACAACGCAATGCTTAAAACGGCTAGGGGAGTGATTGAAACAGGTCCGCGACGTAGAGGAAGTAAAGGGAAGTTGCAAAGGCAAACAGTCTGGAGCGTGGGAAATGTCAAGTAACTAGAGAATAATACATGGCCATGGTTAAAAAGGCTAAGGGACATTGTAAAAAATGCTTACAACTTAATTTATTATTTATTTAAATTTATAAGAAAACCATGAAAATTACAACAAAAACTAAGTTTTATTCAATTTTCACTAGAAATACCGGGATTTATCTTATATTTATATCTTTTGGACATTTTATAAAATGTCTAAGGGATATAGAGGAATGTCTAAGATACATCACGACGTTGAGGAAGTGAAGGGAAGTTGCAAAGGTCTGGAGTGTGGGAAATGTCAAGTGACTATGGAATAATACAACGCCATGCTTGAAAACGATTAGGGAATGATGGAAAGAGGTAAACGACGTAGAGGAAGTGGAGGCAAGCTGCAAAGGCAAAGGGTCTGGAGTATGGGAAATGTCAATTAACTGTAGAATAATACAAAGTCATGCTTGAAAACGATTAGGGAATGATGGAAACAGGTCCACGACGTAGAGGAAGTGGAATGAAGTTGCAAAGGCAAACGGTCTGGAGTATGGGAAATGTCAAGTAACTATAGAATTATAAAAAGTTATGCTTAGAAAGGTTTAGGGATTGATGGAAACAGGTCCACGACACAGATGAAGTGGAGGGAAGTTGCAAATGCAAAAGTTCTGGAGTGTTGGAAATGTCAAGTGACTATGAAATAATACAACGCCATGCTTAAATAGGTTTAGGGACTGATGGAAACAGGTCCACGACGTGGAGGAAGTAGATGGAAGTTGCAAAGGCAAACGGTCTGGAGTATGGGAAATGTCAAGTAACTATAGAATAATACAACGCAATGCTTAAAAATGCTAGGAGAGTTTTTGAAACAGGTCCACGACGTAGAGGAAGTAAAGGGAAGTTGCAAAGGCAAACAGTCTGGAGCGTGGGAAATGTCAAGTAACTAGAGAATAATACATGGCCATGGTTAAAAAGGCTAAGGGACATTGTAAAAAATGCTTACAACTTCATTTATTATTTATTTAAATTTATAGGAAAACCAGGAAAATTACAACAAAAACTAAGTTTTATTCAATGTTCACTAGAAATACCGGGATTTATCTTATATTTATATCCCTTGGACATTTTATAAAATGTCTAAGGGATATAATAACACTCTAAGGGATATAGAGAGGAAGGTTATTTAAAAAATAGCAAAACGGCCATTGGTGACCTGTATGTTCATAGGATACACTATCAACCACTTAGCTAAAAGATTCGCCCAATCCGATGATTTCGAGGTGTATGTCTAAACCAAGGATTATGAACACCTCACTATGCCCCAGTGGTTGTAGTATATCGCTACAAACAAACAGGTCACCAATTATTTGCCACACAGGACGGGATTCAAACCCGAGCAGACGAATGCCACTGGCCAATTGACACACGCCCTAGCCTTCTCGGCTATCTGTGCTTGAAGACTGAGGAGTCAAAAACCGGTATTTAGGCTGAGGCCACCAATTGCGAACAGATAGCGCTGCAGATGGTTGTCCAATGCGTTACTAGGTAACAGCACCAGTTAGTCACGGACTATTTAGATAAAATCTTTTAGTTTAAACACAACAGTGATCATAAATGTGTTCCCGAGACTTTACTGCAAAACATTAGTTTCCCTAAAATGGCTATATTACGATAACCTCGTCTAACTAAATCAAGGTTAAATTCAATATTACATTGTAAACTATATGTCTATTGATTTTACGAGATTTCGGTTTCAAATAATGCTATCAGAACATAAAAATTTATAGGAAAACCAGACAAATTACAACAAAAACTAAGTTTTATTTAATGTTTACTACAAATACCGGAATTTATCTTTCTCTTATATTTTCTTATTGTGTTATCATTCAAAATAACCTAATTAATAAAGGGTTAAACCTGTTAAGGCAAAGCGTTGTATAATTCCATAGTCACTTGACATTTACCACACTCCACACCTTTTGCCTTTGCAACTTCCCTCCATTTCCTATACGTCGTAGACCTGTTTCCATCATTCCCTAAGCCTTATTGAGCATAAAAGAGATGTAAACTTGTTTTAAAACGGTTAAAAAACTTGTTTTAAAACAGTTAAAATACTTGTTTTAAAACAATTGGAAAACTTGTATTAAAACAATTGAAAAACTTGTTTTAAAACTTGTATTAAAACAATTGAAAAACTTGTTTTAAAACAAGTTTTTTAACAGTTTTAAAACAAGTGTACAACTGTTTTGAAACAAGCTTACAAATGTTTTATTCTTAAAAAAAGGATAAGGGAATGTTGGAAACAGGTCCACGACGTTGAGGAAGTGAAGGGAAGTTGCAAAGGTCTGGAGTGTGGGAAATGTCAAGTGACTATGGAATAATACAACGCCGTGCTTAAAAACGATTAGGGAATGATGGAAACAGGTCCACGACGTAGAGGAAATGGAGGCAAGCTGCAAAGGCAAAGGGTCTGGAGTATGGAAAATGTCAATTAACTGTAGAATAATACAAATTCATGCTTAAAGAGGCTTAGGGAATGATGGAAACAGGTTCACGACGTTGAGGAAGTGAAGGGAAGTTGCAAAGGCAAAGGGTGCGGAGTGTGGGAAATGTCACGTGACTATGGAATAATACAACGCCATGCTTAAAAACGATTAGGGAATGATGGAAACAGGTCCACGACGTAGAGGAAGTGGAGGCAAGCTGCAAAGGCAAAGGGTCTGGAGTATGGGAAATGTCAATTAATTGTAGAATAATACAAATTCATGCTTAAAGAGGCTTAGGGAATGATGGAAACAGGTTCACGACGTTGAGGAAGTGAAGGGAAGTTGCAAAGGCAAAGGGTCCGGAGTGTGGGAAATGTCACGTGACTATGGAATAATACAACGTGATGCTTAAAAACGATTAGGGAATGATGGAAACAGGTCCACGACGTAGAGGAAGTGGAGGTAAGCTGCAAAGGCAAAGGGTTAAGGGTGTGGAAAATGTCAAGTTACTATGGAATTATACTACGCCATGCTTAAAAAGTCTTAGGGAATGATGGAAACAGATCCACGACGTAGAGGAAGTGGAGGGAAGTTGCAAAGGCAAACGGTCTGAATCATGGGAAATGTCAAGTTTAAAAATCGTTTGTGCTTTCAGGTAATTTAATTACACGTACGATGCTGATAACAAAGTTATTTCGTACATATATGACGGATATGATTTAGTAGTAGGCTAAACCACTTGAGTTCTCGAAGGTGTATTGCTGACCTGGTTTTCCTGAGGAAGATTTTCAATGCAGAATTTGACTCTCCTGAGCTGCTGAGCAGAATCAACTTTCGCTGCTCCTGGCCATCCTGATCTTAGGACCTATTTGAGAAGGGACACCATTCTACAGTGTAAGCCTACTACAACACATTACCAAGATTACATCGTTTGGGAAACAGTATTCCTCCAAATCTCGACTTTTTCCCTTCAAGTTTAATTACTTTTAAGAAAGAGCTGCTTGCTTGTTTTTTTAATAATCCTTGGTGCATTATACAGTTGTTCTATGATCTAGTTTGTAATCGCATTTCTTGTTTACTTTTATATTAATTAAAATGTTGTTGCATGTTTATTGTATTTTATTTTTATTTTCCACAGCAATGCCATTTACAATAATACCATTCAGTTAAGATTAATAAATAACATTATATAAACTTCAAGACTGGCTTAGGAAAATTCAGTACAACAAATAAACTTTTCATCAACAATTACATCAATACAATCAAGTCCAAGGCTGTTACAATTTGTTTTTTACTTATTCTGTATTCCTCGCCTAAGCCCATTTGTATTCATTGACTTTATCTTCTGTTTCTTAAGTAAGGTGTCACAGAGGGATGAGATTCAGAAGGGAAGTTTTCTGAACTTTCCAAGACAAAGATGGGAGAAACAGACTTTGTACTGTCAAGTAGGAAGGACTTTAGACTGCCTTTTGGTTTCAGTTTATTCAAATTAAGATTAGTTTGCATTACGAACTGAGAGATAAAGTCAAGATTGAAGTGATTAATTTCTTATCGGTGAAAAGTTGTTGATTGCTATTTGTAGGTCGTAGAATTCTTAGTTAAATTTTCACTCAACATCAACGTATAAACTATAGGATTTTTATTATAAATTATAAAGTCTATAGATTGTAGTTTACCTCTTAAAATAACGCTCAAAATATTAATAAACGCTGGCAAATTTAGTGTAAATAATAAAATGAACGTAAATAAAGTTCCTTGTTCGGAACTATTCATCACAGTGATGTTGTTATGGATTTTACCGAAAAGTTTTTCGGGTCGTAATTTAATCGTTGATGGGCATTATAATTTTAAAGAAAAAAACTGTACACCTGGCAGAATTCAGTTGATATATACCATACAGGTGAAACTGATATTATCGAATTATATTGAACAATTTAACAATATAGTTAAGAGTCCATTTAAAAAAGTTTTGTTATTCCAGCCATCACACACTTGTTTTGTCGGTGATTGTTAATACATTTTGGTACCAGCTATCTAACGTGAAGCATTGTAATAGGGTGGCGCTATTGCCTAATTCAATGTCTTTAAAAAAGTAATGTCTCTAGTCCAATGTCCAGGCATACATCTAATAAGCACACAACAGTCAATAAAAATGTTTCAAAAAACCAAAACAGGTATAGCTTTGCAATATGAAGAAACAACTAGTTATAAGAAAATTTTAGCTTTTACAAAATATGTAGATATATTGCATACATATTCATCAGTGCTTAAAAGGGGATTTAGCAATACGTCCAGCAGATTCAAATCAAGTATCATGGATAGTATTAGTTATCTTAGCACGTAAATATTTTACTATTTACTCATACCAACAAAGATAGGATTTCATGGACTGATTTGATGTTAAATTTGAGAATGTGTCTTAGAGCCCGAAACTAGTTATTCACAAACTACTATTTATTGGAGTGATGGCGGAAAATGATACGTAAAATTTACGAGATTCGTATAATTAGTCTATTGACAAAAATATTAGATGCGAATGCATCGAAATCTACTGTTTCAGGCGATCGTTCAAAATAACTGGTTTGTTTGCCTCTTCTGCAGCGATTTATGTCACCAGTGGGATAATAAGACCTAACTCATAAATTCACCCAGTGCCAATAATTTAATTCTTCAAAAAAGTCATGTATTTCAACAGTTAATTCATAAAATTATGTTCATATAACCTTAAATTATTAGTTACTTTCTTATCTACTCTTTCCAAACCAATGCGACAGAAGTGACTTGTTGAAAAGTTTTCCTAAGCTACACAAATGAAAAACGAAGACAATGTTGCATATCAAGCTTAAAAGAAGATAAACAATTTGGGTATTCAACTTCATCAAACTTATGGTATGACTTTACCAACCTTTTCACAATATTTTACTTTGCGATGTGGATTGTGTGTGTAAAATTCTGGATCGAGAATTCACATTTAAAATTACTTACATACTCTATCATACATAAGAATTTATATTAATAACGTAAGATTAATACGTTCTTCAATCATAGTTATTAATTTTAACTTACCTTTACACTATATATTTTATTAGTAACAACAAATAATAATTTTTCTTATCTAAATATATCTAAAATTCATTGAAATATCCCTATTATATTAACACTTGTTTCAATAGAATTTATTTACAATGAATGTGCACTTTATGTCTACTATTTACCAAAATTGCCTTCTTAATTTCTCATTTGTGTAAAAATTTTAAAAAGAGGCCTTATTCGTGTTTCTGGATCCTATCCGTTGAAGCAAAAATGTTAGCCAGACCTTTTGATAACTTTTTGCGGACAACAAAACACTATCCCATCACTGCACTGAGATAATTCGTAGTCCTTTGTGGTACTAAAGGAGCCAGATACTTACAAACACATGAATAATAATTATTGATCATACGTATAACTGTTTTTGATAATGTAATCTATTAATTTACAATCGACAAGTAATTTATAGTTGAACTACCAATGTCCAAATATTTTGATGTGCATCCAAATTATAACTAAAGAAGTATTTTGTTAAATCGTAATACAGTATAATGGAACCGGAGAATGGCTTGTCCGGTAAAAGGAATGAAAACGTTGGATTCTATTTAAATGCCAGCAAACCTCCAGACATCTCTTAAATTAAATGACACCAAGGAAATTCACTTTGCCTCTGTTACTTCTTTACTTAGAGTTTGATGAACAGTTTTCACTTCATTGGTTAACCGTTGCTTTTTTAACAGGTACAAATATTAATTTAGTATCAATTAAACATCCATTACTATAGATAGCCTATACACCACGTAAGTATGCACTTTGGATGCGATACTCCCTGGTGTGGATTAACGTCCGCACGGGTGAGTACTACGACTATCCTGTAGTACTATCCTGATAATTAGATCAATTCTTATATACCAAAGGCAAAAAGTGGTTCGGATTCCTTTATAAGCTGTAGGTCCCTTAGTTGCCATTAGCTGTATGGGCTATTAATTAACAGCAGTGTCTAAGGAATATGTCGGCCTTAGTCACTAACAAGACTACAGGATCGCGCCACTCATCCTACAATTATCTACATTCATACTTGGCTTAAACTATCTACTTTGTATGGTCACCATTTAATAAGAAAGTAATTAAGTAACGACGTGCATCGATATGAAATTACTTTGTAGTTTATTACGATTTACAAACGGCTAGTGAAATTTCATCGTAAGCCCCTAAAAAAGAGTTTGTTTGTCTATAAATTAGAGTATAAATTATTATGTTTATATTATTTATTTTTTTAAGACAACGCTTCATATTATCATATTATCTTAGTTTTCTACCAGCCATGTCAGCTGAGTGTTAAGACTGAAATGTCACCAAAGCCAGTAATGACATTGCAATTACATTGTAAAGCTTTCTCTAGATCTAAGTTCATTGGAGCTCAACCGTATTACAACGCGTGTAAATTACCATTCTACCGTACTTCTTATCTTAATAAACATGTATTTGTTTTGATATAATTAATTAATTTAATATGATATAATCTGCAGAAACGCGATCATAGGGTGTCCCGGAACTCTCTACCAATATTTAAGGGTAAGAAACATAACTAAATATTATATTTAAACTGTCCGGAGGTCCTTAGTTACTCACACAGCCACCATTTTGTTTTTTTCAGTTATTATTTTTTTTCTAAAGAATGGTTAAACATACGAAATGAAAAAATGGCGGCTATTTAAAATTTCTGTAAAATTAATGGTTTTTGAGTTATTTAAGAAAGAAAGTTTTAAATGGCTGCCATTTTGTTTTATGAGTTTGAAAAATCTTCATAATTTTGTTGTTGTTTTGTCTACTTGTCATAAATGTTTGTGCAAAGTTTCCATTTCGTATGTTTAACCATTCTTAAAAAGAAAATAACGGAAAAAAAACAAAATGGTGGCTGTGTGAGTAACTAAGGACTTCCGGACAATTTAAATATTATATTTAGGTACGTTTATTACCCAGGATCAATGCCCTAAAATATTGGTAGAGAGTTCCGGGACACCCTGTATATCTGAATTTGAAAAAAAAAACTGCCAGTCTTTTGCCCTCAGCAGACGTATGCAGGATTCAAACCTGCACTCTGGTCCATCGGGTATTAGTAAAAAAAGAACCAGCTTTACCTGATGGAAAGACTGGTCTCTCGCGATCGGGTGTCTCGGTGCAATACTCGACAGGACAAGCAGTTTCACTTCCCGAGAGTGAGGCTGGAAAATGGCAGGAGAGGGTTTTCATACTTTGGACCCAAGTTGTATACCGCTCTTCCCTGTCATCAAAAGTTGCTGGGTGTTCTAGCTTTTTGAAATAAACTAAAAGAAATGTATATACAGCTGTGGATGAAGGACCTAAAATACTCTCTGATTAGATTGTACTTTCTGTTATTAGTTTTATTTAGTATTAGAAATTGTCAAGAGTTATCCTGTAAAGCAGTATGCACTGAGGAACGCTTGCTAAATCAAAGCATTTTTATTTATTTATTTAATTATTTAACAATAAATAAATTAAAATATATGGTTTTGTATTTCGTATGTTTATTTTTCTAGAAAAATGGCATCTTAATAAATTAACTTGAACATTTATAAAGTTTAGCTTTTGCCTAAAATTTCGTTATGTGTAATCGGCTATCATACAAAATGTGTGTATTTTGACTAGTCTTATCAGGTATAGATTTGCAGCCTTGTTTCGAATTTTACGTTTAATTAATTTTTCTAAATGTTAATAAATAAAAAATTATTTAATGTACTGTATGTTATTATGTAATGTATGTTGTTTGAATTTAAAAGTACCCAGTATTTACAGTTTTTTTTTTATATTTTATTGAATTTCTTTATTAAATAGGGGCCTATCCCATTTTGGTTGAGGAAGAATATTTTGTTAATCCATTAAGCAATCCCTATGCTCTATCTACTATCCAAAAAATATTCGAATTGATATGATAATGTATTTTACGCACTGTAAGTATGATTATGTTGTTTTTATTTTTAAATATAATACAACATTAACAACCATAAGAATATAGATGTGATATAATATTTACTCAACATTGTATACCAATTTTATAAGATGAGGAAATGTAGCAAGGCAAAATGTATTATATATTTGTCGTTGAAAGTGATAGAACCACAACAACAATTACCCCTAGCTACAACTTAAAGCACCAGCAGGGGTGAAGTACGGTCAGGTAAAGAATTAACTAAAACATCAACAAAGTCACTTTTATCACTACACATTTAACGGATTGCTTCACCGGTATTGTCCAAAGAACAGTGTACGTTCAAAGGACAAACTAAATAGAACTACGCTTTACCTTAAAACTAAAATAAACTACATTCTAGTTAGATGGATTTCCATTTATGGCCCAAGAGTACCTGACCTTAAAGTGAACTTGAAAAAATTACTGCCCTATTTATTTGTTAACAACGTGTGTAGAAAAAGTAGGTTCAAATTGTAGATTTTTTAACTTTTTCCAGAAAAGGTTTATTCTGTACAAGAAATAGTGTGTTTACAACACAATAGACATGATGGATGACTGACTGTACCAAGGTTATGACGTCATCATTCATATATGACGGCGTTATCAACTCATGTATTGTGAGCCTATCTAATAAACATGAATCATGTGTTTGGCCTTTGGTTAGGAAAGGTAAAGAACTATAATATGGGATTTCAGTTCAAGAGTTTGAAACAAATACAGTTACGGCAAAATATGTATGATACGATAACGTACGTTTCAACGTTTAGATAATTATACAGACTGTCCCAAAAGTCCCGGACCGGTTTAATATTTTCTAAACGACTACAGATAAATCAATAAGATTTTGCACATCAACACTACACTTAAAAATCTACTTTTTTAAGGAACTATCAATTTTCTGTCATATCATGGGAACGTCCCACGAGGAGTCAGAAGGAAATCTTAAATAGGAGCATAGGTCAATATGCACATCTATTTAAAGGGCTTAGCTAGCAGAGTTCAATGCCGGAAACCGCGCCTCGAAAGGATCACCCGTTACAAAATGGCGGCCGTTCAAAGATTTCTTGAACCTGCTATTTTGAATCTTTGAACGACTGCCATTTTTTACTCAGGCGTTCTTTTGAGCTTGAATTTACGGCATTGTAATCTACTAGTGAAGACCTTTAATTTGATGTGCATATCGACCTATGCTTACGTTAAACATTTTTTTCCGATTCCTAGAGCTGTGCCCCCAAATGCAAATTAAATGAATCTTTGAACCACTGTCATTCTTGACTTGGTTGTCCGTTTGAGTTCAAATTTGCAGCATTATATTCTGCTAGTAAAGACCTTTAATTTGATGTACATGTCAACCTATGCTTCTATTTAAGATTTCCTTTTGACTCCTTGCGGGACGTCCCCATGATGTGACAGAAAATTTATATTTCCATAAAAAAGTAGATTTTTAGGTGTGGTGTTGATGTACCAAATCTTATTGATTTATCTGTTGTCGTTTAGAAAATATTAAGCCGGTCCGGGACTTTTGGGACAGTACAATAATTTTACCTACGGTAATTATTACCGCAACAATTGACTTACAAAAAGCTGAAAAACATTAATTGAGAATTAATGTGATGTATATTCTTCGTTAATTATTATTTTGTTTCTAAGCTAGGTTTTGAAAACTATTTTGTTTTAAATTGTGTGAATTATCTATAATACAATATGGTTTTAACCATTATATGTAATAATATACTTTAATATTAATATTTAAGATTGTAAACAATAAACATATCTTTGTAAAATTTAACATAGTCAATAGACACTATTAATTCCTAAATTTAAATTAATATAAAACTTTACTTAGTATGCCATTTAAGTATAAACATGTTCTTTTTGTTTTCTCATCCTTAAGCTTCGATAAAATTTGTTATATAACCGATACAATTATACATTTTCCATTTTACTGGTTCCGAAACCTAATTGAAAATTAACCAAATATTTCAAATAGACTAGACAAAATGTACATTAAGCTATATTGAAAGCAATGGATCTAATAATATCATATTGTTAAGATCTATTTGAAAAGAGTTACAGCACATGGTACACCAAGCAGGTTTACCTTCAGGTCAGGTAATCTCGGGGTCATAAATGCTAATCAGTGTTACCAGGGTATTGCTGTCGTTAGTCTCAGTGTATAGGAAACATATTGTTTTATATTTAGCATATACCATTTTTTGTCCTTTTAGATGACTGAAAACCCCAAAACCTTTATTTTGGTACTTTAAATAATATTGTGGCAGAATACAATTTTATATGATTTTCAATGGTTTCAATATGATGTTCTTTTGGTCAAACGAACTCACCTAAAAACGGTAAATGGTATTTGGGTAGTTTATTAAATTAAAGTTGACTGCGTAGGATTGCTAGCCAATATGATACACATTTAGATTTTAGTACACTTATAAACTTAACACATTTTGGGCCTCAAAATGTGAATTGTCAGTAATGCCTTCTTCACCTCAGATAATCTTCCTTGCATACCAAATATGATGCTCGTACATTATTCCAACCTAAAGTTTTGGATTAACGTGTTTGAGAAAATGCCAGTTTTACTAATACAAAAATTAGTTTCGATTCATAACTGTACTTCATGACTAAGATTTTCATTGATTTTATGCTAAAGTGCATAATATCACTTTTAATTTGTGATACAGTGTATTTTATTTTTTGTTTTATCTTTAAAGGATCAGCGCCACTATTGCAGTAACAAAGTATTTAACAAAATTTTAATTAGTTTTTGACGAGTAAAGTATATGATATTAATAAATATGCACAAATAAAATAATTAAAATAATTAAATAAATTCAATTTTGGTCCAAAATAGAGTACGTATTGTTTTTATTTGAAATTCAAGCAACAAATCATTCAGATAATTGTAATGCATTTCAATGCCAACAAACCAATTGACAGCTCTTAAGTTGAAACGTCACCATGAAAATTCACTTTGTCTCTGTTACTTCTGCATTCATAATCTTATAAAACTTTCTCTATTTTGACAACAGAAACGGTATATATTATACTGTTAATCTTCCGTTTACCTTAACAAATTAAAATTTAAACAACAGGTGTGAAAAAATGGCCCAGTGAATTGGTGCAATGTTTTATGATTTACCAAACCTGGTGTGACTTTCGAAGTCATACCAGGTATATATGTAAAAAATAAATAGCTGTTAATGGGAATCATATATTTATTTGCGGACCATTTTCATGAGATCAACTTTATCAATACCATTGTAATTTTCAATCCACAGACTAAACTCGTTGTTCAAACTATCTCATCTTTCAATGTATAAGTATATTTTATACCATGCAATATGAAAACTTTACATATTCTAAATATTGTATTTTAACTACTGATCAACAGAATCATTTATTTGATACACACAAAAAATGACGGGAAATCTTAGGAATTGAAATATCTGCTCTGTGTCCACGAAAAATACATAATATTATATGATTAAAGGACAAACTCTTAAGGGGAAAAAACGTTTAACCCGTAAAACTCAAAATATACGCTTAAGAATCTACACGCAATAAGTAAATCCATTGCACACTGCTTTAGAACTATTTTACATTTGGTAGTAATTATGTGGGGGTTCAGTTGATATCTTGACAGACTAACGATGTAAGGTTGTAAATTCCGGTAGGCAATGCCTTATAAGTAGTACAGTTAAACTAATTATTTAATGGCTCATCCCCTTGCTTTGCCATATAAGTTCCACGGATATGCCCTAGACACATGTGGACGAGCAAATCTTACGTTTAAGTATATCCCTATTTTCTAACAAATAAAACAAAACAAAAGAAGGGTTTTTTAACAATTGCCATTAAATATAATTAGTCCAAATGGTTTTGTAATTGCATAACTGTTTATACTCGATGAACTAATACTGCGAAAGTCTTCCCTTTTGCAACATTTTCTCTAAATTTTCATGTGGTTATAGTAATAGTTACATAACCTATGAATCCAACAATAATATGATAATTTTGATCAGTTATGTTTTTTACTTTTTTACTCTACAAAAAACATTGAGGACAGAATATGAGAAAAACTTCTAATGGTATTCATAACTGCTTAAACAGGTTTCTGATGCTTTGGGTCTTTTATAATAAAAATCTGGATTTAATTGGTGAATAAAATTTATCTTTCCATGCGTAACAGTGAATTGTTTTAAAGGTTTTTTGTGAGATAAGGTAAATGCACTGTGCTAGCCTGGGCGTTGAAAGGCCTAAAAGGTTTCGCTTGGTAAAGTGCAGAGCCAATTAAGGTTTCGGTCACTCTACAAGAGTATATTATAGTATGTACAGTTTACGAATTGTAAATTGTATATACGCTATGTACAATATTGGCCCAATTATAAACTTGGAATTACTAAAAATAATTACATCATGAACAAACACTGTAATATATCCAAATTTCAAAAGATTATTTTCTAATATTAATTTTGATATATTTTTCCAAATATTCTTTACAACATTTGTTTTAACTTTGTTTAAAATTAATTTATTTTTAAGTAAATATTTACTTTTTGTACCAGTGTACTAGTGCCTGAAGATGGAAACCTAGTTTCTGAAAGTGCTCGTGAATAAAATAAAATAATTATATATTGGCCTTGTTGAACTTGTAAATTTAATTATACATTTCATTATTGGTCACAATGTTTAATTTTCTCAAAAACATAGCAATAATTGTTTACAATAATATCGATTTTGACAAAGGAACTGCAGATAATAACTAGCAATTACAGTTAAATAAACACTTTTGAGATTTATAAAAGGTTTAAGATGTAATTTTTTAAGAATAAATATATATATTATGTCTAAATATTAATATGTTGTTATTTCCTCGGTTTCCAAATTAATCACTTTTAAAAAAAATTTTTGATCTTAAAATGATTTTATCTTTTTTATACGTAGTATAATTATGTTAAAGTGTTGTTTTCGTCAAAATTACGAGTTTATGTATTGATAGATGTATCCATTTAAGGTCCTTTTGAACCCAAAAAAATGGGTTTTGATTTGGTGCAAATACTTTTGTGGAGAGAGTACTGGTTGTGGAGAGAGCTACATAATAACACATATGGCCCGATATTTGATTAAATTTCGTATGTGGATAATCTATAGTATCTAAATTTTTATTTTTTTTTTATTTGGTATTTACTAGTAATTTATCCATAAAACCCACACAACTTAAAATTATATTTTTACAAAAATGGTCACCATTATTATGTTTTAAATTTAGTATTATAGTCTTTTTGACTCCAAAGGAAAATGGTACAGATCCCATCACTGTTAAAATTACGGCACTAAAATGATTGCAGCTTTGAGGATTTCCTCTATTTTACATCATGATAACTCCTACCGCTTATTTAAGGTTGTTTACAAGCTGGAAGTCCAAATTTACAAAAATTGTAAAATATTGGCTCGAAACGAATCCTTCTTAATCTGTTGAATTTTATGATGCTCTGAAGGCCGGTCATTGTTTTAATTTGTTGTTTGATTTATTTACCCAGGTATGTCACTATTTCATTTTCTTTTGTTTGTTTTTGCCATAACAGCAAGGTTTGCCGCTTTGTTTGCTGTGTGGTATTAACCAATTTTAGCATGGTTTGTAATGGTGAACATTTCATTTATTTATATAAATTGGTTTGACTTATTTTTTTCGTAGTTTTGACGTTACCTATTGTATTTATAACTGAATGGTACAATAAATCTCTTGACGCTAAATGGTAGTAAGTATGTGCCAGATTACTGATAAAGTTTATTTGTTTATCTATTTATTTTTACGTATAGACAGTTCTTTATTCAGTCATCAAGCTGACCTTCAACCCACTTTGCCTTTGGGTTATTATTTTATAATTTTTATTATATGGAATTTAAACTCACAATTTTAAGAAAGAAATCTGGCAAACTTACAATCGGACACAATTAAAACTAAGTTAAAACTAACTTTTTATTTTTATAAAAAAAATCTTCAATATCATATTCCCTACTAAGCCTAATATTTTCTGCTACAATAGACATGATGGATGACTGACTGTACCAAGGTTATGACGTCATCATTCATACATGACGGTGTTATCACCTCATGTATTGTGAGCATATCTAATAAACATGAATAATGTGTTTGACGTGTGGATTGGACAGGATCAACTTGAAATGACGAGAAATGTTGGAGTAATTTTAATTGTATAAAATATAAATAAAACTGTTTATGTAAATAGTAGACTAAACTCTCCTTTATGGAAGTGTCTAGAATTGACCCTGAAGTAGATTATAAAATTTAAAATGGGTAAATGAATTTTTGTAAAATAAATATATGTTGACGTTTTGATATAAATGCATGTTATGCTTGTTTTTATTTTGTAATTTAAATTAGGTCCTTTATATGGATGTAACGACGTATTTTAATTGGACTAACCTTTAAAATTACCCTTTTAGGAATTGTTCATAGGTTTATTTTAAAATTTTTTAATCCCAAGTTTTTTTTGTAGGTTATTTATTAAATGTGGAGTTGTATGGTTAAACTATTTTTTTTTTTTTTTGGAAATGTTGGACTAAACGCCATGATTAGAGCCAAAACATATTAACTATCATATATATAAACCTAGATTCTTCATGTATATGCCTTATCCACTACACAGAGTAAAATTGTAGATAGAAATAAATTACTTTTGTAATCAGCAAATATTATATTATTATTAAGGATTATAAATTAGCTTACTATGCCTTAGGGACAAGGATAACGTTGTTTATTAGAATGATAGTGTAACAATAGTGTTCACAATCAAGAGTTTGAAAGTGATCAATGGTGTTCCAAGCAGGTTTACCTTCAGGTCAGGTAATCTTAGGGTCATAAATAGAATAAGCGTTACCAGGCTATTGCCGTCGTTAGTCTCAATTTCTAGGTAGCGCGTGGAAGTTTTAAACAGCTTATCCTTTTTATAAAACAATAACTTATTAAATAAAACAGATAATATTCATTCCCAACCAACTGGATAATTAGGCTTACACTAAAAAAGTATATATTTTACAACAACAAAAAATCTATTTTGTTTACAATGATTTACAAAAAACTCTCTTTTAAGGGTTAATGTATGCAAAAATATGTTGTTAAAAAAGGATGATAAATTGATAATTTGAAAAGATTCAGAGAGGTACAGAAACACTGTTTAATTTCAACTTTATTTAGGCCTTTATTAAAAAAATACCATTGGACTTCTTAACAAATGCATTTAAAAAATGTCTCTTTAATTTTCAAAGTCTACTCTTTTTAGCAACAGGAATTTTGTATTTTTCATTGTTTGCCATTAATTTTTTGATTTGTTTTTAAGTTTTTTTACGGCGAATTGGCAAGTAAAACCTTTGAAATGTGTTCGGTATTCATATTTTTAGAGTATTTAGAAATTAATCATTATGTTAATTAAGTCACTGGTTAATTAATCATGCTAATGTGTATATAAATCACCACATTTATTGTAATATTATTTAGTCTCAGTAACAATTTATTGTAAATAGACTCCCGCTTTCAATATTCAAATGAGATTGCTAAGCCTGCTCGAATTTCCCGCCACAGTAAGGCCTATTTTCCTGTACTACATACCCATGAATCACCTGACGCCGTGTTTGCTTCAATCGCATTTCCTATTGGCCATCGAATTCCTAGACCCCCTCTAAACCGCAATTGCATTTTTCAAAGTGTGAAGCCGGCGATCGGCGTCTGTCTGTCCACGGTCGGCGTCCATAACTCACGGTGTATTCCGTTTCTCGTATCTCGGGACATTAATTGCCCATTTTACCTCTCTTAAACGTATTTTTAGGCTATAGATTAATTATATCTGGCCTCCCTCTCCTCTATAGTACATTTAACTATATATACATTTTAATTTCCCCCTTTTGTTTGTGATTAAATTACTTAAATTGTGATCTAGTGCTTTCAGACTCTTCAAACCTCAAGACAGTGTGTGCGCGTCCGTGTATTACTTCTAGACTTTCCGTACGTTTTCACCGCGACTTCCGCG
Source organism: Macrosteles quadrilineatus (assembly GCF_028750875.1). NCBI lineage: Eukaryota > Metazoa > Arthropoda > Insecta > Hemiptera > Cicadellidae > Macrosteles > Macrosteles quadrilineatus. The sequence continues at coordinate 2,424,736 of NW_026542610.1, forward strand.
TATTAGTGAGCTCTTTGTGATTATGAACTTGGGTGCGTTGCGTTCTCCAAAATTCTACAAAACAGAAGCACTCGGTCTAAGGACTCCGCCATCCGCCATCGCTCCACCATAGACGACGCCGCTGCCATACTCTCGACCTTTGGATAATTGGACTCAAGGTACAACCTTAAAGTTTTGTGTGTGTTTTAATTAGACTCTAAAACTAATCTCATTTGCCCCTCACAAGACATTTTATTCCATCTCGGGACCTCAGTGCCCTTCAAATTGCAGATTCGCCATTTTCTCTAATTTAATTATTTTTCTCTTGAACTATTAATTAGTTCTGGTCCTTCGAGTTATTAATTATTTTCATTTTCACCCATTACGCCCCCAACATTTGGTCCTTCGAGCCGGATTCATTGTCTAAAGTCCTGTGGTGATTAATTTCAGCCAATTTTCATCATCAGCCATATTTTTAGCGATCTGCAATTTTCAATTTTCGCCATATTGGTAAAATATCGGCTCGCGTTCGTTCCGTTCGTGGGCGTGGTTTAGCAATCTCTCTCCACTCGCGCGTCTGCGCAGGTCACAATCATGTACAATTTGCTGTTCTCTCTAGTAGTAGACAATTTTTCCCTACTTGGCTTTTTATCCCGAAAACGGGATTTAGTTTTAGTTGCGGGATTTAGTCGCGTGCAGACGGCCGACACTAGTATCAGACGCATATCTCAACTGTCACTCACTGTACAGCGTTTGTTGTTGTTTACATTTTCTCATTTAAGGTGTATTGTGTAATAAGGTTGATTGATATTATTAATAACCAACTATTAGGTTATTATTAGGTATTTACTATTATTCTTTGAATCAATATTGCTCTTTTGAATATCATACTAAATAAACAATAATTTGTCATTGTTATTTAACATTGTTTATGCTTTCTGAATTTTGATTTTAAATGAAGTAAAGTTAAATTAGTTCATCTCTGTAATTTTGGTTGACAAACGTGCGATATTATATTTAAGGTAATTTTATCTTGTCAATTAACATTTTAATAAATAGTTCAAAATAACCGTTTTTACTGGTTCTTATTACTAGTGTTGTACATATAAACAAAACTGTTAGCTAGCGTATTTGTATTGTGATTCATATTTCATTGATGGTTATAATTTTATGTTCCTTTCTCATTTATTAGGGTAATAACTTACTCTTTATGTTGCAATTCTTGTTTACTAAGGATTATTCTACACTGTTTCATTAATGAGGCCTACTCTCATTAAACTTATTTAGATCCATTTATTATTTTTGTAAATAACGGTGAACTTTCATGTGACTCATTCATTTGTTCTATCATATCTCTTGTTTTATTGTGCATTATTATTACCGTACTTGAATACTTTCAACTAAGCTCAATTGTTGATTTATAGTTTGAAAATCGAATTAAACCTGCCACACTCATTTAAAAATATTTTATTGCTATTTAACGTGTTGATAACTTAGTGTTTTTCACTATTTGCCTCAATTAAGCTACAAAGTAGGTGGATATATGTTTTAGATATTTATAATATTTTATCTCTATATTATTCAGCGGACAATTAATTACTACATTGTTAAGCTAATACCATTCATAGGCCTAGCTACAAGCCTTTTGTGTACCCACAACTTCCATTTTCGTGTGAATACTTTCAAGTGAACACTTCACAATGCCTCCTAAAGCATCTGATTTTAAGTCCGCAATCTACACCCGTTCTACGGCGCTGATTAAATCACGTTTTGAAAAACTTAAGGCTACAGTAGATGAATTATCAACTCAAATCGACCCTCTAACACCATTACAACTTAAGAAATTATCCGCTTACGCGTTGGAAATAAAAAAGAAACGCAGTGAATTTGAAAATAACCTTCAACGTGCCTTCGTTCTGGAAGATGAAGGGATCGATGATAAGACTCTTTCCAATGATCAAGATGCTATTGAAGACATGTTCTCTCACATTCAAGCTACGATTGAAACCCTGGTTCCCTCAGAACCACCAAAAACCCCTTCCGCGTTCAGTGAATCGTTTTCTGTTTCAGAAACTCATCCAAGCTCACAAGTACGATTACCTAAACTGGACTTACAAAAATTCTCTGGCGATCCATTAACGTGGACAAGTTTTATCAATCTTTTTGACACTGCAATCCACCGTAATGCTTCATTATCCTCTGTTATGAAATTCCAGTACTTACTCTCTGTCTTAAATGGAGAGCCTCTCAATTTAATAAGGAGTTTAAATCTCACCGCTCCTAATTATCTAGTCGCCTATGAATTGTTACGTGACAGATATCACAACAATCGAAGATTGCAATCATTGCATCTTAACCAATTGTTGGACCTGCCAAACATTACGGCAACTTCACTCAAAGGTTTGCGCCAATTTGTAAACCTGTTTACGGAACACACACAAGCTCTTAAGGCATTAAATTGTGACGTTAGTGACAACAACCCCCTATTGTCCGCACTCCTTCTGCGTAAAATGGACCAGGAACTACGTAAAAAACTTGAATCGTTCCGTTCCAGTCAAACCGAAGATCCAGTTACTCATTCATTACCAGAAATTGGTGAAATAATAAAATTTCTTAACCAAGAATGTTCGCAGACAGAAGATGCTAACATACATAACATGTCATCGGCCCACAGAAGCGTTCAACCTTCACCTCACAAAACCATACCAAAAAAGGTGCATTTCCGGTCTGACGTAGGCCTAGCCATGGTAGCTACTTCGAGATCTAATGCTCCCCCCTCTCATAGCTCTCAGACTAAAAATAGTCCTGTCTATAACAAATGTTTTGTTTGTAACAAAAATGATCACAAAGCTTACACTTGTGACGTATTTCAAAATAAATCTCCTCGAGAGCGACACGCCATTGTTAAAAAACATAATCGTTGTTTTTCTTGCTTGGGTGAACATAGCTCCAAAGAATGCCGCTCTCAGTTCACTTGTCGCACATGTAAACAGCGACACCACTCTCTCTTACACCTTGGTGATAATAATCAAACCTCTCAGATGTCTTTTCGACCTCAAGGTCAAAGAACTTCCCCGACCACTTCAGGTCCATCTCACACTCAGACTGGTGATGTTAATTCACAAGCCTCTATCTCCGCCACTGTCGCGGATGTAAGCAATTATTCTGCCCAAAATAACTCATGTACGACTTCGGGTAATTATACTGTATTACTCGGCACCGCCTTGGTCAAGTTGACTTCCCCTCAGGGTATCTCTCATGTGTTTCGTGCTCTACTAGATACTGGCAGTATGTGTGATCTGCTCTCAGAACGCGCTGCGAATCTCCTGAATATAAAACGCCAGTCTTCTCAACTCAAAATATCTGGTCTTTCTCAAATGGCTTCCTGTACTAAAGGGTCAACTTACTTGAATCTTGAAACTCTCTCAGGTCGAGTAATAGCCACTGACCATCAATTCCATATTCTTGATAAGATTTCCGTCGACTTACCTCGCTCCCCTATATCACCGGAAGTGCTAACAAAAATCAAGCCCTATGTTCTAGCTGATCCTACTTTTCACTTGCCTGGTGGCATTGACGTGCTTATAGGTAGTTCTCTGCTACCCCTCCTCTGGACTCATGAAAGTTACTCCCTCGGCACGCACATGCCTCATGTGATAGGTACTCATCTTGGCTTTATTCTGATGGGTAAAGCTCCCTGTGCAACTAACTCGGAACCCGTGTCAGGTTTTGCGATCTCTCTTCTCTCTGTTAGTGATAATTCACTACACTCTTCCCTTCAACGTTTCTGGCAACAGGAGGAACCCCCTCACTTCCAGGTTAAGTCACAGGAAGAGCTTCTTTGTGATGAATACTATAAAAAATCACACTCTCGTGATCAATCAGGTCGTTATGTTGTGCGACTTCCGTTCAAGACGGACCCCTCCATTCTAGGCCAATCTAGGCCCATTGCTGAAAAGCGCTTGTTGTCTATTGAGCAGAAATTTAAAGCTCAACCACATTTTTCACACTTGTATAAGACGTTCATGTCTGAATATCAAACTCTCGGCCATATGACAAAACTAGATTTTGTTGAAGATATACACCCACACTACTTCCTACCTCATCATGGGGTACTGAAGGACTCTAGCACGACCAATTTAAGGACAGTGTTTGACGCCAGTAGCAAAACCAGTTCCGGTCACTCCTTAAACGATATTCTTTTGACAGGACGTAAATTACAAACTGACATTTGTGACGTAATTTTGAACTTCCGCTCTCATAAAATTGTGTTTTCATGTGACATTCGGCAAATGTACCGCCAAATACAAGTGCACCCTGACGATCAAAAGTTTCAACTGATTCTGTGGCGTGACGACCCTTCAAAGGAAATCTCTACGTTTCAACTTACTACCGTCACCTACGGCATGAACAGCTCCCCCTACCTTGCTATTAAAACTTTAATGCAGTTAGCGGAAGACGAAGGTGATGCCTTCCCTCAGGCTTCTCACTCTCTACGTCATCACACCTACGTGGACGACATTATCACGGGTGCTGACTCCGTTGAGGCTGCTCTTGAACTACAGGACCAACTTATCCAACTGTTTGGTTTGATATATATTTATTATTATACAATATAAGTTGTCTATTTTTTGTTATTATTTTCGTTCAAATATTTCAGTAGTTTTTGTTTTAAGCATTAAGTAAAAAAAATCTTTATTAAATGGGACCGATAAAACAATGCAATATCAGTATTGATTTTCAACATGCTCATAGTATTCAATAAAAACTATACTACACTTTCTTTTGATGAATAGGTAGGATAGTGTACATAGTTCATCTATGTTTCGTACTGCGAAACGGAAAAGAACTATTGAAATTAAATTTCTGGATCCATATTGTTTCATATTTATTGGAATTTAATATATTCAAGGTTTGTCGTTGATTCATTAAAATTTTTTATGCAAATTCTTAAAATTTCTTCTGCTACTTTATTAGTATATGATACAAATTGTTTGAGATTTAGTTTACACGTTGTTTTTGGTTCTTACACCTAGGTGTTCAGTCTTCTCGGTAAAACTGTAAGCAAAGAAAGCCTGGTCAAGAGACAGACCGTTACATAAGGCAATTCGTCTTTAGAGCTCAGGTGTGCTCGTGAGAGTAGATTTAGTCTTTGTTACTTCCGCCTCTGCCTCACAGTACTTTTATTATCTACAGGTTTGTTAAAGTCCGAAGAAGATTTATTCTAAAATAAGCCAGAAGTAATTAAAACTGCATTTTTGTATAGCTGATAAATTACCAAAAACATTATAAGGCAGTTTTTAGAGTCAAATAGGGTTACATATTTGTAACAATTAATAATTTCCTTCTTTAATATAATTAGATTAAACTACGAACGATTTTAGACATTACTCCAGTGTATGAACAAAGGGCAATGGCACTACCACATAGCAAAATCTATGTCCCCAATGTACAATATATGTTTGCTTTAGTTTTTAATTAATCATGGCTTTTATTATTTATTACGAATTGTTTTATTTTATTATTATTATTATTTATTACGAAGCTAAGAAGCCATGAAAACTTGAAGACTGTTTGGTATTCATGAACTACAATTTAAAGTTTGATTGTACTGAATTTGCTTGCTTATCCATATCTGTATTTTTATTAAGTGTATAGTGTGTATAACTGTGTTTCTGTGTTAAGATTACTATTCTAATCTAAAAACTAGTCCATCATTCCTGGTGTTTGTAGTGATATTGAAGTTAATAATAAAGGAAGGACATTTCAGTCTAGCTAAACGAAAGATATTATAGAATCAACACGCATAGTGGTCGTGATCAGAAAGTATGGTTAATGTTGTTTTTACGTTCCAAGCTTAACGCTGAGCTGTGGGATCAGCAGTTTTATGTTTACTATTGATTAATAAAGCATAAAATACGTTTGGTATACCATGTATTTTTTGAAAGTCAGTTTTAATATATTAAATAAAATGCACTTGTGTTTTCACTAGGTTTGTAAGCAAAGATCCCGAGAGGCAAAGATCCTGAAAATTACAACAAATGTTTTAACGTTTACAAGAATGTTTACAACTACTAAGGTTGCAAAAATAAATTATATAGAAATTATTGAACTTACGCTATACAAAAGAGTCGTCATATAAAACGTGCTATAAGATTTAGATAAAACCATGTTTCAGAATACATAAAAAATAATACTCGTTTAGTAGTTTTGAATTCAGGCCCCAAACCTGTGTAATATTCAATGACTAAGCGAGAACATGTAATTTTTGGATGAATGTTCAATAACTTTCATACAAATTAACTAAATAACGTTCACCATAATTAACCATCAACAAGATTTTATAGACATTTCTTTTAGTAGTATTTTATATACTATTACGAATCACTTGAGTAAAAATAATTATTATGAGTTAAATGTTAGTTAAGATTCATCAAAAAGAGTTACTATTTGCAATCTCAAGGATTAAGTAAAAACATTCAGTGCAAGTAAAATAAAAACCCTTTCTACATTAATCTTGTTTTTTGTGATTTCAATTAAAGCCCAAGCATTCAAAAGTTTTCAGAGGCTATGCCTGGTTAAGAGTTAGTGTCATGTTTTATAATATAAGGTGTTTGGTTGTCTGTGTTCTTAGCCTGTTTCTATAACAAATCTTAAAATATTTTAGGGTTTCAAAAACTTATGTAGTAATTGATAAAACTATTACTCACAAAATAAATCATGTGAAATTGAATATAAATGCAAAATTTAATATTGGAAATGTTCTAATTTTATAGTTTCCTTTCATACACCATATACCATATTTGGATGTACTATTTTGTACTTCAGGATAATTTTAATTTAGTTTCAAATTATTTTAGGTCTCATATTTTAGGAAATTTATCGAAGATACAGCTTGGTAGTCAGTTATTCTAAATTAAGTAGTCATATTTAAGATCTGCAAGAATTATTTGTTTTGTTTATTAGGGGAGGCTTAGTGTAATAGTTTTTGCATCTATTGTAGATCATGATTAGGATTTAAATCCAAAATAATAGGTCCTATCGACTTTTTTATTCTTACTCAAAACGTCAAAACCATGAAAATTGTGTTTTCTTCATCAATTTTGATATTATAAAGGTATATGAACGTGGTGTTCGTAAAACACGCGTAATTTAGCCTATAGAACGTAGAAAATTGTGTTATTGTATATAGATTTATCGTAATATTAATTTACATCCACACACATAATACATTTAGTTTTCCTTCAGGATTTTAGTTACACCTGGTTGTTTCTTATTATGCCTAGGTCATATGTTAATTGTATTCAGCGAATGTCCAAGCAGAGAAAGTCTGGTCAATGACCACGGCCGTTCAAGGCAATTCGTCTTCAGAGCTCAGGTGTGTTTGTGATAGTCTTTGTTACCATCTCTACTTTATAGTACTTCAATTCTTGGCAGGACCCGTTAATTGATATAGAACTCAAGGGCTTAAACTGGGCTTTGTAAAACAAAATATTTTGATGAATTACAAGAATGGTCTTGTATTGAGGTCTTATATATTCATGGGAATAAATAAGTCCACTGAATAGAATTTTTCTTTAATTATTTGTCGTTTCCCTTTCATTATCATCGGGTTGAACTCTAATACTTGGCTAATACCATTAACGATACCCTTAATCGTTGCTCAGGACATTAGTAACAAAAATACCGCTTACCACTAAACTAGCTTTCCCTTTAAATCTCTACATCTTAAAAGAAGTTAAATGGAAGTCTATAAATTTAGAATTTCTATTCAGATAGCCTAAAGTTAAAATTGACAGGGCTAATACACCTAGCTATACATTCTCCTATTTTCTATTTATTGTATTGCATGTATAACTTGGCGAGATTTTTTTCACTATGCCACTGGATTCAAAATAAAAAATCATTGAGGAATGGATGGTAATGGAAACAAATTGCTGCTCTTGAGGCCCAAAGTAATGAAAATCTGCATCACAAGAATATTTTAGTGTCATTATTGATGATGCTTTGATGTTTTTTTCTGTAGTTAATCAAAATGGAACTATTGATTTTTTCAAGCATTACAAAAAGATCTTAGTTGTAAACTTCGTATAGGATAATTTGGGATATAATAAGATAATCCTGGTGGGGGTTGGCAACCAGAGAAAATAATAATTAAAAAACCGACACTTGTTTAAAACCTTGAATAATCTTCGATTTAATAATTTGTACTTTCACAATAGAGTCATTAAACACTAAAGCACAGACTATATAGTAAAGGACTAAAGTAATAACTATAATTCCATCAGTGGTTTGCTATACCTTTAAGATCAATACTAAATGAAAAAGTGGATCCTTGAAAATCTAGGAAAACTTACAAGTAGTTACATAAAAATGAAACAATTGCATTTTAAATTTAAACACTAGCGTAAAACTTAGTTATATATCTTAATTAATGAAGAACTAACTGTCCTTGTATCTAATTTTAAATTAATATGACGAGCATATCTGGAATATCAAGGTTTAAGCATTATTACATTAATTCACTACAAATGATATCTATATAGATATAAAAGTGTAACTATATTAGTTATTTATTAAGCTAACAATTCATATGTTTACAATCAGTAATATGTTATTACTTACATCTGTTAATAAACAATTACTCGATAACACTATCGTTAACGTGTTAATCTTTAATACTCTATATCTTAAAATTTGCTTTGCTGTGTTAGGTAAAAGGCAACAGTTATAATGTACAATATTGTGTGTGTTGTAAGTAAATGCAAATACTTTTGCGATTCTTAATATTGCTTTAATTATAGTGTATTTAAGTTTTGTAGAATTACGTTAATACTGCATTTTGCACCTAGTGAAGTTAACCAATGGGATAATGCAAAAGACATTTTAAACTGAAGTAATAATTATTTATCAGTCGTTTCAAATAAATAAACTTAATATGAAACTAATGTAAAGGAGGCACAATTGACATTTACAAGCACATCTGAGCTCTACTGACGAACTAACTTGTGCAATGGCGTTGTCCCTTAGCCAGAAAAAATGAAAAACCAAAATAAATCTCAAATAACATTTTATTTAACTAAATGAGACCTGGTTGGTGAATTATATATATAATTCATCCATTAAAATTTTAAAAAGTAAATAAATGCTTAAAAGGTAACATGGTTTCAAAATGCATTTTCTTTCGCATCACTGATTGTTATGAAGCATTAGTATAAATCAATCAAAATATTTATCGTATGTACAATAAATTTTTCAACTATACAAAACACATTATTTCTTTAGTTTTTCAATCTAAGTTTCAAATAGTAGTTTTTTTTTTTTTTTTTATCATAGCTTATATCGAAAGCATGATGTGTTTGCAGTAACAATCTGTCTATTTAATAAATTTATGAACTTGGGCTTTCAATGTTTTCTTAAGCTCTGTTTAAGCTGGATAACAAAATGTGTGCTGCACGTTCCTAAAATATGGCAGCTGGTCTTAGGTTACCACCAGAATAATACATGGCTTGGAATGAAGATAAATGTTTTATTTGAAAACGATGACATACATTTAACAGAGCAGATTTGTACTTTGTTTTCATGTAAATTGTGCATTTTAACATTAGCTACAGAATTATGCTCTTTTCAAATTCGTCCTTACCACTTTATAAAAATCATCGACCTAATTACTTAAGAATAAAAAAAAGGTCACTTAATCTCACACTATCACATTAAACAATTTAAATAATAAATTCAATTTTCTAGAGGTTTAATATTTAATTTTTAAGGTTTTTTGTACAAAGAGAGATTTGTTTGTGTATCATACGTAGGTCATCATCATACCAATTATTTAAAAGCTATACAAGAATTAAGTATGCCAAAATGAGTGCTTTAAATCAAGTACATCATATTTTGTTTATCTTTTGAAGCAAAATTGTTATAGTCAGGAATGGAAAAAAAATCTAATTGAATGGGATAATTATGGTTTTCGATGAAAACAGGTAATTAATATACTTAACTGTAATGATCGAATTATGAATGTCACATTCCAATTAAATAAATACCTACCAGCGTTATTATTACAATACAATAATTTCGTAGTCATATACTTAGAATGCAATCATACCTAAACGGAAATATTCATGGTGTTATTTGAAATTAATTGTAGGCCTAAATTGAACTTTGAAAACGCATTAATAGTTATTGGTTTGGAATATGTGAAATACTGTTTAGTTATTAATACAACTCAAATAAATTGAAGTAAATTAATATATTTGAATGAAATACATAAATTACTTTACATATGCACTGTGGTGTATGCTGATGCACTTAAAGGTGTGATTAATTGATAGTTTATAATCTTTTAATTTTGGATAACCAACTTTGGTTTTGTACCAAAAAGGCAAAATGGGTCATTAAATTAACCAAATGAACTTGCAAACGCAAGGTACTAGTGGTGTAATAGGACTAAAAATATAGCATAATGTTCGACTTAATGCTCTAACGTAAAGTGGTAAGATTAAATACCGTTCAACACTTGGCACCTTAGTTCTACACCGCAAAACCTACCAGCTCTACTTTATGTTGAGGTCTGTGTTAGATAGATTTAAGTCTAAAGCTTTGTGAAATAGGTAGTGTATTTCTAAATGAAAATAGTCCTAGATATATAGTTTGTTATATAGAAATCAAACTTGTTTAATTATATTAATGTGCATCTGGTTTTTAATTACGTGTGTTATATTCCTGGTGATCTTCTTGGTTAACTATACTTTTTACAAATTATAATGATGTACAGTTTTCTTGACTACCACATTTATAATATTTTATTTTGGATATTCTTTGGCCCTCAAAGAATTGCCTACTCACTGTGATGATGATTGGAGTGTCTAAGTAGAATTGACCACCACTGTGCTCAATATATATGCTCAATATGTCTTTATATGTATTTATTTACCATCTTGTGATAAACAGTATAAGTGTTAATATATTATTACAAGTGTTATTTTACGTATTATTGTACTTTCAGATAATTCAATAACACGTACGATGTTGATAAAAATGTTATTTCCTCAATGTATGTATCTATTTCAATATTGCTTTTATATTTCTCAGCCTGTAGAGCAATTAATTATGAACTTTTCATGTATAACATTAAGCTATTAAATATTATTAGCAAGGTAAATGTTTAAATTACGTAAGGTTAGGCTCGGCTTCAATAAAACTAATACAATTGTTTTCATGAAATATAACAAATCGATTCCTTATATGGTAGTAAAATAAGCCATGAGATAGCATATTACTTTTTAAAAGTAGACTCCAGATACGTCATTTATGCAAATTAATATCATAAAATTAAAATTGTCATAAATAAGAACCAGTTCTATTTGAAGCTATAAGAACTATTTAATTGTAAAGATTTTCTCCCAACCTTTTTAGCGAATTTCCCTATAGGGAAGTAGCTATTACCGTAGGTCTCATGGTAAGACTTAGGCCCGGGACCGATTTACTTTTTCATTTTAATGTCCCCAGAGGCCAAAAACACCATTCGTTCAAATTTTTATATATGTATATATATATATATAGGTATATATATATATATATATATAGATTTATATATATATATATGTGTCCGTGAACACGATAACTTGAGTAATTTTTATCCGATTTTGATGAAATTTGGTTTGAAGGTGTAAGGCGGAATAAACTTGAATGAGTTCGCGATCCAGCATGATCGGACCATGGGAACAGGGTTTTATGGGGGGTTTTATGGGATAAAAATTGGTTTTTCTCACTTTTTACCCTCAAAACACAAAATTTCCAAATTTTTCTCTAAACCTTCTTAAAGAGCTTAAAAAAACAAACAATTCAGTATATCAAAGTGTTTTTGTACGGTTATTGGTTACGGATAAAACTAAAAAAATTGTAAATTTAAAATTCCCATGTTATTCTTATGGAGAATATTGTAAAATGTTGTAGTTTGCTTGTTTATGGATATATTTTGATCAAACTTGGCAAATTTATTTATTTTATAGTAAGCTATCAATATTTTACTAAAAACACACTACTTTATTAGTTTCCTTGTAGCAGCAAACCTAGGTACTCGTTAAACCTAATGTTATTTAAATAGATCAATTGAAAATCAATTCGGCCAAATGGAAATTCGCTTAGACGGCAGGTTTGCTGCGGCGGGGGTATTTTATTATATACTTGCACATTTTTGTTGAGGTACTTTCTTGAGACAGTAGAAATTAAACTATTTATTAGTGAAGCTATATGCAAACCGACTGTTTTTTGACACACTAAGTACTGCACATTGATCTAACTTAAAATCTTACATAGCCTTAAAGCCGAATCTTTCATTAACTTCCGTTTAAAAAACGTAATCTTTGGACGGTTTTTATTACTTTAGAACTTATTCTTTAGATGGAATGAGTCCTTTTTGTGGAATTTTTGTAACTAAGATCATACGATTTTCTACCCAGCCCAGTCCAAGACTTGTTAATTGTTACTGAAACAATCTCATTTATAAGGAAGGCTTCAGTAATTTTTATAAAGGAATCTTTCCATGGAACATTAGAGTAGCCTAACTTTTCCAGGTCATTCAGTGATTAATATCTGATACTTAGTAATATAAAAAAAAAGTTATTTAACTACGCAAATCGGGATTTTAATTTATGTAACTTAGTAATCATCCCAGATTTATGACTGCATATAAGATACTTGCAACTCTTTAAGTTAAATCTCATCATTATTTGTATTCCTTTCTTCCCTATTTTAACCCGTTTGTTGGTTCACAATACTTGACATTAATCATTTTCATCGTTATTACAGTGACGTTAAGTAAAAAAAACAGAATTTATCAGTCTTAGATTTACTGTATTAATTACTATCTGTATCAGTAAATTATTTATGACAACGAAGAACAACATGCACACAAAAAATTAACGTAATTAAAGCATCTAGTGTCTGAACCAATGTGTCTCCATTATCTCCTTTAGCGTTGATAACTAAAGAGTAATTACATTGTAAGAGGTTTCTCTAGTTGGAAGCTAATTGGGATCCAAGCTTAAGATAATTCCAGTAAATTACAACGTAACTAAGTTCATCTAATGGTTCGTTCAACACTGCTTTTTGGATTGAACGTTTATACATTTATACGTTAAATAAATGTCTAAATATACATTGCATTTATATATTTTAGCTTACAATGTTTGCATTATGTCACAATAAAATTTAATTGCATTTGATCTAAAATGCGCGTTCCTATCTATCATGAAAAAGCACGCATCAGTAATACAAAGTTGAAACAAGAAATAACGATATTGACTTAATTGAGGCTAAGCCATTGATACTCTATGGAGAAAAAATACTTTGCATTTAAAGTAACGTAGAACATTAACCCAATCACTATTATAATTTTGTTTATTTTATAAAAAGTTTAACATGTCATAAACAATTCCCCTATTGATTATAAGTAATAAATAAAACAAAATAGCGTTTTGGTTATTATAAGAAAAATGAAACAGAAAGTATATTGTAAATTTATTGTGTTTTTGTAAATAAAAATTATGAAGTTACCAATGGCGTTTATAATGGATAGTTTTTTTTTATTTTTTTTATTAAATTAAAGTTACGAATAGTTTACTTTGATTATGAAACGCGAACCTGGGGAGTCATCAAAGCTAAAGTTAAAGGTTAACTGTTTAATATTCATGAAGAGTATACGCTGAAGTTTGATGGTATAACCTTACTTACTTTAGTCATATGTATAAGCCACATTTGGAGATATTGAAAAACTAGTTTTTCAGCCGTAAATAAGAATTGTTATAGATTATTTCTGTTTATTAGATACAATTTTATTTTTACTATAAGAAAATTCACATTTCTATAAAGTAATGAAATTGATTATTTTCTTTAGTTGCAATTTGTTTTTAATTTCTTCTGAATAATAAGATGAACATTACTCTACTACAAAAAATATTCAAAGAAAAGAGCATTTTCCCTTTCGATTATTATAATTTATCCATGTACTATTATTATTTCGTTTATGGAAAGATTATTATACAGTTAATAATTGAGAGGAATTGAGAGGAAGGTTATTAAAAAAAAATAGCAAAACGGCCATTTGTGACCTGTATGTTCATAGGATACACTATCAACCACTTAGCTAAAAGATTCGCCCAATCCGATGATTTCGAGGTGTATGTCTAAACCAAGGATTATGAACACCTCACTATGCCCCAGTGGTTGTAGTATATCGCTACAAACACACAGGTCACCAATTATTTGCCACACAGGACGGGATTCAAACCCGAGCAGACGAATGCCACTGGCCAAGTGACACACGCCCTAGCCTTCTCGGCTATCTGTGCTTGAATAGAAGACTGAGGAGTCAAAAACCGGTATTTAAGCTGACGCCACCGATTGCGAACAGATATCGCTACAGATGGTTGTTCAATGCGTTACTAGGTAGCAGTACCAGTTAGTCACGGACTATTTAGATAAAATCTTTTAGTTTAAACACAACAGTGATCATAAATGTGTTCCCGAGACTTTACTGCAAAACATTAGTTTCCCTAAAATGGCTATATTACGATAACCTCGTCTAACTAAATCAAGGTTAAATTCAATATTACATTGTAAACTATATGTCTATTGATTTTATGAGATTTCGGTTTCAAATAATGCTATCAGAACATAAAAATTTATAGGAAAACCAGACAAATTACAACAAAAACTAAGTTTTATTTAATGTTTACTACAAATACCTGGATTTATCTTTCTCTCATATTTTCTTATTGTGTTATTATTCAAAATAACCTAATTAATAAAGGATTAAACCTGTTAAGGCAAAGCGTTGTATAATTCCATAGTCACTTGACATTTACCACACTCCACACCTTTTGCCTTTGCAACTTCCCTCCATTTCCTATACGTCGTAGACCTGTTTCCATCATTTCCTAAGCCTTATTGAGCATAAAAGAGCTGTAAACTTGTTTTAAAACGGTTGAAAAACTTGTTTTAAAACAGTTAAAATACTTGTTTTAAAACAATTGGAAAACTTGTATTAAAACAATTGAAAAACTTGTTTTAAAACTTGTATTAAAACAATTGAAAAACTTGTTTTAAAACTTGTATTAAAACAATTGAAAAACTTGTTTTAAAACAAGTTTTTTAACATTTTTAAAACAAGTTTACAACTGTTTTGAAACAAGCGTACAAATGTTTTATTCTAAAAAAAAGGATTAGGGAATGATGGAAACAGGTCCACGACGTAGAGGAAGTGGAGGCAAGCTGCAAAGGCAAAGGGTCTGGAGTATGGAAAATGTCAATTAACTGTAGAATAATACAAATTCATGCTTAAAGAGGCTTAGGGAAAGATGGAAAAAGGTCCACGACGTAGAGGAAGTGGAGGCAAGCTGCGAAGGCAAAGTTTCTGGAGTATGGAAAATGTCAATTAACTGTAGAATAATACAAATTCATGCTTAAAGAGGCTTAGGGAATGATGGAAAAAGGTCCACGACGTAGAGGAAGTGGAGGGAAGTTGCAAAGGCAAAGGGTCTGGAGTGTGGGAAATGTCAAGTAACTATGGAATAATACAACGCCATGCTTAAAAACGATTAGGGAATGATGGAAACAGGTCCACGACGTAGAGGAAGTGGAGGTAAGTTGCAAAGGCAAAGGGTTAAGGGTGTGGAAAATGTCAATTTACTATGGAATTATACTACGCCATGCTTAAAAAGTCTTAAGGAATGATGGAAACAGGTCCACGACGTAGAGGAAGTGGAGGGAAGTTGCAAAGGCAAACGGTCTGGAGTATGGGAAATGTCAAGTTTAAAAATTGTTTGTGCTTTCAGGTAATTTAATTACACGTACGATGCTGATAACAAAGTTATTTAGTACATATATGACAGATATGATTTAGTAGTAGGCTAAACCACTTGAGTTCTCGAAGGTGTATTGCTGACCTGGTTTTACTCAGGAAGATTCTCAATGCAGAATTTGACTCTTCTGAGCTGCTGAGCAGAATCAACTTTCGCTGCTCCTGGCCATTCTGATCTTAGGACCTATTTGATAAGGGACACCATTCTACAGTGTAAGCCTACTACAACACAATACCAAGATTACATCGTTTGGGAAACAGTATTCCTCAAAATCTCGACTTTTTCCCTTCAAGTTTAATTACTTTTAAGAAAGAGCTGCTTGCTTGTTTTTTTTATAATCCTTGGTGCATTATACAGTTGTCCTATGATCTAGTTTGTAATTGCATTTCTTGTTTACTTTTATATTAATTAAAATGTTGTTGCATGTTTATTGTATTTTATTTTTATTTTCCACAGCAATGCCATTTACAATAATACCATTCAGTTAAGATTAATAAATAACATTATATAAACTTCAAGACTGGCTTAGGAAAATTCAGTACAACAAATAAACATTTCATTAACAATTACATCAATACAATCAAACAACAATTATAGCTATAATACAATAACACATCAATAACAATAACAATGCAGAGTGATTTTGAATAACAATAACAATGATAATAACATGTATATATGAATCGTTTAGTGTAGAATGTATGACTGTATTTATATGTTTAAATTGTATTTGAGTGTAAATTAATTAACCATGTAGGAATGGAAGCTAGAGTGTCACTGTAGAGGTTGAGAATTTGCTTTCCAGTCGTTGGAGTCGGATATTCGGACTATTACCCAGGTAGTTAGTCCTGTACTGCGTCCTGAAGAAAACTTCTGCAGGCCTGGTGCTGCCTGGAACTCGAAAAAACAGCTTTTCCAACAGCTGAGGAGAGTCAATCTTGCCATTGATCAATTTATACAAGAACATGTTGAAAGAACTTATAAGTGTTATCACTTTAAACCGATCAATTTATGGAATTCTAGATGTATTTAAATTTATTTATTTATTTGCATTTTTGCTCTAAACGTGCTCGTATAGCTCCATGATGCACATTGTACACCGCAAGTGATTTTTCCTTAGCTGTAACACGCTGTAACGCCTAAACGAGTAGCGTTAAAGAAAAATGTCTAGAATAACAACGTTTGTAAATTGAATTTTCTTTCTAAAACAATCATAAGATATAGGGTCTTCCATAAGGGAATTAAAGTTGGCGGCCATATTGGAAATATGGTCGCAAAAATATTTTTTTCAACTTGATTAAATTTTTTTTTAATAAGGAATCCAAGGCTGTTACAATTTGTTTTTTACTTTCTCTGTATTCCTCGCCTAAGCCCATTTGTATTCATTGACTTTATCTTCTGTTTCTTAAGTAAGGTGTCACAGAGGGATGAGATTCAGAAGGGAAGTTTTCTGAACTTTCCAAGACAAAGAGGGGAGAAACAGACTTTGTACTGTCAAGTAGGAAGGACTTTAGACTGCCTTTTGGTTTCAGTTTATTCAAATTAAGATTAGTTTGCATTACGAACTGAGAGATAAAGTCAAGATTAAAGTGATTAATTTCTTATCGGTAAAATTTGTCGATTTCTATTTGTAGGTCGTAGAATTCTTAATCGGATTTTCACTCAACATTAACGTATAAATTATAAGATTTTTATTATAAATTATAAAGTCTATAGATTGTAGTTTACCTCTTAAAAAAACGCTCAAAATATTAATAAACGCTGGTAAATTTAGTGCAAATAATAAAATGAACGTAAATAAAGTTCCTTGTTCAGAACTATTCATCGCAGTGATGTTGTTATGGATTTTGCCGAAAAGTTTTTCGGGTCAAAATTTAATCGTTGATGGGCATTATAATTTTAAAGAAAAAAAACTGTGCACCTGGCAGAATTCGGTTGATGTATACCATACAAGTGAAACTGATATTATCGAATTATATTGAAAAATTTTTTTAATATAGTTAAGAGTCCATTTAAACAAGTTTTGTTAGTCCAGCCATCACACACTTGTTTTGTCGGTGATTGTAAATACATTTTGATACCAGCTGTCCAACATGATGCATTATAATACGGTGGTGCTATCACCTAATTTAATGTCTTTAAAAAAGTTATGTCTCTAGTCCAATGTCAAGGCACACAATCTAATAAGCACACAACAGTCAATAAAAAAAAAAAAAAAAAAAAACAGGTATAGCTTTGCAATATGAATAAACCACTAGTTATAAGAAAATTTTATCTTTTACAAAATATGTAGATATATTGCATACATATTCATCAGTGCTTAAAAGGGGGATTTACCATTGCGTCCAGCAGATTTAATTCAAGTATCAAGGATAGTATTAGTTTTCTTAGCACGTAAATATTTTGCTATTTACTCATACCAACAAAGATAGGATTTCATGGACTGGTTTAATGTTAAATTTGAGAATGTGTCTTAGAGCCCAAAACTAGTTATTCCCAGACTACTATTTATTGGAGTGATGGCGGAAAAAGATACGTAAAATATACGAGATTCGTATAATTAGTCTTATTGGCAAAAATATTAGATACTAATGCATTGAAATCTACTGTTTCAGGCGATCGTCCGAAATGGTCGGTTCATTTGCCTTTTTGCAGCGATTTCCATCAATACATTTACCCAGTGCCAAGAATTGTATTATTCAATGTCATGTCTTTCAACAATTAATTCATAATATTACGTTCATATAACCTCAAATGATAAGTTACTTTCTTATCTACTCTTTCCAAACCAATGCGATAGAAGTGACTTGTTCAAAAGTTTTCCTAAGCTACCTACACAAATGAAAAACGAAGACAATTTTGCATGTCAAGCTTAAAAGAAGATAAACAATTTGGGTATTCAACTTCATCAAACACATGGTATGACTTCACCATCCTTTTCACAATATTTTACTTTGCAATGTGTGTTATGTGCGTAAAATTTTACTTACTTACTTTATCATACATAAGAGTGTAAATTGATTAATACGTTATTCAATCATAGTTAATAATTTTTTTTCACTTATATTTATCTTCAATTAAATTGCAACATAAATTTATAGAATTAACAATTAAAAACTCACCTTTACACTAATATTTTATTAGTAACAACAAATAATTATTTTTCTTATCTATATACATTCAAAATGCATTGAAATATCCGTATTATATTATGGTCACCCAACATCGACGTGTAAAGATTTTTTCTTTCCAAAGATATAGCTTAATCGTTGGTGCAGCACTAAACACTTGGTTTACCACTAGTTTCAACAGAATTTCCTTACAGTGAATGCTCACTTTATGTCTACTATTTACCAAAATTGCCTTCTTAATTTTTCATTTGTGTACAAATTTGAAAAGAGGCCTTATTCCTGTTTGTGGATCCTATCCGTTGAAGCAAATATGTGAGCCAGACTGATAACTTTTTGCGGATATAAGAACACTATCCCATCACTGCACTGACATAATTCGTAGTCCTTTGTGGTACTAACAGAGCCATATACTTACAAACACATGAATAATAATAATTGATCATTAGTATTACTGATTTTGATACGTCATTTATTAACTCATAATCGACAAGTAATTTATAGTTGAACTACCAATGTCCAAACATTTTGATGTGTACCCAAATTATAACTGAAGAAGTATTTTGTTAAATCGCAATACAGTATAATGGAACCGGAGAAAATTGGCTTGTCCAGTAAAAGGAATGAAAATGTTGGATTCTATTTAAATGCCAGCAAACCTTCAGACAGCTCTTAAATTAAATGACACCAAGGAAATTCACTTTGCCTCTGTTACTTCTTTACTTAGAGTTTGATGAACAGTTTTCACTTCATTGGTTAAGCGTTGCTTTTTTAGCAGGTACAAATATTAAGTTGGTATTAATTAAACAACCATTCCTATAGCTACCTATAAACCACATAAGTATGCACTTTGGATGTGACACTCCCTGGTGTGGATTAACGTCCGCACGGGTGAGTACTACGACTATCTGCAGTACTATCCTGATAATTAGACCAATTCTTATTTACCAAAGGCAAAACTGTGGTTCAGATTACACTAAAAACTGTAGGTCCCTTACTTGCCATTAGCTGTATGGGCTATTAATTAACAGCTGTGTCTAAGGAATATGTCGGCCTTAGTCACTAACAAGACTACAGGATCGCGCCACTCATCCTACAATCATCTACATTCATACTTGGCTTAAACTATCTACTTTGTATGGTCACCATTTAATAAGAAAGTAATAAAGTAAAGACGTTAATCGATGTTAAATTACCATGTAGTTTATTACGATTTACAAACGGCTAGTGTAACTTTCATCATAATCTAAACCCCTAAAAAAGAGTTTGTTTGTATATAAATTAGATTATAAATTATTATATTTATATTATTAATTTTTATGACAAGACTTTATATTATCATATTATCTTTGTTTTCTACCAGCCATTTGAGCTGAGTGTTAAGAATGAAATGTCACCAAAGCCAGTAATGACATTGTAATTACATTGTAAAGCTTTCTCTAGATCTAAGTTCATTAGAGCTCAACCGTATTATAACGCTTGTAAATTACCACCCTACCGTACTTCTTATCTTAATAAACATGTATCTCTTTTGATATAATTAATTAATTTAATATAATATAATCTGCAGAAACGCGATTATGTATCTGAATAAAAAAAATAAAAAAAAACTGCCAGTCTTTTGCCCTCTGCAGCCGTATGCAGGATTCAAACCTGCACTCTGGTCCATCGGGTATTAGTAAAAAAAGAACCAGCTTTACCTGATGGAAAGACTGGTCTCTCGCGATCGGGTGTCTCGGTGCAATACTCGACAGGACAAGCAGTTTCACTTCCCGAGAGTGAGGCTGGAAAATGGCAGGAGAGGGTTTTCATACTTTGGACCCAAGTTGTATACCGCTCTTCCCTGTCATCAAAAGTTGCTGGGTGTTCTAGCTTTTTGAAATAAACTAAAAGAAATGTATATACAGCTGTGGATGAAGGACCTAAAATACTCTCTGATTAGATTGTACTTTCTGTTATTAGTTTTATTTAGTATTAGAAATTGTCAAGAGTTATCCTGTAAAGCAGTATGCACTGAGGAACGCTTGCTAAATCAAAGCATTTTTATTTATTTATTTAATTATTTAACAATAAATAAATTAAAATATATGGTTTTGTATTTCGTATGTTTATTTTTCTAGAAAAATGGCATCTTAATAAATTAACTTGAACATTTATAAAGTTTAGCTTTTGCCTAAAATTTCGTTATGTGTAATCGGCTATCATACAAAATGTGTGTATTTTGACTAGTCTTATCAGGTATAGATTTGCAGCCTTGTTTCGAATTTTACGTTTAATTAATTTTTCTAAATTTTAATAAATAAAAAATTATTTAATGTACATTGTAATGTATGTTGTTTGAATTTAAAAGTACCCAGTATTTACAGTTTTTTTTTTATATTTGATTGAATTTCTTTATTAAATAGGGGCCTATCCAAAAAATATTCGAATTGATATGATAATGTACTTTACGCACTGTAAGTATGATTATGTTGTTTTTATTTTAAAATATAATACAACATTAACAACCATGAGAATATAGATGTGATATAATATTTACTCAACATTGTATACCAATTTTATAAGATGAGGAAATGTAGCAAGGAAAAATGTATTAAATATTTGTCGTTGAAAGTGATAGAACCACAACAACAATTACCCCTAGCTACAACTTAAAGCACCAGCAGGGGTGAAGTACGGTCAGGTAAAAAATTAACTAAAACATCAACAAAGTCACTTTTAGCACTACACATTTAACGGATTGCTTCACCGGTATTGTCCAAAGAACAGTGTACGTTCAAAGGACAAACTAAATAGAACTACGCTTTACCTTAAAACTAAAATAAACTACATTCTAGTTAGATGGATTTCCATTTATGGCCCAAGAGTACCTGACCTTAAAGTAAACTTGTAAAAAATGACTGCCCTATTTATTTGTTAAAAACGTGTGTAGAAAAAGTAGGTTCAAATTGTAGATTTTTTAACTTTTTCCAGAAAAGGTTTATTCTGTACAAGAAATAGTGTGTTTACAACACAATAGACATGATGGATGACTGACTGTACCAAGGTTATGACGTCATCATTCATATATGACGGCGTTATCAACTCATGTATTGTGAGCCTATCTAATAAACATGAATCATGTGTTTGGCCTTTGGTTAGGAAAGGTAAAGTACTATAATATGGGATTTCAGTTCAAGAGTTTGAAACAAATACAATTACGGCAAAATATGTATGATACGATAACGTACGTTTCAAAGTTTAGATAATTATACAGACTGTCCCAAAAGTCCCGGACCGGTTTAATATTTTCTAAACGACAACAGATAAATCAATAAGATTTTGCACATCAACACTACACTTAAAAATCTACTTTTTAAAGGAACTATCCATTTTCTGTCATATCATGGGGACGTCCCACGAGGAGTCAGAAGGAAATCTTAAATAGGAGCATAGGTCAATATGCACATCAGTTTAAAGGGCTTAGCTAGCAGAGTTCATTGCCGGAAACCGCGCCTCGAAAAGATCACCCGTTACAAAATGGCGGCCGTTCAAAGATTTCTTGAACCTGCCATTTTGAATCTTTGAACGACTGCCATTTTTTACTCAGGCGTTCTTTTGAGCTTGAATTTACGGCATTGTAATCTACTAGTGAAGACCTTTAATTTGATGTGCATATCGACCTATGCTTACGTTAAAAATTTTTTTTCCGATTCCTAGGGCTGTGCCCCCAAATGCAAATTAAATGAATCTTTGAACCACTGTCATTCTTGACTTGGTTGTCCGTTTGAGTTCAAATTTGCAGCATTATATTCTGCTAGTAAAGACATTTAATGTGATGTACATGTCAACCTATGCTTCTATTTAAGATTTCCTTCTGACTCCTTGCGGGACGTCCCCATGATGTGACAGAAAATTTATATTTCCATAAAAAAAGTAGATTTTTAGGTGTGGTGTTGATGTACCAAATCTTATTGATTTATCTGTTGTCGTTTAGAAAATATTAAGCCGGTCCGGGACTTTTGGGACAGTACAATAATTGTACCTACGGTAATTATTACCGCAACAATTGACTTACAAAAAGCTGAAAACATTAATTGAGAATTAATGTGATGTATATTCTTCATTAATTATTATTTTGTTTCTAAGCTAGGTTTTGAAAACTATTTTGTTTTAAATTGTGTGAATTATCTATAATACAATATGATTTTAACCATTATATGTAATAATATACTTTAATATTAATATTTAAGATTGTAAACAATAAACATATCTTTGTAAAATTTAACATAGTCAATAGACACTATTAATTCCAAAATTTAAATTAATATGAAACTTTACTTAGTATGCCATTTAAGTATAAACATGTTCTTTTTGTTTTCTCATCCTTAAGCTTCGATAAAATTTGTTATATAACCGATACAATTATACATTTTCCATTTTACTGGTTCCGAAACCTAATTGAAAATTAACCAAATATTTCAAATAGACTAGACAAAATGTACATTAAGCTATATTGAAAGCAATGGATCTAATAATATCATATTGTTAAGATCTATTTGAAAAGAGTTACAGCACATGGTACACCAAGCAGGTTTACCTTCAGGTCAGGTAATCTCGGGCCATAAATGCTAATCAGTGTTACCAGGGTATTGCTGTCGTTAGTCTCAGTGTATAGGAAACATATTGTTTTATATTTAGCGTATACAATTTTTTTGTCCTTTTAGATGACTGAAAACCCCAAAACCTTAATTTTGGTACTTTAAATAATATTGTGGCAGAATACAATTTTATATGATTTTCAATGGTTTCAATATGATGTTCTTTTGGTCAAACGAACTCACCTAAAAACGGTAAATGGTATTTGGGTAGGTTATTAAATTAAAGTTGACTGCGTAGGATTGCTAGCCAATATGATACACATTTAGATTTTAGTACACTGATATAAACTTAACACATTTTGGGCCTCAAAATGTGAATTGTGAGTAATGCCTTCTTCACCTCAGATAATCTTCCTTGCATACCAAATATGATGCTCGTACATTATTCCAACCTAAAGTTTTGGATTAACGTGTTTGAGAAAATGCCAGTTTTACTAATACAAAAATTAGTTTCGATTCATAACTGTACTTCATGACTAAGATTTTCATTGATTTTATGCTAAAGTACATAATATCACTTTTAATTTGTGATACAGTGTATTTTATTTTTTGTTTTTGTCTTTAAAGGATCAGCGCCACTATTGCAGTAACAAAGTATTTAACAAAATTTTAATTAGTTTTTGACGAGTAAAGTATATGATATTAATAAATATGCACAAATAAAATAAATAAAATAATTAAATAAATTCAATTTTGGTCCAAAATAGAGTACGTATTGTTTTTATTTGAAATTCAAGCAACAAATCATTCAGATAATTGTAATGCATTTCAATGCCAACAAACCTCTTGACAGCTCTTAAGTTGAAACGTCACCATGAAAATTCACTTTGTCTCTGTTACTTCTGCATTCATAATCTTATAAAACTTTCTCTATTTTGACAACAGAAACGGTATATATTATACTGTTAATCTTCCGTTTACCTTAACAAATTAAAATTTAAACAACAGGTGTGAAAAAATGGCCCAGTGAATTGGTGCAATGTTTTATGATTTACCAAACCTGGTGTGACTTTCGAAGTCAAACCAGGTATATATGTAAAAAATAAATAGCTGTTAATGGGAATCATATATTTATTTGCGGACCATTTTCATGAGATCAACTTTATCAATACCATTGTAATTTTCAATCCACAGACTAAACTCGTTGTTCAAACTATCTCATCTTTCAATGTATAAGTATATTTTATACCATGCAATATGAAAACTTTACATATTCTAAATATTGTATTTTAACTACTGATCAACAGAATCATTTATTTGATATACACAAAAAATGACGGGAAATCTTAAGAATTGAAATATCTGCTCTGTGTCCACGAAAAATACATAATATTATATGATTAAAGGACAAACTCTTAAGGGGAAAAAACGTTTAACCCGTAAAACTCAAAATATAGGCTTAAGAATCTACACGCAATAAGTAAATCCATTGCACACTGCTTTAGAACTATTTTACATTTGGTAGTAATTATGTGGGGGCTCAGTTGATATCTTGACAGACTAACGATGTAAGGTTGTAAATTCCGGTAGGCAATGCCTTATAAGTAGTACAGTTAAACTAATTATTTAATGGCTCATCCCCTTGCTTTGCCATATAAGTTCCACGGATATGCCCTAGACACATGTGGACGTGCAAATCTTACGTTTAAGTACATCCCTATTTTCTAACAAATAAAACAAAACAAAAGAAGGGTTTTTTAACAATTGCCATTAAATATAATTAGTCCAAATGGTTTTTGTAATTGCATAACTGTTTATACTCGATGAACTAATACTGCGAAAGTCTTCCCTTTTGCAACATTTTCTCCAAATTTTCATGTGGTTATAGTAATAGTTACATAACCTATGAATCCAACAATAATATGATAATTTTGATCAGTTATGTTTTTTACTTTTTTACTCTACAAAAAACCTTGAGGACAGAATATGAGAAAAACTTCTAATGGTATTCATAACTGCTTAAACAGGTTTCTGATACTTTGGGTCTTTTATAATAAAAATCTGGATTTAATTGGTGAATAAAATTTATCTTTCCATGCGTAACAGTGAATTGTTTTAAAGGTTTTTCGTGAGATAAGGTAAATGCACTGTGCTAGCCTGGGCGTTGAAAGGCCTAAAAGGTTTCGCTTGGTAAAGTGCAGAGCCAATTAAGGTTTCGGTCACTCTACAAGAGTATATTATAGTATGTACAGTTTACGAATTGTAAATTGTATATACGCTATGGACAATATTGGCCCAATTATAAACTTGGAATTACTAAAAATAATTACATCATGAACAAACACTGTAATATATCCAAATTTCAAAATATTATTTTCTAATATTAATTTTTATATATTTTTCCAAATATTCTTTACAACATTTGTTTTAACTTTGTTTAAAATTAATTTTTTTTAAGTAAATATTTACTTTTTGTACCAGTGTACTAGTGCCTGAAGATGGAAACCTAGTTTCTGAAAGTGCTCGTGAATAAAATAAAATAATTATATATTGGCCTTGTTGAACTTGTAAATTTAATTATACATTTCATTATTGGTCACAATGTTTAATTTTCTCAAAAACATAGCAATAATTGTTTACAATAATATCGATTTTGACAAAGGAACTGCAGATAATAACTAGCAATTACAGTTAAATAAACACTTTTAAGATTTATAAAAGGTGTAAGATGTAATTTTTTAAGAATAAATATATATATTATGTCTAAATATTAATATGTTGTTATTTCCTCGGTTTCCAAATTAATCACTTTTTTTTAAAAATTGTTGATCTTAAAATGATTTTATCTTTTTTATACGTAGTATAATTATGTTAAAGTGTTGTTTTCGTCAAAATTACGAGTTTATGTATTGATAGATGTATCCATTTAAGGTCCTTTTGAACCCAAAAAAATGGGTTTTGATTTGGTGCAAATACTTTTGTGGAGAGAGTACTGGTTGTGGAGAGAGCTACATAATAACACATATGGCCCGATATTTGATTAAATTTCGTATGTGGATAATCGATAGTATCTAAATTTTTATTTTTTTTATTTTATTTTGTATTTACTAGTAATTTATCCATAAAACCCACACAACTTAAAATTATATTTTTACAAAAATGGTCACCATTATTATGTTTTAAATTTAGTATTATATTCTTTTTGACTCCAAGGAAAATGGTACAGATCCCATCACTGTTAAAATTACGGCATTAAAATGATTGCAGCTTTGAGGATTTCCTCTATTTTACATCATGATAACTCCTACCGCTTATTTAAGGTTGTTTACAAGCTGGAAGTCCAAATTTACAAAAATTGTAAAATATTGGCTCGAAACGAATCCTCCTTAATCTGTTGAATTTTATGATGCTCTGAAGGCCGGTCATTGTTTTAATTTGTAGTTTGATTTATTTACCCAGGTATGTCACTATTTCATTTTCTTTTGTTTGTTTTTGCCATAACTGCAAGGTTTGCCGCTTTGTTTGCTGTGTGGTATTAACCAATTTTAGCATGGTTTGTAATGGTGAACATTTCTTTTATTTATATAAATTGGTTTGACTTATTTTTTTCATAGTTTTGACGTTACCTATTGTATTACTGAATCGTACAATAAATCTCTTGACGCTAAATGGTAGTAAGAATTTGCCAGATTACTGATAAAGTTTATTTGTTTATCTACATATTTATTTTTATGCATAGACAGTTCTTTATTCAGTGCTCAAGCTGACCTTCAACCCACTTTGCCTTTGGGTTATTATTTTATAATTTTAATTATATGGAATTTAAACTCACAATTTTAAGAAAGAAATCTGGCAAACTTACAATCAGACACAATTAAAACTAAGTTAAAACTAACTTTTTATTTTTATAAAAAAATCTTCAATATCATATTCCCCACTATGCCTAATATTTTCTGCTACAATAGACATGATGGATGACTGACTGTACCAATGTTATGACGTCATCATTCATACATGACGGTGTTATCACCTCATGTATTGTGAGCATATCTAATAAACATGAATAATGTGTTTGACGTGTGGATTGGACAGGATCAACTTGAAATGACGAGAAATGTTGGAGTAATTTTAATTGTATAAAATATAAATAAAACTGTTTATGTAAATAGTAGACTAAACTCTCCTTTATGGAAGTGTCTAGAATTGACCCTGAAGTAGATTATAAAATTTAAAATGGGTAAATGAATTTTTGTAAAATAAATATATGTTGACGTTTTGATATAAATGCATGTTATGCTTGTTTTAATTTTGTAATTTAAATTAGGTCCTTTATATGGATGTAACGACGTATTTTAATTGGACTAACCTTTAAAATTACCCTTTTAGGAATTGTTCATAGATTTATTTTAAAATTGTTTAATCCCAAGTTTTTTTGTAGGTTATTTATTAAATGTAGAGTTGTATGGTTAAAATTTTTTTTTAAGTGGAAATGTTGGACTGAACGCCATGATTAGAGCCAAAACATATTAACTATCATATATATAAACCTAGATTCTTCATGTATATGCCTTATCCACTACACAGAGTAAAATTGTAGATTGAAATAAATTACTTTTGTAATCAGCAAATATTATATTATTATTAAGGATTATAAATTAGCTTACTATGCCTTAGGTACAAGGATAACGTTGTTTATTAGAATGATAGTGTAACAATAGTGTTCACAATCAACAGTTTGAAAGTGATCAATGGTGTTCAAAGCAGGTTTACCTTCAGGTCAGGTAATCTTAGGGTCATAAATGTGAATAAGCGTTACCAGGCTATTGCTGTCGTTAGTCTCAATTTCTAGGTAGCGCGTGGAAGTTTTAAACAGCGTATCCTTTTCATGAAACAATTACTTAATTCAAAAATAGATAAGGTTCTGTCCCAACCAACTGGATAATTAGGCTTACATTCTTAAAGTATATATAAAAAAAAGAAATTTGATTTTGTTTAGGCTACTGTGATTTAAAAAAAATCTCTCTTTTAAGGGCGAATGTATGAAAAAAATACGTTGTTAAAATAAGGACGATAAAATGATAAATGATAAAGTTTCTGTATTTAAGAGACATACAGAATACTGTTTAATTTAAACTTTAATAAAGCCTTTAAAACATATCATTGGACTTCATAACAAATGCATTTCAACACTTTCTTTTTAATTTTAAAAGTCTACTCTTTTAGCAACAGGACTTGTTAATTATAAACAAAAACATTTAGACCTATCTCCTATGTTTGAATTGTTTGCCATTATTGTTTTGATTTGTTTTAAAGTGTTTTATGGCGAATTGGCAAAAAACCCTTTGAAATGTAAGGTTTGATATATATTTATTATTTTACTTAATAATGAAGTTAGTTGGGTACTTTTTGTTAGTGTTTTTATTCAAATATTATAGTAGTTTTTGTTTTAGGCATTAATATAAGAACAATTAAAATTAAAAAGGGACTGATAAACAAACCAATGCAATTTCAGTGTTATTGGTATTCAATAGAAACTATACAATACTTTCTTTTGATGGTTGGGTAGGATAGTGTACATAGTTCCTCCATGTTTTCTTACTGGGAAACGGAAAAGAACTATTGAAATAAAAGTTCAGGATCCATGTTGTTTCATATTTGTTGGAATTTAATATATTCAAGGTTTGTCGTTGATTCATTTAATTTTTTTATGCTAATGCTTAAAATTTCCTCTGCTACTTTATTAGTATATAATACAAACTATTTATGCTTTGTACGTTGCTTTGATCCATACGCCTAGGTAAAATGTTCTTTCTTTTTGGTAAACCTGTAAGCAAAGAAAGCCTGGTCAAGAGACAGACCGTTACATAAGGCAATTCGTCTTTAGAGCTCAGGTGTGCTCGTGAGGGTAGATTCAGTCTTTGTTACTTCTGCCTCTGCCTCCCTGTACTTTTATTATCTGCAGGGTTTGTTAAAGTCTGAAGAAGGTTTATTCTAAAATAAGCCAGAAGTGATTAAAACTGCATTTTTGTATAGCTGATAAATTACAAAAAACATTATAAGGCAGTTTTTAGAGTTAAATGGGATTAAATATTTGTATAAGTTAATAATTTCATTCTATAGTATCATTAGATTAAACTACGAACGATTTTATACATAACTACAGTATTAAAATGGTATATTATTACTTGTTTCTGTCTGTGAACCTATATTTGTTGTATAGAGCAACCGGTTTTAAGGTTATAACCTCATCTTCAGGCTCTTGTTGTCACTCTTGCGAGATCGTCGATTTTTATAAACACACAAAAACACTAACATTGAAATAAATAAACACGAGACATTGACAGACGAAGACGATTAACATAAATTCGGGAACTAGTTCCACACACGACGCGGCACGGGCAAACGTTTTGTCATGACTGTTTTTGTGTGTTTATAAAACTTGACGATCTCGCAAGAGTGACAACAAGAGCCTGAAGATGAGGTTATAACCTTGAAACCGGTTGCTCTATACAACAAATATAGAATCACAGACGGAAACAGGTAATATTATACCATTTTAATATTCAAGAAGTGATCCTGGACCAAATAACATCAATATAACTCCAGTGTATGAACAAAGGGCAATGGCATTACCACAATGAAAAAAACGATATCCTTAATGTACAATTTATGTTTATTTTAGTTTTTAATTAATCGTGGTAATTATGGTTTATAACGAATTATTTTATTTTATTATTGTTATATATTACGAAGCTAAACAGCAAAAAAACTTGAAGGCTGACTGCTTAGTATTCATGAACTATAATCTAAACTTTGATTGTACTGCTTTGATTGCATATCTGTATTTTTATTAAGTGTATAGTGTGTATAACTATGTTTCTGTGTTATGATTACTATTCTAATCTAAAAACTAGTCCATCATTCCCTGTGTTTGTAGTGATATTGAAGTTAATAATAAAGGAAAGAAATTTCAGTCTAGCTAAACGAAAGATATTATAGAATCAACACGCATAGTGGTCGTGATCAGAAAGTATGGTTAAGTTTGTTTTTACGTTCCAAGCTTAACGCTGAGCTGTGGGATCAGCAGTTTTATGTTTACTATTGATTAATAAAGCATAAAATACGTTTATTTTACAATGTAATTTTTGAATTCAGTTTTAATATGAAAAAAATGCACTTGTGTTTTCATTGGGTTTGAAGCAAAGATTCTGAAAGACAAAGGTCCTGAAAATTACAACGAGCCTACTTAGTTAAGCAGTTAAAGTGTAAATCTAGGAAACGCAATTATTTTAACTAGAAAATTTAACAATAATAATATTTAAAATAATTCGTATTCCCAATGTTTTGGCGGTACAGACATTTTACCTGGAATCCCTCAAGCTTTAATTTGATTTTTTTGTGATTTGTAAGGTTTGATAGCCTATAAGAAGCGATAAAGTACAGATATTTGATACTTGACATATACTGACATATACTGATATTTGGTATTTGATACTTGATATATTGATATTTGATATTTGAACGCCTAAACTTGAATTTGTAGCATATTTAAAGACATTGTATATTATTTTATTCGTAATTGTCTTGGTTTCTTGAGTAGCCTACATCATTATTTTCATTAAAATCAGAATGGCAAGCCTTTCGTGAAAAATCATTCTTTCTTACATTTACGTAAGTTTTACACTGTCGACTTTAAACAGCCCCACCCAATACAGGGTTTAAACGAAAACTATAATTTAATTTTCAAGAGTTGGTAGCCTCCGGATTACGTTTACTTTTTTATATAGGTTTAAATACCTGCATTCAGTAATCCAAAATATTGCTTGTGGCAACTATAGTTTCAATTCACAGGGAATCATCTTCAGGCCGTACAAGGCGTCGTTATTCATCTCCGTATATGAAGGTCGTGATTTAATAAATAAGTACATAGACGCACGTGAATTTTAATGTTAAATGTCCGTCTATCAGTGTGTGTTTTCGCGTGTGTTCGTATTCTATGTACTTATTTATTAAATGACGACCTCCATATACGGAGATGAATAACGACGCCTTGTACGGCCTGAAGATGATTCCCTGTGAATTGAAACTATAGATGCCGCAAGCAACGTTTAGGATTACTGAATGCAGGTATTTAAACCATTATAAATGTGAAAACTATAAGTTTCATTTGTTCCTCCGCCCCTTCATTTAGTCTGGATGTGACATAACTGTAAACTACGGTTACAAATTCTATATTTTTAATAGCTTCAGAATAACAAACCTCCAAAGAAAACCATTCGAGTTAAAATTAACGCAGTTTTGCAATGTAAACGTTTAAATTAACTTTATCAACAATGCTTGTCAAAACGTCATTTAACAGTTTAAATGGATGCGTCAACACTTTTACCGTAGGGTTTTGTTTTCTTTGAAATTTTCGTATCTTAATTTATTATTGAATGACAGTTTAATCTTATACCCTAAGACTATAAAGGACTTTCTTCCAAGATTACCTAAAACGGTTTATGCCAATTATATTGCTAAATATGGCTATGTATTTTTTAGGTCAAACTATTTATTTATGTTTTTTTTTTTTGTAAACTACTTTACCTACGACAGGGTTTTAAAATTTAAAAATCACTACTCATAACTTCTAAGAGAGGTTATGATTTCTTTGATACCCTCTCATCGCTAATGGCAGTGATTCGACGAAACATTGTACCAAAACACTAAAGACATACCTGAAACAAAACGACCCTGGGCCATTTCGTGCCGCGCAGGTTTAAAGGGTACGGCTGTTCTACTAAGTGATACACTGTTAATGTGTTACTAAAAATTATTCAGTCAAGTAAAACATTTGGCGGGTAAAAAGATGTCAAAAAGGTAAACTAGTTACAATAAATATTATTTTACATGTTATATAGATAAATATGTTAACTTGCAAGGTGCAAAAAGTGATAAAGCTGCTCAACTAGAATGTTTAAAGTGTGCTGCACGTTTCTAAAATATGGCGACTGGTCGTAATCTACCACCAGAATAATACATGGCAGTGGAGAAAAATGTTTAATTTAGGATGAGGTCTGACAGTGGTGCATTTCCAAAGAGCGCATTTTCACTTTGTTGCCACGTAAAACGTGCATTTTCACATTAGCTACGTCCTATTTCGTATTTATGTACTGATAAAATTATGGACAATTTTGTATTTAATTTGTTAACCAGATTTTGCTGTGCAACACAAAGCGTGTTCTTTACCTATCGTAAGTTAATTACTATCGATACTGGTCTGTAAAATATGAAAACAATATCAAATACGTTTAAATAGGTACGGTCAACTGGGGCTATTCTGATATTTAAAGTCACACTCTTATATTTCACTGATAAAGGGCACATATGAGTGTTTTATTTATTTATTTTATTTTATTTATCAATCAATAAATCCTGTAGGGGTACCTAAGAGAATAAAATATAAGAATTATGTCTTATGAAAATGACTAATATATTACAGGCATGGGACTTTTGTGATACAGAATGATATTTAATTTTCTGCTAGGTGGATGGACTCAAAGTTTTTACACTTATACAAAAATATAAGAAATACAGTATATAGGAAAATGTATGCTCATATTATTTGTGTTTCCATAATGTAACAATTGAAGATATGTATTATGTTTTTGAAGCCCGAGAGTAACAGCAAAGTATTGTTGTTATGTTAGTATTCCCAGGATATTTATACTTTTCTTACCTATTTTGACATCTGTAGAAGCTCTTGGTATTTAGCAATGATTATTTATATGTTATTTCAATTTGTTTTGATATCGTTTGATTTTAGATTGCATCATTATTTGGAAAACTTCTATCTTTAAACAATACATTTATCTTCCTGTTAAAGATTTTTAATTCATTTCTGTGATGAAGAACTTGTACTACAATATTAAATCATATTGTAGCATCGGGTTAAAAACTCTATTAGTGGACACAACGTATGAGTAATTGAATTGTAAGAGGTTTATCTAACAAAAATCGAGACAACGAGAATGTTAACGTGTGCTGCACGTTCCTAAAATATGGCGGCTGGCTGTAAGCTACCACCAGAATAACTGCAGCAGCAAACCTAAGTACTCTTTAAAATTAATGTTATTAAAATAGGAAATAAATGTGGCAATTTTAAGGGAATATTTTAGAGGAATTCCAGCCCGGTAAATAGCAATTCGCTTAGTCTGCAGGTTTTCTGCGACGGGGGTATTTAAATTACCCAGTTTATCTATATAACCCAATACTTTATCAGGTAATTATGTATCTAAGCGACTGATTTGTTTCACGACCCTTAAGTGTATCCGCATACGCAAAACAAGCATCTCATATCAATATCCCAGATTATATCATTTCATTTTATTAAATGGATATACACAGGTAGGTTGTAATAGTAGCTGTACATATTACTATTATATTTGTGATGATGAGCAATAGTACCTTAATTGCAATAGTATTGAAACAATTAAATACAATTTCCAATAACGTAACATTCACTATAATTATTCCAAAAATAGTTTTCAATTAAAGCACAATACCTGTATATCACACATATTACATATTACATGCATATTTAATGCAATATTTATAATCCCTGCTTATTGTAATTCCTGGTAAAATTGATTGCGTTAAAATGCATTATTTTATTTTAATGTGGACCTTTGTGTAATTCATTAAATTACTGGATAAAAGGTTGAAATACCAAAACGTTTGTCATTGCTAAAAATATATTTTTAGAATAAAAAAAAATATTTCAACAAAAAAAGTAGGACATTTGTAACGAGTTATTTTTCCTAGGGGGGTAAATATTTGCTATTTGGCCGCGCACCGATTGTTGAGGTAGGCAAGCGGCGGTGGCGAACCTGGCTAGCGCCCTTTGACCCGGCTTATCAGTGCCGATAAGCCTGGGATATCCTAGTTTGAGTAGTATTTGCGCCGAGTAGTATTTGCGCCGCGTAGCACCAGCGCCGCGCCAGCTAATTAAATGAGGGTTAGCAGTTTTGACAGGTTAACAAAGGCGGAACCAATCAACTGCACTAATATGATTATTGATGACGTAGTTCCTACCACATTTTACTTTCAGCGTAAAGTGGTTGCATGCAGTCACCTCGTGACCCGTGCTAATGGTTACACATACATAATTTTAAATCTAATAACTGCAAAATTTATGCCACCACAAATATCTGCAAATATTGTTCACTGGTTGACAACAATACACAGTATACTCCGCCGTTTCAGTATAAAGGCTACCTAAAACCAATTAATTACCAATAACTCAAAAGAGAGGAAATTACGAAAAAAATTAGTTTGTTTCTGTATCAGGTTTGGCAGTTCTGTATACATCGCGGTTCGTGAAGCCTGGGAGTTGAGACAGGCCTTATATCAATTTAAGTTTATCTTAAGTCTAGAAATACTGTACAAAATAACTCTCTAAAACGTGTAGTGGCAATATACCTCACTTTAGGCGTATTTCCCCATAAGAATAACATGGAGATAATTTTTTGCCACTAATTCCAAAAATCCTGATATTTGCCTACATATCCCTACATATAATCCTCATATACTATATTCGGAATCAAGCTAAAAAGCTAATTCTTTCATTTACTGACCCATTAAATATAAAGTACAGTAGGTATAATATAACCTCACTTTAGGCACTTTTTCTCCATAAGAATAACATGGGTGAGTTTTTTTAGCCATTTTCTAATGACCCTGCTTTCGGCCTATACAAGCCCATGCAAATGTTCAATACTATTATACAACTCAATAAACATTACAAATCCCCATCCATTTCCCACGAATATTTTAAAAATCATCATCTTGACAGTGCGAGGTTTGCACGTGAACTCGGGCGTGCTCCCGGCCTATGCTTATCGCTTCTCGTACGATTTTGATTAAATTTGGCATGAATGTGTAAGGTTGAATCACCTGGATTAAGTTTACGAACCACCGATATTGGAATGAAACCTGTTGCTATTTGCCTACACATATAGGTATAATATAAATAAATTAACGATACTAACGTCTTCTGTACCATAATGTTAAATTCGCAAAAAATTGATGTTATTACCGTAGGTGGCACCGTAAGACCTAGGCCTGTGACCAATTTACTTTTTCATTTTGTATAGATTTATATACGTCCGTGAACGCGATAACTTGAGTAATTTTAGTTTGCTTGTTTATGGATATATTTTGATCAAACTTTGCAAATTTATTTATTTTATACTAAGCTATTCATGTTTTACTAAAACTCCACTTTAATAGTTTCCTTGTAGCAGCTAACCTAGGTACTCGTTAAACCTAATTTTATTTACATACATTCAATTGAAAATCAATTCAGACAAATGGAAATTCACTTAGTCGACAGGTTTGCTGTGGCGGGGGTATTGTCTGTTTAGTTAAGTGTTATCACACAATGAAACTGTGAACCTGATACCATAAGGTTTTTTTTGTGAAATAACTTTTAACCCGTTTTGATTAACCAATGTTTTCGATGTAGGTGTCCTTGTACATCTTATGATATAGCAGAGGAACGAATGGTAGCTAAAAGTGTCAATTTGGGCTTGCCCCCCCCCCCTCAAAGTTATTGATTTATTTACATGGTTAACTTTTTTAGAACCTGTAATTATGACAAACCTTTTTATAATGGGGTTTTATGTATGAACCCGTGATCCTTCACTTCGATGTATAACCTTTAGATAGC
Source organism: Macrosteles quadrilineatus (assembly GCF_028750875.1). Taxonomy (NCBI): domain Eukaryota; kingdom Metazoa; phylum Arthropoda; class Insecta; order Hemiptera; family Cicadellidae; genus Macrosteles; species Macrosteles quadrilineatus. The sequence continues at coordinate 2,460,998 of NW_026542610.1, forward strand.
AAACAAAAGACGAAACCATATGGGTCTAAACTATATAACGTTTTTAATCACCAGTTGTAAAAAGCCTTTTTAGTCCCTAGGGAGTACAAGTCAACTGTTGTGAACAGTTGTAAATGTCGATTGTAAGTAATTGCATGGTTCGACATTATTTATCGATTCATTTATTCGGTTAGAGGTTCCAGAAAGGTTTTATTGTAGCTTATTGTTGCATTCTTATCAATTGTGCGACATATCGATGATATAATGTAGGCTACAGAATTGTAGTAGACGAAATGATTGAAAACTGAGCCCTTCTTTGTGGATTCTACGATGTTCATTTTGCTAAATTCTACTCAAAACTGACAATGACAACACCATTGAGTGACCAAAGGTAACATTAGGGAGTGGGTTACTACGAAAGGTATGGGGATATATACCCCTAGCAAATCCCCCTAATACCAATATGACGAGCTGTTGGCATTCCACATAGTACCGCAGACTATCCTGGTGCAACTATTTTCTAAAAATTTCATAGGAAAACAAAAGTCCCCCTTTCTCCTAAATTAGTAATGTGATAAGTAGAAAATATCTACTGGTCATAATAATTATAGCTCAGGAAAAATATCTATACTAACTCAATACTGCATGTGGTGGTATACAAGTGTTTCATCATTTTTTTTGTGCAACAGTGCACTACTAGTACAAGTTAATTAGGAGTATGGAAAACGACACTATTTACAAGCAACTCAGTCAAGTAATGTGTAAGTAATTATGACCCTCGTCACTTCTGCATCATTGAACTAATCAAACTCCGCGGCGCTGGAAGCACGGTTTAATCCGCGGCGCAAATGCTACTCGGCGCAACTGCTACTACACGTCTCAGGATAGCCTAGGACAGACATTCTAGTGGTGGATCTCGGACAGTCAAGTAGTGAGTGTTGGTGTCCTGTGCCTGTGGAGACGGCTGGCGTACGTTGGTGGTACATGGGAGTGTGGTGATACCGGTGAACAGTGTTGGTGTTAAGTTGGGTGTTAAGACCCACTGCTGGTGAGTGGACGACGTTCTTTGATTTTGGTTAAAAGCTGATATTATTAGTTTGAATATATTAATATCTGATTTTATTGCGAGAGTTAGAGTGGTAACCGTGCTGGTCAAAGCCTGACGGTAGTTAGGATTTATATTAGTCAGGAATAATATTAAAGTGTATTCCTGACGGTTCTGGGCAGGTGCTAGAACGCAAATAATATAATTTATTGACTGTAGTAGTTATTATTTTGCGTTGTACCAAGAGTTAGTTATATTACTAATAACTCTGAGGCCCGACAAACCTAGGCTGCACGATTTAGCGTGCGTAGTTGGAAGCACGAGGCCAGTAGGCTAGTAGCTAATATTATTAGCCGATTAACAGAAGCCCAGCTAAGTAACATAAAGTTGGTAGTAGCAGTAGCAGTAGTAGGGTTGTTATTGTTTAATCATTTTTAATTATTTTAATTTAACCTGAACAGCTTGCTTAGTAGTCCAACACGTTAGCTTGGTAGCTTGGGTAGCGGAGTACCGGCTATCAGATAATATATTTATCTAGTGTTTGGAACGTATTTAATATTTATTTATCTGCTACTAAGTAGCTCAATATTTTAATAGTGCAATAGCCATTTAGTTTTGCTTGTTTGGCTTGGTATTTATTGAGACCAGCTACTAGTGGTGTAGTCACTCTACCTATAGTGTACTTGTATATTATTATGTGGTACGATTATTGAGTGAACTGTTTGATTCTTAGCTTGGGCATTAGAGTTGTGTATTGGATTATAGTGGCCTAGTAGACCCCGCCTGGTGATAACACGCGTTGTGGTTTTTATTGGCAAGTCGTCGTGTAACTCACCGTGTTTTAGGCACTCTGGGCTTAACTATTGGATAGTTAGGACGAAGCCCGAGTTGCGTAGTCAGCAACGACCCCCTAGGAGTGTGGAGAATCGGCGTAGGCCTGGTAGTGATTATTGCACGTTTGTTGTGGTGACTTGTTTTTGACTTGTTCACAGTGCCCGTGTATGAGCCAGTCCTATACCGGTTAGACCCGGCTTTTGGCCTAGTGGTTTCCCTGACCTTATCGCAGACCCTGGAATTTTACCCAGCCATTGTAGGCTGAGCTATCCCGGCAAACGGTGACGACTGCACTTTTAATATTTTTTTTCCCAGTGCAGAAAATCTCGTCGCACATTGTAATCAAAAATTGGAATAGCTTAAAAATAACTATTGAATTTTGCAATTATTGGTCCACTATTATATGGGTTTATTATCTCTGTACAACTGTGTACTTGCATAGACTAAGCAACACAAGTATCAAAAATCATACTACACAATCGACAGTTAAAGAGCCTTCTGGTGTTCCAAGCAGGTTTACCTTCAGGTCAGGTAATCTCGGGGTCGTAAATGCGAATAAGCGTTACCAAGGTATTGCTCGTTAGTCTCAATTTGTAGGAAGCGTGTAGACATTTTAAACAGCTTATCCTTTAAACAAACATCTAACCTACACTAAAAGATGGAAATTTCATAAATTACAAGAAACACATGTTCATTCACATGAGCGTAAAGAAAAGGTTTTTTTTAAATAAATTCCATAAGGTCCCACCCTTATGCACATAAAGACACGTGTGATTTGTGTGTCTGTGATTTTGTTTTTTATAGTTCATTTGTAATGAATAATTATTATTTATAATCATAATTAATTAGTAAGAAAAGAACAACAGTTTGAGCCGTGACTAATTCCACCGGCGAATGTCACGACTCATAATCAATGGTCAAGGTGTTTTTTTTATAGTAGGCTAGTTTAGTGTTTCGATTTGTTACTTCCCACGACCCTCAACAAGGCTGTGGGTCATGTTATTCTTGTTCCCACCGCCAAGTGTCAGAGGTTCCGAGACGTCGTAATAGTAAACTTCACTGAAGATTTTTATCCATTTCAATCTTCTATTTTTGGATAATTATGTGCCATTTAGTTCTTTATTTTTGGCTGTTTGTGTGAACTTTTCATCGATGGAGTAAATTAAACGCGCCCTGCGCGCCTTTTGGGTGAGTTTTGCACATTTTTTTCTGAAACTTAGGTAAAGCACATGTTGCACTAGGTTTGGAACCTAGTTTCGGGGTCGTGGGACCCTTTTTGGTAGTTAGTTCCCCTTTTCTCTGTTGTTTTTATAGAATTCAGGGCTTCCCCCGAGATGCTAGGCCTAGAATTTGACTAAGAAATGTTTGTTGGAAGGCGGCTATTTGGGAGAAACTGCCAAGTCGTTTTTTGTTCTTCTGACTGTTTGTGGTAGGCCTAGGCCTACAATTTTGCTCAGTAAATGTAAATGTCTTAGGCTACTACTTCTGGTAGTCTTTTGTTCTGTGTCCCGTAAAAAAATTTAGTGTTGTTTTGTCTTGTAAAATGTTCAGTTTGTGTTACCCAGATTGGTAACTAAATTATTTAAAGTCTATTTGAGAGTTTCATGTATTATTGTTGATGTTTTGTTGTTGTTGTTTATTTAAATAGTCAATTATAGCTCGTTACTCTCAAATGGCGTGTTGTTCTTGAACCTCCATCCATGGTTCTCATTTTGTTAAGTAAAGTTTTCTGAGCCGCTCCTCGGGCCTGCGCATGGATCACGCTTCCATTTCGTTAGTCTGGGTGCAGGCACGAGGGCATGGTTTACATAGGGCGGAGGGCATGGGCATAGTTTACTACTTATCTTATCCCACGTGACTAAAAGTTTTATGCTTAAGAGTACCATGATCCTGTGGGAGAAAAACTTAATGTATGGAAAAGCCAGGACATAAAATAATATAGACCCAATAAAATCCTAAAAAAAATTGACGTACATTTGTACATTTGACGTACATTTGTAGGCAGCAATGTCGTGGGTTTGGATCCTGGTCACTGCTACAAACTTTTATCAGTACAGTTCACCTTTGTACTTTACCTGCTCATCCCTTGCTTTGCTGGATACGTTCCACGCACAGATCTGTAATGTAGACGGGCAAATGCAAGGTTAAAGAGGCCACCAACCTCTTAAAAAAATGGTTATCTATATAAGTATAAGTATATATATATACAGTATAAGTATATAAGTGAATGTATATCTACTTTAAACAAATCAAAACAAAACCACAAAATAGGCCTACGCATGATGAATGAGGGGCTAAGGCTATGACGTCATTATTCACGCAGAACAGCCATATCGCCTAATCTATTGTGAGTGTATAGCTAATAATCATAAATTATGAATGCGGCGAATAGTTAGGACAGGGTGAATACACTTTGATTATACGCGTCATTTAAAATGTTTTAACGTGTACAAGAATGTTTACAACTAAGGTTGCAAAAATAAATTATATAAAAATTATTGAACTTACGCAAAATAAAAAAGTTGTCATATAAAACTTGTTATAAGATTTAGATAAAACCATGGATCAGAATACATAAAAAATAATACTCGTTTAGTATTTTTGTTGTTTGTTGTTTTTTTATTTAGTAGTTTTGAATTCAGGTCCCAAACCTGTGTTATATTCAATGACTAAGCTAGCATATGTAATTTTAGGATGAATGTTCAATAACTTTCATACAAAATAACTAAATAACGTTCACCATAATTAACCATCAACAAAATTTTCTAGACATTTCTTTTAGTAGTATTTTATATACTATTACGAATCATTTGAGTAAAAATCACTATTATGTGTTAAATGTTAGTTAAGATTCTTCAAAAAGAGTTACTATTTTCAATCTCAAGGATTAAGTTAAAAAAATTATGTTCAAGTAAAATAAAAACCCTCTCTACTTATCTTAGCTTAACACATTTTTTTGTAATTTCAATTATAGCCCAAGCATTCAAAAGTATTCAGAGGCTATGCCTGGTTAAGAGGTAGTGCCATGTTTTATAATATAAGGTGTTTGGTTGTCTGTGTTCTTTGCCTGTTTCTATAACAAATCTTAAAATATTTTAGGTTTTCAAAAACTTATGTAGTATTATATGATATAACTATTACCTCAAAAAATAAATCATGTGAAATTGAATATAAATGCAATATTTAATTTTAGAAATGTTCTAATTTTATAGTTTCCTTTCATACACCATATACCATATTTGGATGTACTATTTTGTACTTCAGGATAATTTTAATTTAGTTTCAAATTATTTTAGGTCTCGTCTTTTAGGAAATTTATCGAAGATACAGCTTGGTAGTCAGTTATATTCTAAATTAAGTAGTCATATTTAAGGTCTGCAAGAATTATTTGTTTTGTTTATTAGGGGAAGCTTAGTGTAATAGTTTTTGCATCTATTGTAGATCATGATTAGGATTTAAATCCAAAATAATAGGTCTTATCGACTTTTTTATTCTTACTCAAAAAGTGAAAACCATGAAAAAAGTGTTTTCTTCATCAATTTTGATATTAAAAAGTTATATAAATGTGGTGTTCGTAAAACACGCGTATTTAGCCTACAGAACGTAGAAAATTGTGTTACTGTATATAGATTTATCGTAATATTATTTTACATACACACACATAATACATTCAGTTTTCCTTCAGGATTTTAGTTACACCTGGTTGTTTCTTATTATGCCTAGGTCATATGTTAATTGTATTAACTCTACAAAGCAGAGAAAGTCTGGTCAGTGACCACGGCCGTTCAAGGCAATTCGTCTTCAGAGCTCAGGTGTGCTTGTGATAGTCTTTGTTACCATCTCTACTTTAAAGTACTTCAATTCTTGGCAGGACCCGTTAATTGATATAGAACTCAAGGGCTTAAACTGGGCTTTGTAAAACAAAACATTTTGATGAATTACAAGAATGGTCTTGTATTAAGGTCTTATATATTCATGGGAATAAATAAGTCCACTGAATAGAATTTTTCTTAAATTATTTGTCGTTTCCCTTTCATTATCATCGGTTGAACTCTACTACTTGGCTAATACCATTAACAATACCCTTAATCGTAGCTCAGGACATTAGTAACCAAAATACCGCTTACCACTAAAGTAGCTTTCCCTTTAAATCTCTACATCTTAAAAGAAGTTAAATGGAAGTCTATAAATTTAGCATTTCTATTCAGATAACCTAAAGTTAAAATTGACAGGGCTAATACACCTAGCTATACATTCTCCTATTTTCTATTTATTGTATTGCATGTATAACTTGGCGAAATTTTTCTCACTATGCCACTGGATTCAAAATAAAAAATCATTGAGGAATGGATGGTAATGGAAACAAATTGCTGCTCTTGAGGCCCAAAGTAATGAAAATCTGCATCACAAGAATAATTTAGTGTCATTATTGCTGATGCTTTGATGTTTTTTTATGTAGTTAATCAAAATGGAACTATTGATTTTTTCAAGCATTTCAAAAAGATCTTAGTTGTAAACTTCGTATAGGATAATCTTATAATTTGGGATATAATAAGATAATCTTGGTGGGGGTTGGCAACCAGAGAAAATAATAATTAATAAACCGACACTTGTTTAAAACCTTGAATAATCGTCGATTTAATAATTTGTACTTCCATAATAGAGTCATTAAACACTAAAGCACAGACTCTATAATATGTGACTAAAGTAATAACTATAATACCATCATTGGTTTGCTATACCTTTTAAGATCAATACTAAATGAAAAAGTGGATCATTGAAAATCTAGTAAAACTTACAAGTAGTTACATAAAAATAAAACAATTGCATTTTAAATTTAAACACTAGCGTAAAACTTGGTTATATTTCTTAATTAATGAACTAACTGTCCTTGTATCTAATTTTAAATTAATATGACGAGCATACCTGGAATATCAAGGTTTAAGCATTAATTACATTAATTCACTACATATGATATCTATATATATATAAAAGTGTAACTATAGTAGTTATTTATTAAGCTAACAATTCATATGTTTACAATCAGTAATATGATATGCTGCATTGACTTAGTCAAATTTAATAGCCTAAAACTGGTACTAAAATTGCTTTTAGTGAATAAGAACTCCAAATTTTGAAAATGATTAAATCTTTAATGGAAATATTAAAAATCATATGTATAATAACTATTTTAACTACATTAGCAGGTGTGAAATATAATTCAAATAAAAAAAGGAAGTTTTCTGAGCTTAAATATCAAAATGCTATTCTTGGGAAATAACTAAAGACTTGAGACGTAATGACAGTGACATTTACTTTGCTTTATTTTCCGATACGAACAAACCACTTAATTCAACTTGCATAACTAAGTTCCTTATCTATAACCTAACCACAATATTTACGGTGCGGCAAACAAAGTTTTTTAAATCGTATTATTACTTACATCTGTTAATAAACAATTACTCGATAACACTATCCTTAATGTATTAATCTTTAATACTCTATATCTAAAAATTTGCTTTGCTGTGTTAGGTAAAAGGCAACAGTTATAATGTACAATATTGTGTGTGTTGTAAGTAAATGCAAATACTTTGGCGATTCTTACTATTGCTTTTATTATAGTGTATATTATTTTAGTAGAATTATGTTAATACTACATTTTGCACCTAGAGAAGTTAACCAATGGGATATTAAATATTCAAAAGACATTTTAAACTGAAGTCATAATTATTTATCAGTCGTTTCAAATAAATAAACTTAATGTGAAACTGATGTAAAGGAGGCGCAATTGACATTTACAAGCACATCTGAGCTCTACAGAGAACTGCCTTGTGCAATGGTGTTGTCCCTTAGCCAGAAAAAATGAAAAACCAAAATAAATTTAAAATAACATTTCATTTAACTAAATGAGACCTGGTTGGTGAATTATATATATATAATTCATCTATTACAATTTTTAAAAGTAAATAAATGCTTAAAAGGTAACATGTTTTCAAAATGCGTTTTCTTTCGCATTACTGATTGTTATGAAGCATTAGTATAAATCGATAAAAATATTTATCGTTTGTACAATAAATAACCATACAAAACACATTATTTCTTTAGTATTTCAATCTAAGTTTCAAATAGAATTTTTTTTTATCATAACTTATATCGAAAGCATGATTTGTTCGCAGTAACAATCTGTCTATTTAATAAATTTATGAACTTGGGCTTTCAATGTTTTCTTAAGCTCTGTTTAAGCTGGATAACAAAATGTGTGCTGCACGTTCCTAAAATATGGCAGCTGGTCTTAGGTTACCACCTGAATAATACATGGCATGGAATAAAGATAAATGTTTTATTTGAAGACGATGACATACAGTAGAGCATTTAACAGAGCAGATTTGTACTTTGTTTTCATGTAAATTGTGCATTTTAACATTAGCTACAGAATTATGCTCTTTTGCAAATTCGTCCTTACCATTTTATAAAAATCATGGACCTAACAATAAAAAAGGTCACTTAATCTCACACTATCAAATTAAACAATTTAAATAATGAGTTCAATTTTCTAGAGGTTTAATATTTAATTTTTAAGGTTTTAGGTACAAAGAGAGATTTGTTTGTGTATCATACGTAGGTCATCATCATAACAATTATTTATAAGCTATACAAGAATTAAGTAGGCCAAAATGAGTGCTTTAAATCATTTACATCATATTTTGTTTATCTTTTGAAGGACAATTTTTATAGTCAGGAATGAAAAAAATCTAATTGAATGGGATAATTATGGTTTTCGATGAAAACAGGTAATTAATATACTTAACTGTAATGGTCAAATTATAAATGTCACATTCCAATTAAATAAATACCTACCAGCGTTATTATTACAATACAATAATTTCGTAGTCATATACTTAGAATGCAATCATACCTAAACGGAAATATGCATGGTGTTATTTGAAATTAATTTTAGGCCTAAATTGAACTTTGAAAATGCATTAATAGTTATTGGTTTGGAATATGAGAAATACTGTTTAGTTACTAATACAACTCAAATAAATTGAAGTAAATTAATATATTTGAATGAAATACATAAAATACTTTACATATGCACTGTGGTGTATGCTGATGCACTTAAAGGTGTGATTAATTGATAGTTTATAACCTTTTAATTTTGGATAACCAACTTTGGTTTTGTACCAAAAAGGCAAAATGGGTAATTAAATTAACCAAATATACTTGCAAACGCAAGGTACTAGTGGTGTAATAGGACTAAAAATATAGCATAATGTTCGACTTAGTGCTCTAACGTAAAGTGGTAAGATTAAATACCGTTCAACACTTGGCACCTTAGTTCTACACCGCAAAACCTACCAGCCCTACTTTATGTTGAGGTCTGTGTTAGATAGATTTAAGTCTAAAGCTTTGTGAAATAGTGTATTTCTAAATGAAAATTGTCCTAGATATATAGTTTGTTATATAGAAATCAAACTTGTTAAATTATATTAATGTGCATCTGGTTTTTAACTACGTGTGTTATATTCATGGTAATCTTCTTAGTTAACCCTACTTTTTACAAATTATAATGATGTACAGTTTTCTTGACTATCACATTTATAATATTTTATTTTGGATATTCTTTGGCCCTCAAAGAATCGCCTACTCACTGTGATGATGATTGGAGTGTCTAAGTAAAATTTACCACCACTTAACAGCCTTTATATGTATTTATTTACCATCTTGTGATAAACAGTATAAGTGTTAATATATTATTACAAGTGTTATTTTACGTATTATTGTACTTTCAGATAATTCAATAACACGCACGATGTTGATAAAAAAGTTATTTCCACAATGTACTCATCTATTTCGATAATACTTTTATATTTCTCGGCCTGTAGAGCAATTAATTATGAACTTTTCATGTATAACATTAAGCTATTAAATATTATTAACAAGGTAAATGTTTAAATTACGTTTATTTTAGGCTCGGCTTCAATAAAACTAATACAATTGTTTTTATGAAATATAACAAATCAATTTCCTATATAGTAGTAAAATAAGCCATGAGAAATCATATTACTTTTTAAAAGTACATCAATATTAGTACTCCAGATACGCCATTTATGCAAATTAATATCATAAAATTAAAATTTTCATAAATAAAAACCAGTTTTACTTGAAGCTATAAGAAATATTTAATTGTCAGAAATATTTGTTAATGTTTAATTTTCTCCCAACCTTTTTTATTATATACTTGCACATTTTTGTTGAGGTACTTTCTTGAGACAGTAGAAATTAAACTATTTATTAGTGAAGCTATATGCAAACCGATTGTTTTTTTACACACTAAGTACTGCACATTGATCTAACTTAAAATCTTACATAACCTTAAGGCCTAATATTTTATTAAATTCCGTTTATAAACGTAATCTTTGGACGGTTTTTATTACTTTAGAGTTTATTCTTTAGGTGGAATGAGTCCTTTTGTGGAATTTTTGTAACTAAGATCATACGATTTTCTACCCAGCCCAGACCAAGACTTGTTAATTGTTACTGAAACAATCTCATTTATAAGGAAGGCTTCAGTAATTTTTGTAAAGGAATCTTTCCATGGATCATTAGAGTAGCCTAACTTTTCCAGGTCATTCAGTGATTAATATCTGATACTTAGTAATATCCAAAATAATAAAGTTATTTAACCCAGCAAATCGGGATTTTAATTTATGTAACTTAGTAATCATCCATGATTGCTGATGGCTTATGAGATACTTGCGACTCTTTTTAGTTAAATTGTATCATTATTTGTATTCCTTTCTTCCCTATTTTAACCCGTTTGTTGGTTCACAATACTTGACGTTAATCATTTTCATCGTACTATGACAGTGAAGTTAATAAAAAAAAAAAAAAAAAACAGAATTTATCAGTCTTAGATTTACTGTATTAATTCCTATCTGTATCAGTAAATTATTTATGACAACGAAGAGCAACATGCACACACAAAAATTAACGTAATTTAAGCATCTAGTGTCTGAACCAATGTGTCTCCATTATCTCCTTTAGCGTTGATAACTAAAGAGTAATTACATTGTAAGAGGTTTCTCTAGTTGGAAGCTAATTGGGATTCAAGCTTAAGATAATTTCAGTCAATTACAACGTAACTCAGTTCATCTAATTGTTCGTTCAACACTGCTTTTTAGATTGAACGTTTATACATTTATACGTTAAATCAATGTCTAAATATACATTGCATTTATATATTTTAGCTTAAAATTTTTTTCTAGTTTGCATTATGTCACGTAAAATTTAATTGCATTTGATCTAAAATTCCCGTTCCTAACTATCATGAACAAAGCACGCATCAGTAATATAAAGTTGAAACAAGAAATAACGATATTGACTTAATTGAGGCTAAGCCATTGATACTCTATGGAGAAATAATACTTTAAATTTAAAGTAACGTAGAACATTAACCCAATCACTATTATAATTTTGTTTATTTTATAAAAAAATTACATGTCATAAACAATTCTCCTATTGATTATAAGTAATAAATAAAACAAAATAGCGTTTTAATTATTATAAGAAAAATGGAACAGAAAGTATATTGTAAATTGATTGTGTTTTTATAAATAAAAATTATCAAGGTACCAATGGCGTTTATAATGGATAGTTTATTTTTATTTTTTTTATTAAATTAAAGTTACGAATAGTTTACTTTGATTATGAAACGCGAACCTGGGGAGTCATCAAAGCTAAAGTTAAAGGTTAACTGTTTAATATTCATGAAGAGTATACACTGAAGTTTGATGCTTATAACCTTACTTGCTTTAGTCACATGTATAAGCCACATTTGTAGATATTGAAAAAATAATTTTTCAGTCGTAATCAAGAATTGTTATAGATTATTTCTGTTTATTAGATTAAATTTTATTTTTACTATAAGAAAATTAACTTTTCTATAAAATAATGACATTGGTTATTCGCTTTAGTTGATTTTTTTTTTCGTTCCTTCTGAATAATAAGATGAACTTTACTCTACTACAAAATATATTCAAAGAAAAGAGCATTTTCCCTTTTGTTTATTTAATTTATCCATGTATTATTACTATTTCGTTTACTATGGCAAGATTATTATACAGTTACCTTAATAGTACCACGGCTAAAAAGGGTCTTTATACTTATTATTAAAGATCTTTTTCCAATATAACACAACCTTAATAATACAAATTTAATTTGGTTATTGACGAGGAAATACAGAGTGTTTCGAAACTCTCTCTCTCGAAACTCCGTGGTCATTTTCCTTAAGTCAAAACAAACAAAAAATATCACATTAACATATGCCCTATATCGCTTCATTTTTCATCTGTCAGTGTGTATGTTTTTTTTTTTACATAACTTTGGAACCACCTGAAGTACCAAATTCAAACCAGGTCCGAGTATGACGACTAATATAAAATATTATTTTACAAAGCTTTACGTTTCCAGTTTGTATAATAGAAAAATGGCGGCCGTTTTAATTTTTCAAAGCTTAATAACTCAAAAACCATAGGATTTATAAAAAAGTTTAATGCAAAAACAAGGATGTAAATTTAATTCACTTTACAGAAATGTACAATTTGTAAAGGGCCATAACACAAGTAAGGGAGAAAAACTAAATTTTCTGATGTTAAAACCCATTTGGGCAAATTCAATAGATTAGCCGATATTACCTTTATACAAATTCATTTTTACCCGTTATTTGGCTTATGACCCTATACAAATTGTACATTTACCTAAAAGAAATTAAATTTCTATCCTTTTGGTCTTTTTGTAACTTTTTTTTTAAATCCTATTATGTTTTGAGTTATTAAGCTTTGAAAAATTGAAACGGCCACCATATTTAAATTATACAAAGTAGAAACTTGATGAATTGTGAAAGAATAGTTCCTATTAGTCATCATACACGTGCCAAATTTGAAGTTGGCACCTTAAGTCACTACTATTATTACTATTTCGTTTACTATGGCAAGATTATTATACAGTTACCTTAATAGTACCACGGCTAAAAAGGGTCTTTATACTTATTATTAAAGATCTTTTTCCAATATAACACAACCTTAATAATACAAATTTAATTTGGTTATTGACGAGGAAATACAGAGTGTTTCGAAACTCTCTCTCTCGAAACTCCGTGGTCATTTTCCTTAAGTCAAAACAAACAAAAAATATCACATTAACATATGCCCTATATCGCTTCATTTTTCATCTGTCAGTGTGTATGTTTTTTTTTTTTACATAACTTTGGAACCACCTGAAGTACCAAATTCAAACCAGGTCCGAGTATGACGACTAATATAAAATATTATTTTACAAAGCTTTACGTTTCCAGTTTGTATAATAGAAAAATGGCGGCCGTTTTAATTTTTCAAAGCTTAATAACTCAAAAACCATAGGATTTATAAAAAAGTTTAATGCAAAAACAAGGATGTAAATTTAATTCACTTTACAGAAATAATTTACCTAAAAGAAATTAAATTTCAATCCTTTTGGTCTTTTTGTAACTTTTTTTTTAAATCCTATTATGTTTTGAGTTATTAAGCTTTGAAAAATTGAAACGGCCACCATATTTAAATTATACAAAGTAGAAACTTGATGAATTGTGAAAGAATAGTTCCTATTAGTCATCATACACGTGCCAAATTTGAAGTTGGCACCTTAAGTCGTTTCAAAGTTATGGAAAGTAAAAAATACTTACACACTGACAGACAGGAAACGAAGCGAGATATGGCATATGTTTAAATATTTTTGTTGTTGTTTTGACCCAAGGAGTTTCGGGAGTGAGTTTTGAAACACCCTGTATACTGTAAAATAAACAAATCATAATAATTATAGGTCTCTTTGTAACATAGTAAATGATTATTGTATTATTGAACTATGAGAAATGTTCTTACTGAGTTTTTGTTAAAATTATTTAGTTATAAAAAGAGATACTGTACTGTGAATTATAATTATACCTCCATATAAATAGCCACTGATTCATTACAAACTCTAAGGAAACATTTTAAGTTCTATGAATTATTTGTAATTTTCACTGCCAACATTTAAATTAACAACCCAGCTTCTCACAACGTCATTTAACTATTAAAATGGATCTGTCAACACTTCCAGCGTTTCCATTTATTCTCGTTCAAATGTTTCTTAAACTGGCTTTAAAATTCATATGCTGCATTATTTTCAAATATATCTTCAAAATACCACATGGTATACAATGTTCTATGTATTAAATTGTTTATCTGGTTACTGAAAGTGAAATTAATTTTTTTTATTACAAATGTATTAATTTTTAATGTTTTTTTATGCATATAAACCCATATAAATGCATATGATGGTTCATTAAAAAAACATAGTAAAAACAAATTATTAAGAACTGTTTGTTTAGTTATTGTATTTTCGATGTATTAATAATTATTATATATAATAAATAAGATACTATTAATATACTGTTATTGTCATATTAGTTTGGTGAAAAATTTTAAATTTTCTTTACTAGCTTTTTGAAGTAATATAAATGAGGTAATGCATCATTTTAATTATTTAATTTCATAACACAAGCAGCTCCACGTGATTTTATTACAAAATATCCAACTATACTCCGTCCAATTCCAATACATTATGTCCATTCAAAATTGGCAATGTTCAATGACAATAAAACACTGGTTTCGGAATGAGAAAGCATTCAGGAGTTGATGGTAATGGAAACAAATTGCTGCTCTTAAGGCCCAAAGTAATGAAAATCTGCATCACAAGAATACTTTAGTGCTACTATTGCTTATGCTTTGATGTATTCTGTAGTGGATCTGAATAGAAGCACCACACATTTTCAAAATATATCAAATGGAATCTGTAAAGTAAACATAGTAAGTAATTATTCATACGAAAGAGATTAAATACCACATACTTAGCTATATTAATAAAAGCAAGGTCTGAAAAAAAACATCTGTTATTTTCAAAATAATATTTAATCCCAGTGGTATAATAGAGTTTGTTATTTTTATTCTTGCACGATTTGTTCATAAAGTAAAACAACCTGTAAAATTAGAAGATATTCCACCAAACTTTAGGTATGTAATTTAACATTTGTTTGGATTAAAGAAAAGTAGTTAAACGAATAATTAATAATTCTTGTGTTCTTGTGTATCGTCGAATGTGATTCATCCTGTGGGTCAGAGCCCTTTGAAAATTCGTGCGTATCAATACTTTTCGGCAAATCTACACACTCTTAGCTTCATTTTGATGTGCCATATGCCTATATTTTTATTTGGTAAATGACCTTAACCGTTTACATAAAATTTGATTGTATCACTTTAATAATATAATAATATCATATGTCTTTGTAAACGTCTATTTAAAAGTTGTGTTAATTATTACTCAAATTTTTGTCAGTTTTTTTACATAAATCCTCATGACTAAAATGACCGAAATTCAAAAACACACATAGTGAATCTTTTGATCAAAATTTTAGTTAAATAAACTATTCATTTGAATAACTAAATAGGTTGAATGTATTGACCTATAAAAACATTTTAATATATTTATTACATTTTTTACGTAACCCCCTACTTATAAAATTTCCTCTTTTTGTCATTACGAATGGGACAACAATGCATGGATGAGTTTAAATACATCTTAATTTTTTATGATTAAAGGATGGTACCAATTTCATAGTTTAATTGATATTTGAGATACGTAGTATTTAATTCTACCTTGGTAAAAGTTAGTCTTTGAAAATAATTAAACTCTTGTCAACGTTAAGACGGTGACAGTTTACTTCGTTTAACTTTTCCGATCCGAACAAACCACTTCATTAAACTTGCAAAACTAAGTTTCTCATTTATAACCTGACCACAGTTTTACAGTATATCACTGTGAAGATAAAAGAACCAAAAATGGCATTTAAAAGCAAAACTTTGCCGCTGTATGACTTCTAGTGATAACGAGTCTAAGTAGTAATGTGATTTTTTTAGTTAGTACCATGTCTAAGTATCTTTTCCTCTTAATAAGAGAGTATTTAACTAAAAACAAATACATAAATTACTACAAAACAATGTTGTACTTAAAACATGGATAACGGTCATACTTTTAAATTTAATATTATTATAGGTTTAATCTTTGAAAACCTAAAATGTTTAACCGACTTTTTAAAAATAATATGACACGTTTTAAACATATATATTGTGTTCTTATCAATATCCTGAAAAAAGAACTACCATTACATTTTATTTGATCATTTCTCATAACAAAAATTGCTTTAATATATGCAAATTGAACCAAGTTTTTCTTCGTTGTTTATTTCATCACGTAAATTTAAACCAAAAGTTTTAAACTAATCTTAAGCCAAAAACTAGTAGGCCTAAAATACACTTAGTAATAATCGTATTTCATCTTTAATTTCTTGAGGCAAAATAAAGTAGTGGGAAGTAGAAGTGGACGTAATGGAGACACAATTGACTCCTACAGCACACCTGAGCTCTGAAGACGAATTACCAAGTGTAATGGTCTTGTCCCTTGACCGGACTTTATCTGTAAAGGCTAAAAATAGGGCGAAAATGTAATACATGAGATTCAAATACGGCAATAACAGTAGTTTTAATACATGAGACGATATTATGATTCCGTTTCATAAAGTGTAAATGTACTCAAATCAATAAAGTCGATAGATTCATTAATTATAATTAACCATATTTTATTAAAATCCATACTAATGTATGTTTTGAAAAATAGTCAGACACTTTGACGAAAAAAAAATCAATTGTAATGAAACCCTTGATAATTCAAAATGGGTTCAATATTTAAAGGACCAAAAGTAATTCAATAATTTCCAAGTGTTAATATCATTATTAAGAAGAAACATCTAAAATCCTTCTCTTGGCTTTCCAAAAATCTCACTATTATTGAATACAAATACAAAATGGTTATAAGGTACTATAAGTGGTATGATGCTATATTTCTATTTTTAATTATTTTATCAGGGCAACAACGGCAACACGATAAATACAAAAGTAAAATCATTCAAGATTTAAAACCAAAGCTTAAAACAATGCAACACATTTTGGTCAATGGGTCGTTTTTACAATTAATTTAATTATTTAGTTGTAAACTGTATGATTTTGACATAAATAAATTGTAATATTTCTACTGTTCCATTGACCCAACAATGGAAGTGAGCAACTATTTAATTTTAAGGCATACGGCCTTATCAGAAACTTTCAAAGTTAACATTACTATAATAGCAGATATTTGTGTATCAAATGTATAAATAATGCTGTAAAATATTGTCAACGTCAATTTTTTACTTATTCTGTGCGTTTATTAAATCTTGTATTTAGTTGTAAGTTACCGTTGGAATCATAAACGAAACTAGGATGATATCATGATTAATTTGATGCCATGCGTCCAAGTATGTTCACCAAACAATATTGCAATACTTCGTTAAAATGATAGGGCACGTTTGCTATTTATCTTTAAGTATTAATAGTATATTACATCACTAGGGCCTGGAGTGACTCTTTTCGACCCGAGCTCAAGTTTTTTTTTTAGCTCAAGTCGAAAAATTGCGAGGTTTGAAAAGACACTTTTTTCCTTTGTGATTAACTATTTTTTGTCTTATAACACCATGATATTTGTACAAACTATTTTACAATGCTAAAATAGTTTTCATTTAAATATAAACTCTCAAAAATATTAACTTCTAACTAGTTTTCAAATTAGTTTGAAAATGGTAACAAGCAGCTGTTTAGTATTTTATTCAATAATTTCGCCTATAACGATTGTGTTGGTGTACATTATACTATCAAAATGTCAAACTATTTACGATAAGGCAACAATTAACAACAATTTATACATAGATTCGATATATGTAATTTTGTTTACAATAAGATTTTACAACTGAGTTGACAACAGCTGATTAATAATTTATTTTATAAATCGAATAATTATTACAACGGAATAAATAATAACAAGGGGGTGAAACATGATACCTTACTTTTAATACTTTTATGTAATTCTTGTTAATACGTACTTCGCACAGAGCTCTGATTGGTGCTTAAAACACTCTTAATGCACTCTTGAAGCATAGAAGTGGTTGTAAAAACGGTTTCATGCAGAAATCCTCCCCTTCCCTGTGCTTATTATTCAATTATCGCCGTTTTATGGAGCGGTCTTCCGCTGTGGTTTGACTAGCATGTAATGGCTTACGTCAAAGGTGTTTTTGATTCTTTTCCCATATGTCACTCCAAGATAACATTATGTAGTAGAGCCTGGAATTCGAAAATGAAATTTATCGATCCAAGCAAGATTAAGGATTATAATATTTGTGCTTAGCACTACAGCTGTATTCATGATCAGGTACCAAAATAATTAAAATCTAATCATGTTTCATTGTTTCAAATAACCAAATTCTTTCAGAAAATCCCATTTTCAACATAATTTTAAATCTATACTTTTAAAAGTCAAATACCAATTACTCACTGATCACTATATCTCAAAAACTACAAGATAGAACAACTCAGGAAGTGGCATGGAGGTTCCAATCAACCTCTAGGTGTGCAATATGAAGCGTTTTCAAGAAATTTACTCTGGGCTCTGTCCCAGTGGCTATTAAAGCTCCCATGTTATCCTTATGGAGAAAAAATTTGTTTACATTTAAACACATGAATACTTTTGAATCTGTACTATTTATTTAGGGACCAGCTGGCTATATCTTATTACATAAAATGAAAGCATTTACATTATTTTTGTAGCTTGAAAAAGTGTTTTACTGCATAACACATTTTTAATAGTTAAATGAATAAAAAATAAACCTTACAATACAACACAACTTTACTTTACAACAAGTATGGGCCCTACTCAGGTTGAAGATCTAATTTTTTTACATACCATATTACCGTATTACATAATTTATAGTAAACACATGTCTAAATCATGATCCATAATAAATAATGATTGTTAAAATCTAATTATTTATACATCAAACCAATGGTAAAATAGATATTCCGTATTTATTTTTAAATTTGATAATAAAGGAGGTTCCGCAACATGTAACTTCAAGAAAATATATTAAAATCAGGGGAAACAGTTTCTCTCAATCTATAAACTTAATTAAAACACATGTAGCATATTATTTTTTTGTGTATTGTCAGTTAGAACTAAGTCAGCCGGTTCAAAAAACTATCTAAACTGTTTTATTGTAAGTGATTTTTGAATAAACAGAGATCGACATGTATAAGTAAAATTTAAGTTCAGTAAATTATCACCAAAACCAGCCTAGTAGGTGCTGCTACACGCGGCCATTGTTGAAACTAACGGTTTGCAAAACGTCCGACTGAGTGCGCGAGTATCCGGAAACTGTAGGTTTTCGAAGCTCAATATGTTGTATATAAATTATTGTTAAAATTAATATATATACGTTATATTGGTAATTATGAATAGTTCTTTTGGAGGTTGGTTTCCATTTAAAATTACCAAATGGTCGATCCCTTAATAGCACTACATTACGAATGGAATACAAGCGTAAACTTAGTTTAATATTTCCCTCAAGGTTTTATCCATGAATAGTTTTCTTCTTTTATTAGATGAAGGAAGGCAAAAGTAAAAATAATTAAATTAGTTAAATAATTAACATAGAATTGAGTCATTGTTTTAACTAATTTTAAAATCTATGACGACAAGAGTCTTGGATGAATAAAATATCAGTAAGTGAATATTAAAACATTGTCTTTTAATGTTCTCTACAAAATTACTATTGCAAAACACTACTATGGTTAGAGAAATATTTGAACTGCAGTACTAATTACATAATTTTTAGAGATAAACCCATTTTTCTTAGTTTATATGAAAGTACTATGTGGTGTACAGTACATTTTAAACTTACAATAATAGTAAATACGTTATTTATTTAAGCATAAGCAATTTTATCAGCATAGCGATTTGGGAAAAAGAATACTAGGGACTATCTATACTGAACCAATACATGTTATTAATAGTTAAAATTCCAACAGTACATGACATAAACGATTAGTTTTGCTTTAATTTTTTACACGTAGTTTTGAAGTACCTTTATATAAATGAATTATAAAATGAAACTTTTTTAAACTAACCTAACCTAACCAAACTTGCTGTATTATTTCAAAATTCCGTTTTATTTTAAAGCTAATAATAATTAAACTTACATAGCAATCTAAAACACAACGGAGAACTGGATATCTCAGATTAATATAAGAAATTATTGAGGCATGTGGGGAAGGCAGGCCGAAGAGCAAACTTATTTCAAATGATCATTTCGTTTTAAGTCATGAATCGGCGTAAAGTCGGACCTGCCTTCCCCACACGCGTTTTCTGGCATAAAAACGGAATTTCGTAGTGTTACAGAAAGTTTGGTTAAGTTAGGTTAGTTTAGAGCAGTTTCATTTTATAATTAATTACTTATATCTTAGTTTTGCAAGAGGTATACAAGTAGCATGCTTAAAAGCTACATGGTGAAAACTAAAGCCAAACTAACCATGTATGGCATGGACTACTGGAACTGGATATCCACATTTATCATGGCCACCATTTAGTTGTTGTTAAGTCTTGGATACTTACTTGGATACTTGGATAATTCCCACTGGTATCGCATCAGCGACGTGGTCGTAAGGTTTTTATACATTTCTTGATATTAATTTATATAGATGGATTCATTTCCTCTTCAGGGATGTACATGGCCTAGACATATATTTCATCAACACTGTAGTAGGCCGCTTGACTTAAGAATGTTTTAGCAGGTTCTTGAATTTGTTGATAGAGGGCTCTTGCGTGATGCAATGAGGCAATTTATTGTAAATTTGTATACTATTGAAGTAAGGGCTCTTGCTTGCAAGGGTGGAATTTACTTGAGGTACATGTGGATTTGTTGCTCTTCTTGTATTGTAATTGTGGACCTTGCTGTTAGTTTCAAAAATATTGGGATTCTTCTTAACAAGCAATGCGGATTCCAATATAAAGAGGGATGGAAGTTTGAAAATGTTCAGTTCTTGGAACAAAGGTTTGTCTGTTTTCTTGTTTCTGGATCTATTAATAATTTAAGGCATAATTGATCTATAACATTTTAGTGTCAATTTAAATTTAATATTCTCTCCAAATAACTTAGGATTAACTGATATTGATAACTATTTTATGTTTTTAGTAAGGAAACATGGTATCAAATATTAAGTAGATTTACAAAAGTTAACAACACTTTGAATTGCCATAGTTCAGTAGGTGAGTAAGGAAAATGTTCGCCCTGTACGTTTTCAGCTAAAATCTATTTATTACTGATAAATCACTATAGTTTCCCATGGTCACGTTAATTGTAAATATCCAATTTTCAACCCTATAACCTATTTTTTCAACGGTTGGTAAGAAACAGTAGCCTATGGTAACAATAAAAATATTTACATGGGTAGAACATGGGTAGAATTAAGAGTTAAGTTATAAATGAAAAATGTGTCCTCAATTAATATTTCCCTAATTCCATTACAAGTGAAAAGAATGTGCCAGGAGTTATATTTGTATAATCATCAAGACGTGGTTCATGTTAAGTTGGGCTGAATTATTGGTATTTAGCTAAGATCGCACCATACCATGGGTTCAAAGCTCAGTTGTAACTTGTATTCTGGCATTGAAGACCAATAATTAATACCTTATTTTCACTTGTCCATATTTAATGTCATTTTGTTTACCTACAATTGTTAACCTAATCCATTGATTTAATCTCAAATTACATATGGATGAATTATGTATCGGTAGGGTATATTAAAATGCGTATCTACAAAGTTGAATCCGTATCAAAATGTTTAAAATGTATAAATAAAATTCGTTAACATTAATCCTAAATATAATATACTTACATTTCAATCAACTGGTAAAAGGGTTTCCAGGAACTCAGGAATATTAAAATTAGTTTAAGTTCCGCAAAATGAAATGTAACCTTTTAGAGGCAGATCCTTTTAGCAAGATTCAATAAAAGTGTAAAAAGTAAAGTGGTTTATCTAATCTTCTTGCTCTTAGCATGCTTTTATACCAAATAATAATAACGTAAATTTATTTTACCTACCGATATATAACAAAATTTTTACAATAATACCTGTACAATATTTTAAAAATATGTTTACAATAGTAATACGTTTGGTATTTTCAGTTCCTTATTCGATGTGCGGCATGTTCTTGATTTTTGTTATAAACAGTTTTACACACATGTCTTGAGTTGTTCTACATACATGTACAAGTGAATAAGTATAGGTAAACATTATTATTTTCAGAGCTTAATCCAAAAAATAAACATAGAAGTACCCCCGAAGCAGCAAATCTGCAGAATAGGTGCATTTCCTATTGCCTGTTTGGAATATTATTAAAACATTTTTATAAAAATGTTTCAGCCAATGTTTCAAATGACATTAGGTTGAATAAGTACTAAGGGTTCCTGCTACAAGAAAAGTAATCTAGATAGTTTTAATTTTTTTTTTTTATAGAAATATGCAATGATCAATTTTCCTAATAAAGAGCCATTTACGAACTACAACAGTTAAGTTATTATCTTGAAAATAACTTGGATGTCCTAAACTGACAGTTTTTTATATTACAATTACAGCTCATTCACTAAAATATATTTCTATAATAGAGGAGATGTGCATTATAATTACTCCGAAAACAATAATAAGATTGTTTCCACTTTGTTAATCATGCGTTAACATTTTACATCCTAAGATGTATAGGTTCTAAAAATATCAAACAAAAAATATCCAGACTTATCTTATCGAAAAGTTTGACATGAAATTGGATATTTTTTCTTTGGATTGCATGATGCTTATTTGCCTGATTATACGCCCAAAAAACAAAAATATTTTCTTAAAGAAAAGTAGAAAAAATGTTAGTTGAAAAGTTAAGTACCAATTTACCAAATTGTACTAACATTTTCAAAGCTGTCCATTTATATACTCAGATAAATTATTTCAAAGGTTTTGGTTGTCAGTTAAACAAGCGTTGTTGATTACATTAATTAAATCAAGAATGCATAAAAATCCGTTGTCAGAGAGAACAAAAGACCTCCGGCTTCAAGAGGCGTTGGAACGATGTTTCCTTTATGTAGTCATTCCATTTTGACACCTGCCTCGGCGTTAATATTGCAGAAATATAAGCGTCTCTTTAAAAAAGTATTCAAATTTAGTTTTCCTCATTATAATTTTTCTTGTATATTTGTTTGTACTTAAGAGTCATATTTGGACAATAATATATTTATATTGAATAATAATGACCTTTCACTGGACTTTTTAAAATCATGTAATAACATCATACTCATAATAGCGCTTAGCACCGAAAAAATACTATAGTGTAAAACGTACACTATTTATTCTCATAAATTATGACCAACTTGGGTAGCGTATAATAAATAATAACCAACGACAACTTATTAACGTTTTAGTGAAAATATTGAACGTGTTTTGTTATCTTAGTGCTGTATCAGCTCATTATTCACCAACGTTGATAATTGTTTTTAAGAAAAGGAAAAAGTTTTTTTTTTCTAGGACGCTAGGCACGAGACTGGGATTGTTTTTCACATTACTTAAGGCTAGACCTAGGGGTTGCAGCATTATCACTTCGATAAAATCCATTGGTGACTTGGCGGGGATTGAACCCGGGACCTCAAGGACTGAAGTCCCGCGCTTTAACCACTACGCCAGCTCGCTCTGCCAAAAAAGACGAACGAATTCGATGACTTAAAAGAAAAAGAGGGAGTAGGAATATGGATTGTAAAAATTCCAGGGTGTTGGAAAAAACGTTTTTACAACTACGTAATATTATTCATTATACAAAAAAGGAGTTTTTGTGAAGGTATGTCAGAAAATGCATGCTTACATAAATTTCACTATTTTCTTTATCATGCATAAACAGTATTTTATGTTTTCCATCCAATCTTAATGTAATTTGTATGTACTTTTAAGTTGAAGATAACTATGCCTAAAAATAAGTTTATCAAATTTGAAAGTTCTAAATTTTGGTCATTTGAAGCGTGATAACTTAAGGGTGCGCTCTACCTCAGCTTGGAAATCTCAGTTGTTGTTATGTTGCACCATTGGACAGTGCCACGAGAAGTGCTTGCAGAGGTTTCCAAGATTACTATTTCCGAATTAAAAAATTATGATAGCTACGCACTCTAAACGGCTTATAGTAGTGCAAATACCAATCTATAGTTCTGCGTTTTTCAAATGTTCAAATAACGTTTTATCAATAAGTTAGGGCTAGTTGAAAATACCTTCTTTCTTGTCCTACAAATAAAGTTTATAAGGTTTGTATTAAAAATAAATGAAATAATAAAACGCAGAAGTATAGAAAATTTCATCCTCTTTAATATGATACTATAACTTTGATTCTACCTTCTATGTAGCAAGTGAAATCAGTGATCCTGCAAACCCTTGCATTCGGTTGCGCGTCAGGGGTAGAGCACGCCCTTAAATCCCCTCCAACCAAAATGTAAAATTTTATGAAACAAATTTGAATTACAGTAACTTATACTTATTATCGAAAATTACTTACTGAAAAACACAGAATTCAAAATGATTTATTAACACATTCTATTAAAATATCACATTTTTAGCTGTAAATAAGGTACAATTGACGCATCCTGACTAAACTAGTTTTTTTGTGGGGAGGAACTAAAATGAGTTTACGTACCTTGAGAGCCTCAATGTCCTCTCAGTAGTGTCTAACTCCTGCGGGTTCAATGTCCCCTGAGTAGTCCCACTGGCCAAAAATATCTCTCATCTCCTTCGACCAATCCCTGAGCAGCCTTAGAAGTGATAGAGACCCAATGGTGAACTTCGATTGTGTCGGAAAGCCAGACACGGTTCAAGGGGTGTATTTAATCATTCAAAGGGGGTAAGGAGGAGCGCAGAGGGGGGGCAGTTTGCGCCCCAGCAGCATGTCGGCTTAGTTGAACGTCAAGATAGTGGTAAGGAGAACCAATGGGTGCGACCAGTGGTTGTGGTGCTCCGCAATCCACACTGCCTCAACTACCTCCTGAATTGCATCAATGTTCGAAACCGTGCTGATCGCCTCGGTCAGTCTGACATGAATTAGTTTCCCCATGACTTTGCCAGTTGAGTCGATCATACACATGGCGTGTTAGAAAGATGGTTCTCCGGTGCACTCTTTGCCTAGAGGTTCAAGACAAAGAGTTTAGGAAAACGTATATTAGTGGTCTAAGGAATGCGTTAAAATTCGTAGATATTTACCCAACGGAGGCAGAATCAGATGTTATTAACTTAATATAAATACGAATTATCGTAGTATATTTATATATTAATGATGTTATAATGATTAAAAAACTCATTTCTCCAAAAGTATTAAATAAGCATTTATTTCCTGTTATAGTGAGCAGGCCTACATATTTATTAAGGATTAACAAGCCTCAGGCTAAAGCATTTTTACTCAACAGCCCTCCTATTGTGTAAAATTAAATTAGCTCTTGAACAATAAACATGAACACAAAGAACTTTACTGCCACCAGCTTTTGTTGTTTCCACTTGGTAGAAAAACAACAACGTAATTATTCTTTTAATTAAAATGTACTTTATTCTAAAATGTTTTCGGGTGTAGCAGTTACACCACTCGACATTTTAATAAACACTTTCTTCAAATATTTATGACACATTTATACATGATAACTTAAATGATTTATAAATGATTATTTATAAATGATAAATCTTTAATATTTATAATTAAATTTTAATTTAATTTTATAACTGTAATTACATTTACAGTTTACAATGTTTGTATCGCAGAACCAATTTGGTGCCTACGGTCGTTTTTATTTCGGAATTTGAAAATCAAATTTTTACCATAATTTACATTTGTAAGATTCAAAGTCAGGAAAAAAATAACTTTGCATATTTTCAACTTACATTTCGTATAAGAGTTCATGATTATTTATGGTTATTGGTGCACAGTCCTGTGAACCAAGTGTCATGCCAGCGTTTATTTGTAGGGAAGAGGTGCAAGGTCTGGACTAACCTAAGATGGTTCAGTGCTGTCTAGTTTTTTCTTATTAAAAAAAAAAATTAACTGTAACCTTAAAACATGCCATATGTGTGTATTCTATATTTAATTTGTACAAACAGACGATATAATGTGGCACGTTGATGATCCTCTACACTGAAGATGCGTGCCATGCACTTGTAGTGTGTGGGCCGATATATCTCAGGTTTCTAATAACAAATTCTATAGTATAAATTGTTTAATTTAATATGAACATAAATAAAAAATATTAAATATGTATTTTCAACAGACGACAGAAAGGCTCCACTGTCCTTTTCATATGCTAATACCATTATGTTTTTACACAAAGGAACTACGACAATACGCCACTTCCAGATTGTAATGGTTTGTCAAGAATAGTATATCTAATTGTTTTTCCTCACGTATTTCTATTGTTTTTATTATACTAACTTATTTGCACATTCTAAATCATATGTGTCAAGCAAACTATGAGCTTCCACACGGATCATAACATGCTATATATATTTAACTTTGATATTTAATTTATGTGTATGAAACTCAAATTCATGTTCATCCTCAAGCTTGCATGCTGTTTTAGAATAAATGGGTGTTCGAAATTGAATCAAAGAATACATTTTAGTATCAATTATGTACCTTCGTTGATTCATGTAAATGGAAATCTATATGTGAAAGCTACAATTACTAACTGAATATGCATACTAATGTATATTCCTACAGTATAGCCATATATTGTCTTATGATACATTTTATGTCGCAACGTGCTTAGAACCACACTACAGTTTTTCTAATAAACACATATCCGACTTTCCCTACCATTTTCAATGAATCAACGTATATAATAAATCTCTTGTTTGCAAGTATGACGTAATAGCCCTCAATAGAGCTATTCCCTACAATTGCTGTGTGTGACTGGCAATAGTAGATGACTAAGCATGTACTATACCAAATGTACTCTTGGGAGTCTGATTAAAGACTAACCCTAAAAGTAAATTTCCTACGAAAATTCAGGACCTACATTTTTATTACTAAATACCTAATACTACTTAAAGTGGTGTTTGATAATGTCAAAACGAACTCGTAAGTCGACCCAATAGTTAGGATTATTACATTAACATTTCTACGTTATTTTATATTTCATAAAATATAGCTTGAGTTTAATATTTACGTAAAAAAAACACATGATATTAAATCATGACCATCAAATTACAAAATTAAACTTTAAATTCCAACGTCTGCGTATTTTAGGGTTAAAAGGTTTAAATTTCTGGTTAACCTGGCGCTTTTAGTGCCCACTTACAAATACGAAGGTCTTTGATTGGTTTCACAACTGATTGATTCGGAACCCGGGTGCAATTTTCATTGTGCTAAAAGTAATAATACTCTTTAGCATAAAGTAACCATAAAAACACCTTTTCTCACACTATTTCCTTACTAGAAACAATTTACAAAAGATAAATGTGGTTAAAACACAATTTAAAAACAAATATGTTTTTAATCCACAGTCATCAAAAAGTACCCTCTGAGGAAATAACAATTGCTCAAACTCTGACTTTTCCACTAACATTGTTTTAGGTTTAGATTGTGCCAGTGTTTTTAAAAGACATAAACCTAACAGTGCCCAATGGTACAGCAGATGTATAACACAGATTTGTTGTTCGTAGCTCTCTTTATTACCCCCCAAAGTGCGATAACAACAAGCGTTCTGAGCAGTCTTTCAATCACTGTTCTCTCCTTTGTATCATCAAACTTTCATCCTCGTTCTCGTAGTTTGGATGTATTTTACACGTGAACTATCCTAGAGGTCTCTAAGGATAATAAATGCTACGCATAATTGATGTGGAACAGTTGATAACTATTATTATTTTTAGGTTTTAAATTATGTTCTAGGAGGATAAAGCTATAAATTACACTTAATACGACATCATTAGATTTGTTAGAATAGTATATTTTGGACCTAGGGCCAAAAATGAGAATTTGCCAGCTCAAGATTGTTTTCGGTAGACTTCGTCTCATACACGATCGTGACCTGCAAAACAATTTTTTCCCATGGTACGAACGCTATTTTTCTCGACAGCATACCCTATTACCAAATATTCTGCAGAATAATAATGAACAAGAGTCAAAACAACTACAGCTTAAATATTATGCTAAAAAATATTTTTAGGAATCAGCTAAAATAAAAATAAAAAATTGCTAGGCTGCTGAGACAGTAAAACAAGAAAAATTGACTAAGTTAAGACTGAAGACGGAATAAGGTACGTAACCTATTATATTATAGTAAAACAAGTCTAATTAAGGATACTGATTGTGTATTTAATATTCATTAACGTTTAAAGAAAATAAGCGTAAAGCTGATTTTTGACCCTACGGATGTAAACACCTACTCGGCCGCCAAATTACGAACACAATTGGCATATACAGCAATACGTAGCTTTCAGCCTCCATTTAAGTTTTGTAAAATGACTAAAAGAATCGTAGTGTAGTAAATAGTTTTTTTTCTACCTTGGGCCTGTAAAACTATGAATCAAATCTATTAAAATTTTTATGTTAGTCAATGTATATCGTTCAGGATAGTAAAAGCTCTTAAGAAAAATGAAGTTGGCTAGAATTTCTTGCGGTTTTTATCACTAGCATGTTATTATTATAATTTATGTTTTTAACATATGTTTATATAAATAGTAAAACACGATTCCTCAATGAGAGTACTAGATAAAATTACCAAACGAAATTTATCTAAACATCGTATCAACTGATGAAAAATTGTATTAAGTAGCTCGTAAGTCCAAGATAAGTGAATGTATGGAAGTCTCATTGTATAAAACATATATTATAAGCCATATATGATATCATTAGTATAGTATAAGCCTAAAGGCATTAGCATATTTAAAAAAATCTTTTAAACGTTTTAAGTTCAAAACATCCTACTATTAAGTACAGTTTAAAAAATAATATCTATGTATCAAAACTTTTATATATCAATTAATATGGTAATGCCTATTTATATCCCTTCTAACTGTATGACTTACCCGTACTTAAATAACCACTTAAACAATGCACAATATGGGATTGAATATATATTGAATATATACTTTGAATTAATTGAAGAGGTCAATTAAGAAAATAAAGAAGAAAGCATAAATAATAATACGCATAACTTAAAAAAAAACTTATTAAATATTTAGGCAAAACATTTTATTTTTTATTTAAATGTTTAGAGTAAAACTTTGTAATTGAGGATTTAGAATTCGCTAATGTTTGAATCGATAATACAATATGGCAATATTTTCTTCAAACCCCACTTAGGCCTACCTCTCTGCTGCGTTGAAATTAATTAACTTTAACAATAAACACGCCTACACAATGTGATGAACGTCGAGTTTCTTTGTTATCCTCTCTCAACAAAACGTGATAATATTCTACCCAAACATATTTTTAATTATCTTTAAATTTTTGGGATGGTCCTTAATTAAAACTCGCAAAGCAAAAGTGTGTGTAACATATTTGTCCATAAGCAGTACCTTTGGCAACATATTTTATAAACATTTGTTAGTTGCTTTTAATTCTAAAAAAAAAAAAAACTGTAGAAGCCTTATAACACTATTTTCGCAAAAATAAAATAATAGCCCATGCTATAAAGGTCTTAAGGCTATAAAAAATATTTTAATAACTTAAAACTAGTAAATAGAAATAATTTACCCACAAGATAAATTTTATTAAAGAGGGAATAGTTGCATATTTCTATACATTATTTTGTAATACTTATTATCTGTTTTTAGAAGCTATTTTCATCCCTGAGAAATTACAATGGTACATTTTACGTTACTATTGTATAGTATAAAGATCATAAGGGTTTTATTGTATTTTATCTTTGTCACCTTTCTGCAACTTTTGGACGACTTACGATTATTGACTTTGAGATTAATAGGCCTATTGAACCGGCGATTAAATTGGAAGCAGTTACGTCTGAAAAAAATATATACAATATGGTCACATTGTTTTTCCTATTTTTATAAGCGGAACACTTTCGAACGATTATTTTGAATTAAAGGCTACAATATAATTTTACACTAAATTACAAACCCAAAGTTTACACTGTAGAAGTCACTAATTGGGATTAATTTGGCATTGATTCAGTTGCCGTAGGATGCGTGAACCTGATTGGTTAAGACATACTCCGATTAAGTAATGATTGGACACCTTCACTTGACACTCCCTGAGGTGTATATCTCTAAGTGGATTAACTTGTAGAATTGATGGACAAGGAACCATGTAACCATTTGGTCAGTCACACCATACAGTAATCCTGTCCACTCCTCTATACTCCTGGACCTTAGGCCTAGTGTCTAGTGGTTGGTTGTTCTATTTTTTGTTTGTCCTAGGACGCTAGGCACGAGCCTGGGATTGTTTTTTACATTAATTCAGGCTAGACCTAGGGGTTGCGGCATTATCACTTAGAATAAAATAATTCATT
The DNA here is from genome assembly GCF_028750875.1 of Macrosteles quadrilineatus. NCBI lineage: Eukaryota > Metazoa > Arthropoda > Insecta > Hemiptera > Cicadellidae > Macrosteles > Macrosteles quadrilineatus. The sequence goes on from NW_026542610.1 coordinate 2,491,381, forward strand.
GGTGACTTGGCGGGGATCGAACCCGGGACCTCAGGGACTGCAGTCCTGAGCTCTAACGGCTACGCCAGCTCGCTCCCCCCTGGCTGTTCTACCTTGTGACTATTTAGTTAAATATCATAGACGGTATACTAGCTGACAAATTACGATAATTTTTCTGTATTATTCTTTAGGATGCTAAAAGTAGCTTATTGATTATTTAAAAAAAAATCAATTATATATGTTTTTGGATAGCGAAGATCATATAGTGATCCCCAGATCATGAAGACATCTGGTTAAATCCATATTACGGTCCGCTTTGAACTTCTTTGTTATTTTTAATTTCGACTGTCAAACAACGATCGATACCCAAAATTGACTATGGGTGAGTAAATTCATCTTGGTGTTATACCAATCATAGAATTAATTTGTGAAAATGTATTACTGAACACACAAAATATATGAACCAAAAAATATGTCCCCTACCAAATTATATATGGTACACACTTATATCTAATGTGGTATAGGTTATACACAACAAAAAGATGTTCAAAGACCATTAGTATTTAATTGTTTGGTAAAAAGGAATATATTCATCGCTAGTCCACGAAAGATTACACAGTAAAATGAAAACACAAACAGTACTATATTGTATTCATATACCGCATAACCTGCAACTACCCATATTGAAAACATAGAAATATTTTTATAAGCAATAGATTTGCTGTATTTATGATACAATTATAATTGTTTTGTTTCGTTTTACAGCAACACATCTTTACAACTAAAAATGTATTTATTTCCAAATATTTAAAGGTTTTTGATAACAAGATTGATAAGGCACATTATATACAGTATCTCTTTTTCCCTTCTTTTCTAGACGTCTGACGCCATTCGCACTCTTACACAATGAAAGAGCATGTGTTTTACATTTAAAAAGACTGAATAATACAGTAACAGTCTTGTTTGGAGCAAAAGCGTATACAATATTCAGAGTCAGATTGCCAAAATCACTACAATAAGCAATTTTTATAAAGACTTTTGGTTAAATAAAACACAGATGAATAAAAAATATTGTTAACGATACTTACAAAATAATTTCAATGCATACTTATTTTTATAAAATACTTTCATTTCCATAACTACATTTATTTATTTTTTTTAGGAATAAATTATGAATATTAGAGTTAACTTGAATGTGGATGACAATATATATTAGGGAGGAGTATTATGTTTTTATTTAACGTTTTGAAGCATGAGTTCAAGATCACATCTGAAACAGTTACACATACAGTCATATTACATGTTACAGTTACATATTAGTGATATCATAGTTATAAGTAATTAATTGTACCTCCTTGAAATGTATACCGTAATTATTTAGGTCTGTAATTATTTCGGCCTTTACAGTAATATAACACGTAAAACTTAAACAACATTTTTAGAATAACTAGTTTTTTTGTACAAAATGTTTTCCGCCTGTTTAAAAATGTAACTCTGTTTATTTTTTAGCCAATGAATATATATTCACATTTCAACTTCAAGTATAGATTATTTAACCTAGTTATTAACTAGTTTGAAAATTTTTACTTCGTTCTACTTGTTAAATAAATTACTAGTAATGAAGTGATGCAAGTGCTATAGACAATAATCGTAAGTAAAGGATTTACAATTAAAAGAAATCAATTGCTTTAATTCTCACTATACTTCATGCCGTTTTCAGACTTATATTATAAAACAGGAATGATTTCCCAATCTTAAAAATAAAAATTGGCAGTCAACACCTTTGCTCTGATTGATAATCAGTAACTAAGTGACTAATGCGCTAATCCAGTTTTGTATAGTATAAAATGAAGAAACGTTTGCACTGAATACAGATATACACACCATAGTACATTATTAATATTTTATTAGTTTTGAATTTAAAAAAATATAGTTTTAATTATAAATCCATTCATATCAACCCTAATGATTCGTTTTCCTTTGTATATCCTCGAAGGAATATCAAATGCTGATTGTCTCTCTCGCTCCTTATCTCCATATCCTAAACACCTGAAAGCGGCGCACATCAATGCCCAGTCTTTGTGTGCTCACATTGATGAGGTTAGAGAAATCTTTTATCCTGGAAACTTTGATTTGATTAGCATTTCTGAATCCTGGCTTAAGCCGAGTATTCATTCAAATGAGGTGTCTCTCCCTGGATATGTGCTGCAGCGAAATGATAGGATTGGTAAACAGGGCGGTGGCGTTGCGGTGTATATCAGGGAGGATTTAAAGTTTAAAACAGTCTTTTCTTCACCATCGGAGTACTCGGCTGGGCCAGAATTCCTATTTATTGAGATCAGTTTGCCTGGAGCAGATGCGCTGTTACTAGGAGTGTGCTACCGCCCACCAAGATCAGGGCATCTTCTTGATTTTGAAAATGCTTTGCTTAACGAGATGTTCAAATACAGTCATGTTTTGATCATGGGTGATTTTAACACTGACTTAATATCATTGACTCATAACTTTGAACACAGACAGCTGACTACCATGTTTGAATCGTGCAACTTAACTGTACTACCACTCGATCCCACACATCATGTTGCCAATTCTGACACCCTCTTAGATTTAATAGTTGTGTCCAATGACCACGATATCATTCATCATGGGCAGCTTCCAATCCCTGCAATATCTAAACATGACCTCATTTTCTGTGTGTACTCAATCAAATCTCCCAAGCCCAAAGCAAAGTTTATTAAATATCGGGATTTTAAAAATATGAATGTCGCTCAGTTCATGTTAGATGTTCAACAAACTCCGTGGCACTTCATTGAAAATTTAAATTCTGTCGATGAAATGGTTCATGAGCTAAATTCATCCATATTGAATCTCTTTGACAAGCATGCTCCCATCGTTTCAAAACGTGTGACAAAACGAAGACCTGTTCCGTGGATGACCCCTGAAATTAAAAGTCTGATGGCTCAACGTGATAGCTTATTTAGAAAGGCTAGACGCTCCAGCAATTTAGAACTAAAACAACAATATCGGAATCATCGTAATCGAGTTAAACAGCTTCTACGAAATTCAAAACTCAGATACATTCAGAAACTTTTTGAAAATCAAAAGCAACCATCAAATGTTTTATGGCGCAAGGTTAAAAGTCTTGGGCTAGGGAAACAATTTGATTCTCAACCGGTACACATTCCTCTAAATGAATTAAACGTTTACTTTTCTTCTTGCAGTCAAAATACCAACCAGCATCAAGTTGACAGTTACTTAAATGAACTAGTCAACTCTCCAACCCCACACCTGGGATATCCTGAGTTTAATTTTAAACCAGTTATTCAGTCCGATGTTTTGATGGCTATCCGCAGAATCCGAAGCAATGCTGTCGGTTCTGATGGTATCCCTATTCGTTTCATCAAAGACATCCTCTATGCCATCCTTCCAACTATCACGTTCATTTTTAATGCATCTTTAAGGCACCATTCTTTCCCTTCTTCTTGGAAGTCTGCCATTATCCGTCCCCTAAAAAAGATCTCAGCCCCAACCTTGGTTGGGGATTTCAGGCCGATAAGTATTTTGCCCGCTCTATCTAAAGGCCTAGAAAGAATCGTTCACTGTCAAATCACTGAATTCATCACAGAAAACAACATTTTATCTGACTATCAATCTGGTTTTAGGACAGCACACAGTACAGAGACAGCACTCCTTCGAGTGACTGAAGACATAAAACTTGCTATGGAGCGTCGACAAGGAACGATTCTAACTCTATTTGATTTTTCTAAAGCATTTGACTGTGTTAATCATGACCTGCTGGTTCAGAAATTACGGGCCATAGGGTTTTCCCAGAATTCTCTTAAATGGCTGAGATCTTATCTGTCAGATAGGCAGCAATGTGTGGAGATTGGTGACACGAGATCAGACTGGGTGACTGTTACATGCGGTGTGCCTCAAGGGTCAATCCTTGGGCCTCTGCTCTTCGTACTGTACGTCAATGACATAAACTTGACCTTGGTCAACTGTAAACACCACATGTACGCTGACGACTTACAAATCTATGACCATTTTACTGCAAACAACGAAAACGACTGTGTCAGAAGGATCAATGAAGATGTCAACCGAATTGTTACTTGGACTGAGAATCATGGACTGAGACTAAATCACGAAAAGACGAAACCGATTGTCATTAGCCATTCTCGACTTCGACCTTCAATTGACTTAGACTCCATAAACCCAATCACAGTTAATGGCAAAGCACTTCCATACTACGACAATGTCAAGAATCTTGGTATATCTTTCAACTCTTCACTTACTTGGGACATAGCAGTTACGGACACACGAAAAAAGGTTTTTGCCTCCATACATTCATTGAAAAGATTACAGAATTTTTTACCACAACACACTAAACTACATTTGATCAAATCACTTGTACTACCCCACTTCAGTTACTGCAACTCATTGATCAATGACTTGACTGCGACTCAGGCGGGTATGCTCCAGCGGTCACAGAATTATTGTTTGAGATTTGTCTATGGTCTGCGACGTATGGAGCATATCACGCCATACTACCTTGAGGCACACATCCTGAAATTAAATGATCAAAGATTCATTAAAATTTTGTCATTGGTTTTTTCAATTTTGAAAACAGGCTCCCCAAAATATTTCAAATCCGATTTTAAATTTGTGTCTCAGGGTAGTTCACGAATGTCTCGTTATTCTTCGATTACATTGCGTATACCTCATCATGTGACCACAGCTTATGGCAGGGCTTTTGTTGTTACCGCTTGTCGTCTGTGGAACGGCCTACCCCTACACATTAAGACCCTTGAAAAACGTACCCAGTTTGTGGCGGCACTGAAAAAGCTCTATTTTGAGAAGATGGTCTCGGCTGGCGTGTCCTAGGGCTACTGTTACCTTGCGCGTTTGCTGATGCGTGTATGCGAGAGTGTGTGAATGTGTTTTTCTATTTGTTAAATTTTTATGTTTTTTTTAGATATGTAGGTACTTGAATTGTTAAATATTTTATGTTTAATTAGATTAAGTTATCCCTATGTTACATTATTTATGTTATATTTTTAATGTCAGGTTAAGTGTAAGAAAGGGCCATGTGGCCCTAACTTTGCCTGAAAAAATAAAGGATTTTTCATTTCATTTCATTTCATTTCATTTCATTTCATTTCAAATGAGATTTCGTAATAATAAATATAAACATTGGTGTTAAACAAGTTTCAACAGCTCCCGTGAGTGTTGTTTACGAAATGTGTTTTCTGACAGAAGTTTTCGATCACTGTTTACTCCCAGTAAAGATTTTACAAGTACAGTTTACAAGTTATTTATTTCTCCCAGGATTATTTTATAACGAAGAAGAAGGAAATATCTTTGATCGTACTTAAATGACTAGGTGAATAAACTGTCAATTAAGTGCTACTCAACGCTTCTTTATATATATTTCCCTCTTCTTCGTCATAAGATAACTATGGGAGAAATAAATAACTTGTAAACTGTACTTGTAAAATCTGTACTTGTTAAAATAAATATAAATGTATTATTTCTAAGGTGAATTTCAACTAATTTCCTTTTGAGAGATCATCAAAATATACATTATTAAATTAAAACGCAGTAGTAGTTATATTATGTTTTATATACAAGGACAATCTTTGCCTGATTATTAGCAATTCAATTTGTCAAACTAATTAATTATTTGTGACAATTTCTAGTAAAAATTTGAATGTATCGCCACATATAAGAATATGTATTGCTAAACTTAACTGATTGTACATATCAGATTCAAACATAAGATTTCTCTACGTTTAATTGATCTTGACATCGATTATATAATTTTACAGTGCATAATGTTAAAATTAAAAATACTAGGTATATTAATTATTTGTATCGTACAAAAACAAGCTGCTATTCTACATTTCATAGTTTTGAACAATTTTTACGAAGATAACAGTTGTACAGTTGGCTTGTATTTTTTCTGGCAAATAAACAAAGACAAACTAAACATTTTTAGCACAACGTTCTTTACGAGAAGTAATTAAAATTTGATCTAATAAAAGTCGAAATCGATTATAATACACTTGCACTTTTCACACTCAAGGTCGGGAAATTGGCCTATAGATAAACGATGATAAGTGATGATTAATTTTGATTGGATAGCCCAATCCTCATCAGATGCGATAGGTGAACGTACATTTTTTCACTGATTTGTTACATGTCTAAACTAAATTCATCGTTGTAGCCCCAGAACTGTAATATATACCAATTGGTTTTACATGACCTTTTATCGGTTCTAAATAGTAACCTTCATCAAATTGAAACATGTTTCGGCGAGCTGCCATTGTCAAACACTTCAATCTAGGAATATGCATTATTTCCGCTTAAATTGCTTAGTTTTCAATGCAAGACAAAAACATTTAACGCACGGCACGCAAGACATATAAATAAATACTTTTAGTTTGGTGTCCTATCACTGGTAAGAAACATTGCGCTACAGAACGAGAACAGCACTAAAACTTCTTATAACTATAAATAGAACTAAACGTTTATCCATATGTCGTTCGTGTCGTGTATTAAATGTATATGACATGTATTGAAAACGAACCTATCCAATCGGAGTTCATGTATATTCATGTAAAGAAGTGTTTGGCAATGGCAACTTGCCAATATATGTAACACTTTGACCAAGGTTATTATTTGGAACTGATAAAAGGTGATGTAAAACCACTTAGTTTAAATTACGGGTTTTCAGGCTAATGACTAAATAAATCGTGTAATTGACAAAAGATGCAGTTTATGTAGACGTGTACCACACTTGTCTTCTTGGGTGAACAAATAGCCGTCTATTTATTTCCTGGCCAATTTTGGCTGTCGCGTTACAACGCCAAACTAGTATTAATGGTACAGAAGCTTAAGCAGGATCTACGTTAGGGCATTAACCAACGGCTATTGCACTGCCCAATTTGCTGTATTAGGACATAAAAAAGGGTTTAAACCAAGGCCTATAAACTAATAAAAAGACGTATTTGACCATCTACAGCATAGAGTTAATTTTTTTTTTTTTACCGCATACTTCAAGCAGTCTTGTAGTGCAAATATAGAACCCCTACAGCACTGCATATCATTTTATATTTTAAAACAATGTGTATAGAGATTATTTGTCCTACTATAAAATAAATATCACAATAATCGACTATATAATCAAATACTACTTTCGTATCAAAACCATTCTACTACCATTCTGAAATAGTGCAACCGTATAACTATTTAAAATTTTAGTAGAGTTAATGTATTTTTAGGGTTGTTTATCTATATTTATAAAAAGGAAGTTTGTATATTTGAACGTTATGGACTCTGAAACTACTCTACAGATTGTAATTAAACTTTCAGGCATTATTAAGCATTATTCAAGGATGGTTTGTGTGAGGTTTGGTGCAGATTCATCAAAAGGGCTCCGCCCCAGTGGCTCTGGAGTTTTCCATGTCAACCTAATGAGTACTCGTATTTAAATTGAATTAAATAATCTTAACAGCTGTTTCAACTAAACAATTTGATTCTGTGATGATCAATAGCATTAAAATGTTACAAAATGTACCAACAGTGCTTAGCACTATTAATTGTCTAAATTTATGACAACAGTTGCGAATTTCAACCAAGCAGCTGTGATACAAAATTAGAACTGTCAAAGTAGGATTGTTTACAGTTATGTTTATGTTTTTAATTTGATAAATAATTTTTGATAGTGTGTGAATAAGGAGTGAAATTTAGAATCCATCCAACCGTTATTTAGTAATTTGATTTTTAAAATTCCAAAAAAGTGGCTTTTCATTAGCTCACTCACTTCAACTTGGAGGCAAGTGAGCGTAGCGAAAGAGCTAAATCTAAAGGTAAGTGAGCAAAGTAAACGAGCTCCAACGAGAAGGTGAATGAGCGTAGCGAACGAACTTCATCCAGGACGTGATTGAGTGATACGAACGAGCTCATCTTGAATATGAACGAGCATTTGAAATAAATCCACATTAGGACAGGACTACGTCGGTCGGGCCGGCTAGTATAGATCTAAAAGCTTTCAACTGTTAATCAGGGAAGGTATTTACTAGCTTACTACACATAAAATGTTTTTTAGATAAAATTATGACTTAATAAACAATCCTCTGTTGTATCGATAAGTTATAAACAATATACTCTATCGTAATTTAATTTAATGTAGGTGTTCTCCAAATACAATGGTGAGTAAATTATATCCTTGGTATAAGAAAAGCTAGTAATTTTTTTTAATAAAAACGAAGTACAATTAGAATATGTTGAACTAGAAAAACCAAATAAATTGTGGGGGGGGGGGTATACAAAACGTTCGATTTGCAATATAATTAACATGGTTGTAATAGTCGAAACTATTTGCAGGGATTAAGATATTTTGTTGTAAATAATTAATTACACGTAGGACTCTAAAAAGTTTTTCACTCGGAGACCACAATCAAAGTGTATCATGATCCTGCGCTCAGGTGGGAATCTAGGGAAATTTGTTTTTTGGAATGATTTACGTTGGCAGCACTGACATGACAGTACAGGCTTGCTTTGGCCAGTATTGCGCCGTGCGCCGTAGTGTTGACATCGAACACAGTTAACTTTTTTCCGTTTTAAAACACGTGTTTTACTGTAGGTTTTATGTGAAAGTGAGTGTATCATGTCTTCTCTAATCTTCATAAATATGACTAGTTCTACAATCTACTTGCTACTAGCGTTGCTTCATATAGTCTCCGTAATGTGTCAAGGTATTTTATAAATTTGAAGCATATAAATTATATATTATTCTGCAGAAAAGCTAACAGAATATCATTAAATAAAATTTTTTATGATACGAATATAATAGATAAAGTGCTGAGTTCTTGTGTATGTTTTCATTTAAAGTTGTCCATAACTTCGAAGTTCTTCATACATTTTATTTGTATAGAAATTTAAATATTCTAATATTATTTTTTATTGCTATTCCGTTTATTCACTACTACAATTTTGTCATAATCAGCAAGTATGGTTAGTTAAGTTAGTTTAGAATAGATTATTTTTTTAATTGATATATTCACACACTAGGCTTACTATTAAAAATATCACAATTTCAATTAGAGAAATAATGGTAGTGAATTAACGGAACAAACTGAAAAACATAGTATTTTGCTTCGTTTGATACGTATTTGATCTATTTAGTTAAGACTTGCAAACTTTTTTTATAGGTATCGTACATTCATAAATAGAGTTTAATAAAATATTATAAATACATTTAAGACCGATCAATATCAAGTGTGATAATTAGACATCTTAAGTTTACGTTATTTGTTAATAGAGATGTCCATTTATTAAATAATTTGAAATAAATTATTTTACTAAATACTTTAAAATTATTGGTAACGAAAAAACTTTACAGCAGAAAAAACACAAATATAAAAATGTAAGTGTTGTTGATACAATAAAACTATATACATATAAATAATTATAAAATTGTTTGTGTTGCACTAACAAATTTTTGTAAAAATCGCTTGTTTTGATCATTTTATTTAACTACAATTATAACTAACTTATATTAAATATTTTCTTGCGTTTAACATTACGATTTAACATGTAAACAAATACACATTAACTAAATAAGTTAACTGCAAACTGTATTTTGTAATTACTTGATACTTTGTTTACAAATAAAAGTGAGGTTTTTAAAACAAACATATCTTTTAAACTCGAATGGTCTTATAATGAGTGCTCATCACCTATAAAATATGGACTCATGTATAAATATGTACATAACTATGTGTATAACTATAACTATGTATAATTAAACTACTATGTATAATGTCCAGTACATGAGCACGGTGTGTGTTCATAGTTAGCTAACGTCAAAGTCTTCACAATCGTTTTAGATCATCGGTTAATTCGCTTTAGCCATGAAAACCAAGCATTAGTTAAACATAGATCGTTTATAGATAGTCCAAACATGTCAATAAAATCCATAATGACCACCGTTCTTAACTCGTTCTCCACGTAAATCGATATTTATATGTTTAATAAAAATATAAAAAAAACAGCATTTTAAACAGTTTATGAAAGAACCAACTGTTATATGGATAGTAATCCTATAAGTTTCCTAATATTCCTGTGAAGAATTTCACAAGGATTCCAAAATCTAAATCGAAAAATCTAAGAAGGAGTTGGTTTTTGTATAAAATTTTAAGATTATTAATTGATTAAGTTTCAATACTATTTGACGCTCTCTATTCTCCAGAGTAGCATAGAAAAACTCCTATTAACTAAAAAAAACTAAATTAAAAAATCCTTCGTGCAAGTTAATGCTGTTTTCTCAAATCACAAATTCAAACTATTGTACAATCAGGGCTTATACAAATGTTTGATTTCAATTAGCCTACTTTGTACTATTATTATTGGACATAATAATAAAGTTAATTAATAAAGTTGATAATAATAAAGTTGATTAGAGGACTCTGAAAATGGCAATGGCGTTGAAATAAAAGCTAATTTCAGTGCACTTATGGTCCTTTTAACCAAGCAAATACTGAGAAGATCTTATTTTGTTTTTAACTGCCTACATGTGAGAGTATGGAAAATTGAATTGCTGCCATTTAGCCTAGAACACTTAATAGTTTAAACACATAAAAATGATTAACACTAACTTCGTTCCACCCTGTATATCTAGTTTGTTTGTCGAGAGAACTTTCCTTCGTCATGTACAGGCCTTAGCTTACAGTTTGCCTTAACTATAAACACAAGTAATTATTTTATCATATCGCTATCATTGTAAATAAACAGTGATAAAACTGTCATAAAGAGTTGTGCTTTTAAGTCCCATTTAACGAAGGTTTGTATGGTTTTATATGTGCCAAATATATACAAGCAAAACATCAAATTACTGTAGTAACTGAAGGGAGTGTTTAGTAATTCATGTTTTACCTTGTATTTTGTAATTTTTTTTGTAATTCATTTGCTAAATCTTCTACATTACGTTATTATTCCACCAATAATAAATTATACAACAAATTAGTTTTTATACTCACTCTACAGCCCAGATTCCTAGAACAAGAGATTGCTCGGGACTCAACCAATCGGATATCAATAATTAATACTTATGTGTATTTAATAAATATTGTAAATACATATTCAATTGATAAATGTAAGCCGCAAATCGGATATGTGTCTGTATTTTATTCACAATTAACGAGCTACGTTATTTAGGCCTATAGGACAATATAAAATCATAAATGGCGGTGGTAAAGCAGCTGACATTACTTTTTATGTCGATCGATCTGTGTTGTGAAAATTCGTTTCCAAAACATGATTGTAACAGAAAAAGTATTTATTTATTTATTTTTATTTATCAACGGTACCACACCAATTTATATGAAGATATTAGTTTGGCAGCTAACAGCAGTAATTAGTTATGTGTTTTATGGCTATTAGAAAATACTTTAATATTGTATACATAATGTTTACCTAAGGTAGATTTAGAATTGAATTATAGTTTAAAGTCAGACTATAGTTGAATAACAGTTAGAATATGCTTGCTTTTGGTATCACACAATCGACCTAAGCATTTTGACCGTCCACATAGACTAACCGCCCGTGCATGGAACGTTTACAGCAAAGCAAGGAGTGAGCCGGTACAGTACGAAGGTGAACTGTACTGATAAATTTTAGTGTCAGTGACCAGGATCCGAACCCACGACATCGCTGCCTTTGGGCCCGAAGTCCACGACGCTACCGACTCACTAAAAACTCAGTTAAAACTGTATTCAAAATTAAAAACATAGTTGAAATATTATGCAAGGGTTTTTCACAAAATATATATATCAAAAGTTTTTTTACCTGTTGTTTATTTGGAAGATTATTTACACACTGGTCATAAGTAGCCATTACCTTCAATTGCATACACTTGCCTTTTTTACCTATGTGGCACCTGAAACCTTAAGAGGGTTTAGCCTCACCAATAGTTCGCCTCCATTCTCTTCTATCACCTGCCTATTACATATTAAACCTCAGTCTGGAGATGCTTTCATGTTTTGATCTTTCCATCTTCTTAATATCTCGATCCCATGCAAATTATTTTGTCCAATTCACGGACTTTTATCCGGATCAGAACAAAAGTACAGCATATTCCACAATCACTCGTAAAATGATAGAAAAATCACAAAAACAGATTTTTTGAACGTTTCCTGTTTTATTTCCAAATTAGTTGGTCATTTTAATAGACGTCCTCACTAATCCAGTGGATACAAAAAAAAAGTTTAAATCTTGGTCAGTACTCTAGTTTTCTCTGCGTATACAGCGTTATCTTACATTTTGGTGACACAGACACAATTAAAGACATACATACGGACAGAAATTTGAGATAATTCTCGTTTTTGTATTTTTATTGTCATTTGATTTATATAAGTGGTGTAATGATCTAAACGCTAGGCCACTATTTGCAGCATTTTCATTAATTATATTTATTTATCATGATGAAGTATATTCTTGATTTCATCAGCTGATTGAATTACAATACTATTACTATTACTATTACAATACTATTTTACTAACTCAATAATATTATTTGTTTTAGAGTTTTATAAAGTTTTTTTTTAATACCAGTTTACTAAGAAAGGAATACACATTTTTCAAACAGACCATAGGGTATTAGTACTTAGATAATTTAAGCTCCACTTTTTAGAAACTTTTTTGAGAAAATATATCACATGATATTTTATTTGGTTGGACAAAATACGACCTAATGATATCACTTTTTGATGTAAAATAAAGGATAAAGAATAAATATAAGTTCTAAGCTTAGTGTTAAGCATAGGCCTAATTCATTTTGGGAGAACGGATGAATACGTACAAATTGATTGATTGATTAATGATTGGTTGATTGATACGATGATTAATTTAGTGTGGTAACACAATTACGTTTATTTGTTATATTTGTATGAAAAGAAACTGTTTGTCCTAGAAGCAAACAATAGCACTCATTACGTTAAAATAAGTTAACCAACCGTTAATTAAATGTAAATTTAATTTTGAAATCTTTGAAAAGGAATTAACCTATTTGCTGAAACTTTGCTTCGTCAACATTTTCACTGCCATTTCCTATGATTGGGTATTATAAGATTATAAGTGAATGCAATAAAAAACATAGCATGTTTTGATTCTTTATCCATCTAGAAAACATGCCAAATAAGTTTATATGAAAAAGCCCAACCTCAAATATAAAAGACTGCCTTTACGTGACAAACACTTGACATATTTCTAGGGAAAGAAACTCATATTTATGCACCACGAGCTGTATTGTTATTGCTCATGTTTACATAAAAGGCCGCAAAGGTCGCAGTCGTTTTTCAAACCACTTTGCCACCGAGCGTGATTTAAATATAAACTCAGCAAATATTTGAACCCCTCTCTTCACTGGCTGTAGTAAACTAAGCAACATTTTTATCATGAAAATTGTTCATTAGATTAAAGAAATTATACAATAAGATATGCCCTATAAAAATACAACAATAAATAAAAATTTTATTTCCCTTTCGTAATAAAAGACGTATAAAACATCTATTTTTTCTTGTACTGCGTCCATCAAATACAGTTTAATAGAACGTAATGGCTTATAAAAATTAAAATAAACTAATAACTCCACTACTAATGTAAGTGGTTTGGATGCATTTATTACATATTATTAGTTTATTTTGTCGAATTCTTATTTGTTTATATGTTTCAAACGTCTTTAACTTAAAATATTTGCATCAATTGAAATCATAGGAAATAGTACGCGTCTTTATTTTAAACACATCCACACAAGTCTATGGAAGCAAATTGAGTTAAAACATCAAGGATTGTCCATAAAATGTTGCTTTGTAAATCTAACGGTGGATCAACGCTTCTAAAAATTATCAAATTCTGATAATCATTGTACTTACATATTAATTTCAAACATTTTATTTAGGAATTAAAATATATATATATAGTTTCCATTTAACAGAACAATGCATTCAAATGTTTATGTGTAAATATTTATTTTACTAAGCCTAGCTGTGTGATGAAAGTAAAAAACATTCAAAAGATCTTTGACAATGTTTTCTCTAAAAACTCGTATTCATCAGATTATTATAAAACTTTTTAACAGTTTTCATATTTCACGTCAAAGTTGAAGCCTCTTATAAGAGTTTCATGGGCTTATTCTTACACCAATTTCACGGTCTTCCGCCCAAGCGGTGGTGCCTTGCATTTATAACTTTTCTCCTTTAAAATATACTTCAACTTTACTTCCAACTTTCTCCTACATTATGTGGAGGTATAAAACTAGAGTTTTATAGTCTCGTTAGCAAATGTTACGTTTATGGCACGTAAGTATGTACAAAAAAAAAATGATTTTGCAAATTTAATAATTAACTTTCAAAGGTGGGCAGCAAGGATGGTTTTTGTATTTTAAGATGTAGTTGTTTGATTTTAGTTCACATTAATAACTTTATTTGTGTATATTCTCTAGCTTACCTATTAAGTTTTCTAGTTTGAAAGGCAAGTTTTCTCTCGCCTTGATACTAAAGATACTTATTACTAAAGAACATTTGGGATAATAAGAAAAATATAGTCTGTTTTTCCAGTCTGTGTCAAAAACAAAATAAATTCCTTAAATTCTTTAAACGTAGTTATCTGTTGTTCAAAACATAATCTACAACAAGCTATACTGTAGTACAAGTTTATAAGAACAATTACGTGTTCCATTGGTTATCTATATTTTCACCCTAATATTTGTTATGTTATACTGCAGCAAAAGTTATGTTTTATACGTTGTAATTAAAGATATGTTTAGGCGAAGAAATCAACTGGAGTCAAGGACAAGAGCTTTATATTTTTCAGATCTTAAAAATCTTCTTCTGGTTTCGATGCAGATGATACTTCCAATATAAAAACTTCATAAAGTAAAATTCTCATTGTTATAATTATTAATCTAAGGTAAGATGATCAAGAAGATAATTACATATCATTTATCACACGGGCCATAGCAACCCAGCCTAGCACATTTCAACTCATTTAATAATAATTACAAGATTAGATTAGAATAAGATGATTTGAGTAGATTTATTAATATTAATCAACTGGTTCGTCCGCGGAAATCATTAATTGGAAATGTTCAATACAATTTAAGTCCGGTCTTGAAAATGATTTCATAGCTCGAAATCATTTAACATAGTTGTATTGCTGTAAAAGCATACACGTAAATCTAACATCAATCAAAACGCTATGCATTCAATGGTTGATCTTCACGAATTAAGGTAAATATTTCTGCTATCACTGCCAAATGAGATAGTTCAAATCCAAGACCTGCCTCGCATTCCTTGTCCATACTCTCTTAATTCATCCACATAAACAATTATTGTCGCCATAGAATTCAAAAATGCTGAGAATAGACTGTCTTGCAGGTAAAATGAGAGGTCCTTCAATCAATTTTATGTTGGATTTTATATCATTACAATTATAGATTTATTAAAGCAATTTATTGTACATCAAAAGTTTTATATAGTTTATTATTCTATACAAGGAATGGGTTGTGCCCTGACATTTTGTAATTATTACTAGGTTTTAATTAAACCAATCTACAGTCAACCCAAGGCAGCAATTAGACAACCAAAGGCCGCTTCTGCTGTTGAATTATTAAGTTAGTTATTGGTTCGTAAAAGGAATATTTAATATATCCTTTGTGTTTGAAAACATGTTTAGCCCCAGACCTCTTGCTCTATAAATACATTTAATGCATGGTATTAATGATATGAAATCTAATAGTCTATAGTAACTTAGTAATAAATTATTTAATTATATTCTTACTTTTAGACTCGCATGAAAGAACCTAATTTAGAATAATCTCAATGATGGGGTTTTGTGTCTGAGTTACCTTTAACGTTGTACCAACGTAACAGTTTGAATCCGTGGCTCAGTTTGTATCGCCACGGGAATCGGTCCCGAAGCAGTGATACGTTGGTTCGAATTCTGGTACCTGTCACTACTTTTATTGGTACTTTTATTAGTGCCATATTTTTTTCTTGTACTGTATCAGCTCAGCAAACCTGCAGAATAAGTGAATTCCTATTTACCTTATTGTATTTTCAATAAATTATTTATTTAGGCCTAAACACGTCAGGTTTAGTTAGGTGTGTTAGGAGATAGATTTTAAGATGTTGTAATATTTGCACTCATCGGGTAACCAACAATTAAAAGTGGCTTATTATTTTACCAACTTGCAGTAATATAAAATGACCAGAGTATGGCACACTGTATCTTAAAATTGATTTATCTCCCATTTGTATGAACCGATTTTCTTAAATTTGGTCAGCATTTTAAGAACATTGTCTAAATAATACATTACTATGGTAGTTTTGTTCTCAACGTAATGTTATTTTGTTTTTATTTGTATCTATACTAATTGAAAATTGTACAAAACAAATAAAAACAAGATTTTATGTACTGTGTACCAGTAATTTGGGAGTATTGGGAGTTACTCTGGTTAATGTGATATTTTAGTTTTTTGTTGTCAAAGTCTAAGAACGATAACTTAAAAGGTCGGTAGAACTTTTATAAAGTAATTCCACTGAAAGAAAAAACATACCAATTGCAAGCTAATTAACGCAACAATTACAGATAATCTTAGCCGATTAAATCGCTATTGACCCAATTATATATGACAAACAATTATTTAGGCATTTCTAAAACCGTTAATTATACAATCATAATTACAATTATTGGCTTATTACTACGAATCGTAATATCCAATTAAAACTTCAGGATTAATTAATTCATTATAATGTTAAGAGAGCTGTAACTGTAAATATTTTGTCTTAAATTTTGTTTAAAATGCGTAAAAGCCTATATAACACGAAAAAAGATTTTTTTATAAACGTAACGTCTGTAAAAAAATTAAAAATTTTAAAATGACAACCCTCAATTGTTAAGTAAAATACTTAGCACGGTTGGAAGGAGTTCGTAAGGATTAAACGTAAACCAAATAAGTCTAATTGGAAGGCCAATATTTCATTAAAAAATGTTCTATAGTAGTAGCAAGTATATATTTTTATTCTTGTTACGTATCGTTATTTTGGTTAAATTTACAAGGGGTAAATGATACTGGTTTAATATACGTACGTAACATTAGATAGGTACTTCAAGTTTTTTTTGTATTGCTAAAATTCATTTTTAGAAATATTGTAAGCATTTGAAGTTATTGATGTAAAATGAAATATATCATTGTGTATGCCAAATTCTTCCATCTTGAATTTTATGCAATAGTTTTTGTCATTTTTTTTAAAACGTTAAAGTAAATCTTAAATAATAAACTGGGCCCAAGCACAAAAACAGTTTTTTAAATAGTCTTATTATGTTGTGTTTTGTGAATGTTTCATAAAGCGATTAAAGACTATAACCTAGTATTTGTTTTTTTATATTAATGAAAAGGATCTCTTACAATTACACCACCCAACTAACCTGATATTGGAAATAAATAACTTTTAATATTTGAGATGAAAGGAAGCAGATACAAAAGTATTCGTATTACTAACACCGTGAGCAGTAAACATTTGTTGAAGTCGAGACATAAATGTGACAGTTTCTTACAGATATGCATTACCAAAGGCCGATAAGAAGTCTGTAAATGTAGGCAATATCGGAGAGAAGGTCTTTTAGATAACAGCAGTCGCTTCTTCACCCCTTTATTGTAGTCGTTTTGCTTCAAGCTGCAACTTAACGCAGCTACAAATATTACGTACACAAAGTGTCTTTGTGACTGTAGTATGATAAAAACTGCTATATACAGGTTGTTTCCAAATTGTCTGGACATTTGTCTGGAAATTGCATTGAGACTCACCTAATACTTTTATTTTTAAATTTTCTAATGAAATTTCAACTGTGTCTTCATGTAAACGATTCAAGACCTAAAATCATAAATAATGAAAAAACTTATGTGTCTTAAGACATACGGTAGATAGGTATAGTATTAACAGGGTGTTTCCAAATTGACTGGACATATTTTGTGGAATTGTTCCTTGGGCCAAGGCAAACATAAAATGCCTAGGTTTTTGTTTGTCGGCCTGTTTGTGATTTTTAAGAATTATTTTATACCTTAGACATTTTCCAAAATAGAATTGTTTTAATTGAAATCAAGCCGTTTAAATATGGCGTTCGTTTTATATCTTTAATGCCAAATTTAATAAAACCCGTAGATATAAAGAAAATTTTGTTTCGTATCAAAAAGATAGAAGACTTTACTCCAAATCAAATGGGACCTTGTTTGTTGAAATCGGATGGCAAACAACCGAGTTATCAGTTTTTTTCTACATTCGGTTATGCAATTTGATAGGTCTACCATACTACTCTGTAAAATAGCAATACTAAACCTAACATACGAGCAGTATGGTAGTCCTATTAAATTCCCAAAACTTATAACTAGGTTGTTTGTCATCCGGTTTTTTTTAAAACCAGGTCCCATTTAATTAGGAATTTAACTATACATCTTTTTGATCTTAAAACAATATTTACGGGTATTAAAGATGTTAAATGGCTGCCATATTGAAACGGCTTGAAATATTATAACGACATTTTTGGCTATTTTTATCTTATACACATGTAGACCAGTTTTGAACATTCTATATTTAAAAATGCCCACGATATAAAATCATCCTTAAAAATCACAAACAGACCGTCAAACAGAAATCCAGGCATTTTAGACCCTAACTAATATGGCATTTCTGTTTGTCTTAGGCCAAGGAACAAGTCCACAAAATATGTCCAGTCAATTTGGAAACACCCTGTTAATACGATACCTATCTACCGTATGTCTTAAGACACATAAGTTTTTTCATTATTTCTGATTTTAGGTCTTGAATCGTTTACATGAAGACACAGTTGAAATTTCATTAGAAAATTTAAAAATAAAAGTATTCGGTGAGTCTCAATGCAATTTCCAAATAATTTATTTTGGGTGCTAAACACATCTGAAGATTGCAATCGATATTTTGTTCCCAAAAATAAGTGACGGGATATAATATTCATTTTCATATAACCTTGGCACAATTTGTCTTAAAGTCAATTATATTACTTGTTTCTGCACTCCATATCATTTTTGTTTGAACTTGATGTAGTTACATAAGTATTTATACATGTATTTATACCAAAGATCGTGTGGTAGAGCTATGCAAATTGACATATTAAACTATAGACAAACGATAAATTACTCAAGGATAAGTTTAATTGAGGTTATACCAACTAATCTAAACTTCACAATACATTGTTGAACACTTCGATCTGGTGACTTCCTAATATCGATTGTATATTTAGCAGTTGATGATTTTTAGTCACAGGTCCGATTTCCAATGCTTTGGGAATTACGGTTCCAAAGTCATTGTAACTTATGTTGTTTTCCCATAAAAAATCCATATTATAACGGAAAATTGGATTTTTGAAAAAGCCTGTTTTGATTAAAATTAGTATGTTGTGGTTTTTATTACTCTAAACAATATTTAGCGACCCCGATTTCTGTAAAAATCCCAGTTCAAAAGTTATTGCAACACTTATTCCCTATAAAGTATCATATTTACTCCCACCTCATACTCATGATAGGCTAATAGTTGTTAACAAGCGAATGGGAGAAAGTATGTGTCAGATTGCTGTTCCATTTATTTATCAATGAAGATCCAACTAACTGTTTGTCTGGAATCAGTTGTGAAATCCTTACGAGAGTCACCCTGTATAGTATACAACATATATGTAACTATTTTAGTAACAAATTTCAACACAAGACAGAAAAATATTATTAACTAAAGTTATAATAATATGGGAATAGCTGTTACGATTATTTTTTTATTGTAAGGAACAATTTAATTTCACAAAAGTAAGGCATCAATCTGTTCAAAATATTAAAACGGTTACAGGTTAGACTATTATAAATAATTAATCTTTTTATAACAAATAGTGGCATAAGGTTTACTTTTTTCATTTCAATGTTTTCATTTTGTACATATGTGTTCTTTTCCTTAACCCTCAGTTTAAAAAATTGAAGAAAAAAGCCAAACCTCAAGCTCATTGTGAGTTTCATCATAAACACCTCCAATAACACTAATGGATGTCAGCTTAAGTTCTGAAGCGTAAGCTGGAAAAATACAACGAGAAAGGTAAAAGTCACAATGTAAGTAGCTCTCATTTGCAAGATTGCCTGAGTTTTTTCGAATTAATCTTTGCCTCCAAGTACATTTGTACTCCAGTCCTACACGTTTTCAATTGAATTGATGTCTACCGTTCTTTACATTTTTAAAGTTGGTATATATTTATTAAATGTTTTGAACTTCAATAAACATTACATTAACATACATTAATCGTACATATGGTCCTAATGATCTGATTAGAAATGCACTATTTAGTTCGATTTATGACTCTTAAACTCAGTTATTATCTTTCCAATTGTACTTAAAATAACTACCTTTGAAATTCCATTCCAAAATTGGTCACACTTGATTAAAGTGGGCTAAAGTTTAATTGGTATCCTGAGGTTCAGTATCGAATAAGGAAACTTCTTTGCGGAGTTTTACCTGACTTATATTTAAATTCAGTATTAACATATTTTTTTCATTTACTAATAAAAAAATTCATTATTTTAACAACTATCTTCCTATGAATATTGTAATCTGTTTTCTTTACAAAGTAGTTCAACAGTTTGGTTTCTTAACAGATAAAATTAAATTTATATCTATTGTCTAGATAATAGATAGATTACATTTATATCTATCTATTATCTATCTAAATATATTGGTAACATATTTGTTGGTAATATATTGGTTTTAATATATTATACATGCATGGCGTCATCGTTTAGGTACGCGAACCGATTTTTGAGCCCATATCCAGGGGTTCGTAATCGAAATTAATCAGGGAATAAAACAAATTTTTCGTCAAACGTGCTATTTATTATTTTATACTCTTTCAGATCCCTAAAATTATAATGAATAACACAAAACTTCTTGGATGATTATTTTACGTATTGGCTAACCACTTGCCAATAATGGTAATATAAATGATTCCCAGAAATAGATGTATTCTTTCTTAACATGTTGCAAAATGTACTAGCATAATACTAAACCAAACGAATCAATGCTACTAGAGATTAATGTATACTTTACAAACACACTAAATCTATAAAGCAATTAGGCCTAGATACAATTTTATGGAATCTAAAATGGGTGTGGGTTTTTGTTTAATCACATTTATAACCTTTACTTACTTTTAGACTACTATTATTTCAAAAATGACATTTATTTTAAGTTAAAACTGCATATATATGTATATATATTTTAATATCAATATTTTGCTGATAGAATAAATACGCTTTAAAGGATTTTAAAATATATATTTACACATATAAAGATTTCAGAAAACGGTTAACACGTATAAACAGATAGTGCAATTATTGAAACAATTTTTCTTAGTCGCTCAAACCACCACCAGACCCGATAGGCGATTAAGTAGGGAGATATTAGTATTTTGGAGACTTGTAAATGGCACGCAATTGACAGTTAATTTAAATGTCACATAGTATATTGATGGGGAAATGCATATTTTTAAACCTCCATCAGTTTAAGCATCACACCAGCTAAAGCCATAGTAATGGGTTTGATGTATACATTTTGCACTCTAGAGCAGTCATCATTTAAAAAATCTAAATTTTTATTTATTTATTTTTATTATAGTCTATTACTTAGACACCATTTTAAACATATGTTTTATTTCACAGCAGTTATTTTTTTATGTACGTCAAATACATAATAGTGATTACAATTCGTATTTTACTACTGAATATTGAGTAGCGAAGGCAAATTTGCACAGAACCAAATCAAATCGAGCATTTATCCATAGATTATTTGGTGACATATTTAAGTAAACGTAATATTGCGACAAAAGCCAATATTGCTCAGACGGTGATACCTGAGTTCTGTGAACTAATAATGAATTAAATGATCTGTTACTAGAATCATCCTTTGATTATTAATTAGTACCTGTAAGCACGCAGGAATACTGTATGCAAAGGTAGAAACATGATTGTTCACTTTAATAACTGATTTTACATTAGGAACATTCCAAAGCTGGTTATGCAGTTACGAGTAGTAAATACAATAAAATACTGTAAACTAAATCAGTAGATCAGTCTTTTATCGTAAGCCTATTACATAAGATTTTGAAAAGTTAGTTTTTGATACAAAAGTTAAACCAAGATCATATGAATAATGATATTAATGTGTTTTAGCAGGCAATCTTTCCAGCGACATATGTTAATTAAAAGTAGATGTCATATAACCAGAGGTACAATCCCCATATGTTTATAAGTTGCTTGGTTGGTTATTTATTAATTAAAAACAATTTCTAATAATTTAAGACCACCCAGTATAACTATTGATAAGGTAGCATGCTCTTTTCCATGGGTTTTTTGGACAGGAAAAGTACAACTAAAGAACACGAACATGAAGTATACATAGTTTTAAGATTAGTGCAATAATACGTAGGCTGTTGATTATTAGTGGAAGTATTATGAAAGAGCAGTCATTTTTGTAAAAGGTAGTAACAAATATATATAACTACAGATTAAAAAAATTTAAAATACTCTTGAGTATTAATTCAATGTCATCCACACTGAACAGTTGCATTGTTGTAGATTGAAATCATACTCACATGTCAAGTTGAATTGAGCTGTGAGTACGAATGGCAACTGAGAGTATCTGAGTATCTCTCTTTATTATATTTACTATATTTGATAAAATACAACAATTTACATTGGTCTATAAAGCGATCCAAAAACACTATCTACTATGAGATACATATTTTATAGTTTTTTTTTGTTTTATTATATATTGGATCCTTTTAGTTAAAAACAGTTTTTTTGCTTGGTAAAAATTTTGATGTTTTATATGTTAGTATTTTTATCCTTGTATTTTTGTAAAAAGAGATGAAACAAAATTAAAGTAAACTATATTAAAGGTTGAAAAAACGCAATTTTATTACTATTTTTTTACATAGGTTGGACATATTTCATTTACAAAACAGAAGTAATTCATGATTATGATTATAGAGTATAATTAACTAAATGGCCTTGTAAAAAGCACTAGTTAAACCTGTTTTTATCCTAATGGGCATGTGTTTATTGCATGGCTCATTGCGAAATAATGGGTTGTACGGTAGCTTATAACAAGGAAATATAAATACCGTTATTATGTGCAATCTTAATGGCATATATACTGTCACGATTGTGACAGAAATTATATTTAATTTCATAGGTAATAAGGAAATAGAATTGAATGCTAGTACAAATCCTGGAAAACTAGAAGAAACCGGTTTTCTTAGTTCAAGTCGATACCAGCATTGATAACTGCAAGCGCGCAGTCTGGTGGCAAGTGTTCGAGACTAGGCTTAGGGTAGCGATGATTCATAATTTGGAGGAGAATCACGTTGTTTCAATCTCATTTTGCGTAGTTGTGGCCGACAGTCAACTTGTTCCCTCGATTTGGAGGTATGTAGTGCAAATAATTAACCAATTTATGTTTTAAGGTTATTCCAGGAAAAATCAGTACAACTTCAATTTGTAAATATATAGCTAAGCCTTTTGTAAACCAATTAATAATTTTACTTAAATTTTGATTGACATGAAGATTGAACACCACGTGTTTTTGGCTCAGGTTTCAACGAGTGTTAAAAAATTGTTTTAGCTTTGTATCTTAAAAGGGATTAAATTTAAATAGCATTGTGTCAATCTAAATTAGTTTTGTAACTATCAATAACTGTTCAGAGAGAATATTTCGATTAAATTTGATTTCTTAAGGTAAAATTAGGTTGGTTTCAAAGTCATGTTCTAGTTGAACCGACAGGATTTTAATATTGTTTTAGTTTGGGGTAGTTATTAAGGATTTGTCTAAACAGTTATTTATTTCGATATGGAAGAAGGATATGTTTAATTTAGGCTATTTGTGTTTAATTAAAATGTCACAGTATACAAATTTAGTAATTCGTTAAAGAATAAAGATGTATAAACACATGTTTGAGACAGCTGATTTAAAATTACTTTGTGGTCAATTTTATTATTATGTAAATTCAGTAAGAGGTAATATGTTTAAATATTTTATACTTTGTACTTACAAATGATTTTATTTAGGGAGTTATTCCAAATGTTTATCAATGAGAACAGAATGAGAATTATTGGTATTCTGTGTTTAAATTTATTGTGGAGAAACTAGGCTTTAGGAACAATTTGGGGAAATTAACTTTGCTGGATAGATGTGTGACTAGACTAAAATAAAGATATTAAAGAAGGGATCCATAGTACGAATTTGGAACATGTCCTAGGGTTCAAGTCCCAGAGTTAAACATCGTCGGAGAGTACAGCATCGCCTATCTGTTGTCTGGAGGAGTCTGGACCAGTATCACCTTCTCGGAGGCCTAACAACCGTCTGTGGACAATCTGTTGGCAAACCATGGACGTCTTCTCACCTGTAGACTGTCTCCGGCTCAGATCATCTCACTGAAGCTCCACCAAGGATTGAATACAGCTTTCGTGAAGTGATGAGTACCCTTCACCATGTTACACATCAATATTTTCAAGTTTTATGATTAGGCCTATGTTTGAGTTGTAAAGTAGGAAAGTATGGACTTTGGAGAGGACAAGAAGTTTTAGGGGGATTTTTATATAAGTTTTGATCGATCAAAGAAAGGGGAGGGCAAAATAAAAGGGGGGGGGGTTATTAATGGTTGTAAAGTTTATTTTGGTTAAGTGGAGAAATAGTTTTTGTTAATTTTCTAAGGTGTTTTATCATGCTGAACAATTGTTAGTTTTAAGAGTTTATTTCATTATATTGGATTTTTACTGGAATAATAAGACTTCTTATTTCAGCATGCCCTTCTTGCCTCCTTTCACAGCACGTTACACTTGATTTTAAATTTAAGACACTTAGGTGTGTCAGATGCGCCACTCTGCTAATCAAGTTCGTGTTTGTGAGAGGTGGAGAGAGAGGAATGATGAAATAGAGATTTTAAAGGTTTTTGAGTCAAGTAAATAAATCATGGGTTTCAATGTTGATCTGCTCCACAAAGATGAGCTGTTGTACGAGTTGCAATGGCGGGGTTTCCCTGTTACTGTAAATAATACTGTAACTATCTTGAGAAAACAACTTAGGAAGGCTTTGAAGGATAATGTACCGACGAAATGGGAAAATTTAACTGTGTTAAGGGTAACAATAGAACTAGACAATTGTCGAGAGAAGGTTGAAGAATTTCGGGAATTACTCGCGAGTGTTGAAGAGATTAAGGAGGCGGTCGGTATTCATAGGTTGAAAGAGCGAGTCAGTCATTTGAGGCGACGTTTGGGTAATTTGCTCGAAAACGGGAATATTCGTTTGCCAGATCAATCGCGAAGCCAGGTTTCAGAATGGGTCAATGAGTCCAATCAGTGGGAAAAGGCACTGTGTAAAGGTTTAGATAGGTTAGACCAGACCGTAGTTGAAGCTAGTTTGAGAAAGTTAAGCGAAACACATGAAGTTGAGGAAAATGGTATCGAGTCGGATAGTATAGATTATAGTAAGGATGTTTTTGAGCCAGAAAATGCGCAAGCGATGGGTAATTTGGATAAGAACCAAACAGAAAACAATGTTTCTGGGTCTAATGTAGAGATAAGCAATTTGGGTATTGATAAGAGGTTGCATACATCTTCTACTTCTGAGTTGTTTACAAAACTAACAAATCCACTTGAAAAAATCATACGTGAAATCCCTTCTAATGTTAATGGCTTGGACCACAATAAGTTATTAGCTTTACTCAATGTAGTGAATAAGTTGAAAAAGTGTGGTAAACTTAATGATTCACAGGTGTTAGAGGTTGTAGCTAGTCATGTAAGCGAACCATTGTTGGGTAGAATAAATACGCACATCCAATGTAGGTCAAATGTAAGCTCTGTGCATAGTGCCTTACTAAGGTACTTCATTCCACAGGGTTTATATGAGAAGCTAAAACGTGACCTTGTACATAGACCCCAGGGTCCAGACGAACCTCTTGCCATGTATGTGTGTGAGGTAAGGAACAACGCGGAGTTGTTAAAATGTGATTACTCAGAACGTGAACTGATTGACGTAATTATCGTAGGAATAAATCCGAGGGACAGAAATAAATTAGTTTTCCAGGAATTTCCTAAAAGTTTACAAGATTTGGAAAAAATGTGTATGGTAATTAAGAATGTTGAGTATAATGACTGGGAAAGGGAACAGATAAGAGGGAGAAGGAATCAGTTTGGCGGTAATAATTCTGGTCGTGGTTATGTAAATAATGTAAATACAACTAATGGAAGAGAAGGCGGGAGTAATCAGATGGAACCACGATTATGTCACTACTGTTCTAAACCCGGTCATTTCATAAGGGATTGTTGGAAACGAGGTAGGGACATTAGGGGAGGTTACACTAGGGGAGGTCACACAAGTGGCGTGTCAAACAGGGAAGACGTTGGGAGTAGGCCTACAGGGACCAACAATCAGGGAAACTAGTGAGAGGGAAGAGTGCCTTCCATAAAACAGGGGACTTTAATAAAAAGAAATTTAAGAAAACATTCAATAACAGTTTATGTAATTTAGATGTTAAGAAACATGTTAAGAATGAGAAAAATCAGGTAAAGAAATTAGAGAGAAAGATTAAGAATAGGCGTTGGTTCAAAACTAAAAGAGGTATTCATAACTTGCCAGTAGTAAATGTACATTTTAGTAACAATATGGTACAGTGTGCATTGTTAGATTCGGGGAGCTCTATAAACATTATAAGTAAGAATGTTTATGATAAGCTGGAATCTAAAAGGCTAGTGATAAGCAGGTCAAACGATAAGGTTAACTGTGTCACCGCTACAAGTGAATCCGTAAACTTATTAGGTAAATGCATTGTGAAAGTAAAAATTCAAAATAAGTCATGGTCCGTGCAGTTTTTTATTGCCGAGAAAATCACCTGGGATGTAATATTAAGAGTTAGGTTCATGGAGAAAACGGGACTAGTATTAAATCTAAGAGAAAATAAAGGTTATTTTTCATTTGATATGGACAATATTTTCAATTTGAATGTAAACGAAAGTAACAAGGTGAAAGCTGTCAGTTGTGGTGGTTTAGAGTTAAAGATTGGGCGGTTAAATCTCAAGGACCGAATTGAAAGTTTAGTAGAACGCAACCCACAGGTTTTTACAAATGAAATAGGAAAGGCTTTAGATTTTGAATGTGAAATAAAGTTAAAGGACACTTCTCCTGTAAAGATAAGACCCTATCCTGTTTCCCCGCCAAACATGAAAATCATGCGAGACATAACAGATTCGTTATTAAAGCAAGGTATTATTGAACAAAGTTTGTCAAACTATTCATCACCTAGTTTCCTAGTTAGTAAAGGGGAGGGGAAAGGTCATAGGTTGGTGACAAATTATAAAGAACTGAATTCAAAGATTGAGCCTATCGTGCACCCTATAGGGGAATTACAAGGGTCATTTAACTATCTTAGCGGAGCTTCAATTTACACTGTGCTAGATTTAAACAATTCGTATTATCAGGTGCCCTTAGATCCTAAAAGTAGGCACCTAACTGCGTTCTCCACTCCTTACTCACTTTACCAATACCGCCGTTGTCCCTATGGACTACACCTGGGATCTGGGTTATTGTCAAGTTATCTAGATAGAGTCTTTGGAGACTTAAAATTCAAGTCTGTAATATCGTTTGTTGACGATATAGTGGTTTTCTCTAAAGATCCAGAGGAACATATGGAACATTTAACGGAAGTTGTAAATAGGTTATCAAGAGCTAATTTGACTGTTAATCCAAGTAAGGTGCTGTTTGCTGCGGAGGAAATAAGTTTCCTAGGACACCGGGTTTCCCACAACACATTGAAAGTTGACCCAGATAGGACAAACGCTATTAGAGAGTATAAGAGTCCAACATCTGTGAAAAACCTAAGCAGGTTTATTGGAATGATAAATTTTTACTCGAGGTTCATTGAAAATTATGCAATATTATGTGCTCCTCTAAATGAGTTACGAAAGAAAAACGCTAAGTTTATATGGACGGCTGAATGTGAAGCTAATTTTCAAAAGTTGAAAGAATTAATCAGTAACCCTCCCGTGTTAAGATTACCAAACTATGACATGCCCTTTATACTGCAAACAGATGCGAGCCAAGTAGGTTTGGCGTCAGTGTTATTGCAAGAGATCGATGGTGTTAGATTTCCTGTACATTATTACTCTAAGAAGTTTACAAAGCAGGAACTAAACCTTACTGTTTACGAAAAGGAAGCATTAGCAGTTGTACTGTCGATTCAAAGGAGTTACCTGGAAGTTATGCCATTCTATTTAGAGACGGACAATCAAAGTTTATCTTGGGTTTTATCACACCACAATAAGTTAGGTAAATTGGGGCGCTGGACAGAGTTAATATTGGGGTTACCTTTCAAAGTTAAACACATTAAAGGTAAGGATAATAAGATTGCGGATTGCTTGTCTAGGATGTTTGAGGGATATCCCAATATTGAAGTGGAAAGTGAGATGTCAGATGATAAGATAAACGAGTTGGTAAATAACTTGAGTTGTGTAATAAATAAGGAAGTCAGCCTTAGTAATGTAATAAATAACTTAACTGATTATCCAGCAGCCTTTACTGACATACGTGAGCACCAACGAAAAGATGAAAGCCTTTCAAAGATAATAGACCAGATACAGAATGGTGATAAGGTGTCACCATACACGATAAGTAAGGGAGTGTTATTATTCAAACCACCGAATAAAGTAAAAGGTCGGATTGTAGTTCCGGAAGCAATGAAAGACATGGTATTACATTATTTTCACAACAGCGTTAGCACAGGGTGTCATTTAGGTATTTCTAAAACAGCGAATAAGATAAAGCATATATTTTTCTGGGAAAGGATGTTGGATGACATAAGAAATTATGTAAGAAAGTGTGAGGAGTGCTCTAGGTCTAAACAATGTCAGCGTACGTATCATGGAGAAATAGTAGATTACCAAGCTTCGAAACCTATGAGTAAGCTGTATATTGACATTGCAGGTAGTTTTCCGAGGAGTAAGATAGGCAATAGTATGTTGTTAGTGGTAGTAGATGATTTCACTAAGTATGTCTGGTTAGTTCCATTAAGAGATGCAAAAACACGCAATATTGTTAAGGCATTGGAAACACAGGTTTTTAAACATGTAGGAACACCTGAGATGATTGTTTGTGATAATAATGCTGCTTACTTTAGAGGAAATGAGTTTAAGAATTTCTGTTTCAAATATGGTGTGAAATTACACAGGATTGTGGCGTATAATGCAAAGTCGAATAAGAGCGAGCGCTACATAAAAACTGTAAAAGGTAGCATGGTAGCTCTACATCACGATTGTCATGACAGCTGGGATAGTAATTTGCATTATGTACAGTTAGCAATTAATACTGCTGTAAATGATGTAACCAAACACACAGCATTTGAACTTATGTACAACTTTGAGCCAAATTGTAGTTTGTCAACATTGTGGAAGGTAAAGGAGTTACTCGGTGATGCAACCGATAAGGGAGGTATAAAGGCCAAGTTTAGTACTGCGATAAGAAATCTAAGGCTTGCTCACGCTAAAACCAAGGAACGGAGGTTAGTAAAAGAAGGAAGTAAACATCCATTTAAGTTGTTTGACGAAGTGTATGTAAGGCTTCACCATATTAGTAACAAGGCAGCCAAGTTCCAAGCAAAACTTGCATACAAATGGTCCGAAAAGTTTAGGATTATCCATTTCTTGACACCTGTAACCGTATTATTGCAAAAGGTATCAGATTTTAAAATCGTTCAAAGAGCGCACCTTGATCAATTAAAGATGGTATGATTAAAGTAGGGCAATGGTGATGACATGAGATAAGAAATGATTATATGTACAATGAACTTATTAGATTTCTGTGAATATTTGTTGTGAAGCCTGAATAATAACGTGGCATTGAACGCCTAAGTGGAAGGTTATCAGCGAAGCCTGAATTAATGACACAATTAATTAATTGATATGGAACGCGAAGCTTGACACTTTAGAGCGAAGCATGACGAGATTATTGTTAGGAACGCAGAATAGACTGAAATCCGATAGTAAACTTTAGCAATCGGTAAAAGTAAAAGAATAAATACATCTAAAATATAAAATGAATGAATTGAATTTTACTACAATACGATTGGAATTTGCTTATCGCTCGGACGCGAGTGAATGAAGCAACAAAGGTCTTATCTCTTCTTCACGCACAGTCTGTAAGAGGGAAGTTACATGGCCAGGTTTCTTTCTTCATAACAGTGTAAAGAAGACCAATATGTGTGTGTAGTATTTAATTATGTAAATTTGGAAAATTATTAGAAAAAGGTAGAATTAAGCGTATGTAATTAAAATTATAACATTTCTTATGCCATGTTGATGTTAGATATTAAACAATGTATATAAAATAGGCGCCTATTTAAAAAAGTTGTGTTTTCAGTGATGTGTTTTAAACAAATGTAATATTTCTTGTATTATATTGTAAATAGATATGTGTTAGTTTATAAGTAATTTTGAGACCTATGAGAAGGAAGTAATGAGTATATTGGTATTTCATCAATTCATGTTATGAGATAGTATGGTTAGCAATGT
Organism: Macrosteles quadrilineatus; assembly: GCF_028750875.1. Taxonomy (NCBI): domain Eukaryota; kingdom Metazoa; phylum Arthropoda; class Insecta; order Hemiptera; family Cicadellidae; genus Macrosteles; species Macrosteles quadrilineatus. The sequence goes on from NW_026542610.1 coordinate 2,522,042, forward strand.
AATCCAGGCTACTAACATGAAATTTTAAATGAACTGAAATGAAGTTTGACAATTATATCAAATAATTGAGTAAAATGATGAGTAATGAAAGGGGAGGAGATGTAAGCAACCTGAAATAAGCGCGCGGCGGAGGACGCGGCCTTGATAGTGGGGTCAGATGTTTGATAAGAGATAATGCAAGCGGAAAGGTTTGTTTACTTTTCAATGTCTGTGGTTTGAGGTCGTCGAACCGTGTTGTTTAAGGAGCTTAGGGTGTGGATTATGACACCGAGAAAAAAAAAGCAAGAACAAAAAAATGCGTTTTATTTTGATTTGCAAAACAATATTTTTTGTTTGAAAGGGGAGATTTGTCACGATTGTGACAGAAATTATATTTAATTTCATAGGTAATAAGGAAATAGAATTGAATGTTAGTACAAATCCTGGAAAACTAGAAGAAACCGGTTTTCTTAGTTCAAGTCGATACCAGCATTAATAACTGCAAGCGCGCAGTCTGGTGGCAAGTGTTCGAGACTAGGCTTAGGGTAGCGATGATTCATAATTTGGAGGAGAATCACGTTGTTTCAATCTCATTTTGCGTAGTTGTGGCCGACAGTCAACTTGTTCCCTCGATTTGGAGGTATGTAGTGCAAATAATTAACCAATTTATGTTTTAAGGTTATTCCAGGAAAAATCAGTACAACTTCAATTTGTAAATATATAGCTAAGCCTTTTGTAAACCAATTAATAATTTTACTTAAATTTTGATTGACATGAAGATTGAACACCACGTGTTTTTGGCTCAGGTTTCAACGAGTGTTAAAAAATTGTTTTAGCTTTGTATCTTAAAAGGGATTAAATTTAAATAGCATTGTGTCAATCTAAATTAGTTTTGTAACTATCAATAACTGTTCAGAGAGAATATTTCGATTAAAGAATATTTCGAGCATTAGAACCAGAAGAAACCCTACCATTATGACTTTGGATACTGCAAATGGACATCTTATTTATGTGAACCAAATGGACCATTGTCTTAGATACTGCAAGTAGATTTCTCTTTTATGTTAAGCAGATGTACCGTTGATTTAGGATACTGCAAGTAGACAATTCATTTACGTGAACCAGGCCTATAATTGACTTTGAATACTGCAAATAGACATTAAATGAATGTGACATTACATTTATGTGAACCAAATATACCATTGATATTGGATACTAAGAGTATTTAATCTCATTTAAGAGGAATAGAATGAAGCATCGACTTTAGAAAAGTATTGGATTAATATGCTAGCTCCGCTCAATATTGCAAGCAGACAACTGCATTGTACACCTAGTTTTATCCTTATGAATCGTAGCGTAGTGCTAAACGATTTTAATTGTAGCAAATATTTTAACTGTATACGTTTTTTAATAACTGTTCATATTACAAACTATTTTATGAAAATCTTACGATTGTTTATTTGTTATAAATATTGTAAAATCGTGTATATATTGAATTACTGTTATTGTTAATTTTGGTATAGTTTAAACATATTTCTTATGAATGGACATTTTAAGCAGTACTGTATAATGAATCATAACTCTTAAATTCATCTGAAAAGAATTCTTATTTTTTAGAATTCTTCCCAGACCATTAAATAAGTAGGTATTACCATTTTTAAGATTGTAATTATAGTTTAATACTGTATGTGACGAAGCAGACATAGCTTTTAACGTATGAGCAAGGATAATCCTAGTAATTATCAAATCTTTGTTTAATCGTGTGTATGTTTTCATTGTAAATCAATTTATTTAAATAATTTTACGCTTGAAAATTTTAATTGCTAATTAACGCAAAACTGTTCACGCATCTTAAAAAAAAAAAAAAAATATTGTCCAAAAAATATTAGAGTTAATGTTTTTCTCATACTTTTACTGGTCAAAACAAACAACCCGTATTACTTTTTAGCTAGGTAAGTTTTGACGCTAATGCTACTGCGATTGAGCATCAGGGGACTCACATCTGAACATATATTAATGTAAGCAGCTTAGAGAAAGTATCTGACATTTCAGAAACTAAAAGGATGCATTGGGAGTATTATCATTGCTATAAGAGGCTTCACTATTGAAGCAACTGATTCCCTTTTTAAGTATTACTTACAAAGAATAAGTGATTAGTTCTTAATCAAAACAATTTATACGTTCTTAATATTTTATTTCGTCAAACCCCATTGTACATAAAAATTGTATCACAATGTTTCAAATTTTCTTTTACATTACCTTTCAAATTAAATCTAACGCAAGCGATACAGATATGGAGTTTTTATATGTATCTCGGTTATATATTCAGAATCACAGATACGTCGGATAGTAATTATACAATTTGTAAAAATATTAGAGTAAAACTACTAAATAATCGGTCTGCATATAGATAAATTAAATACATTGAACTTTAAAAGCAGTACAGCCTATTGGAGACTATTGAAGACTAGAACTCTAAAGTATCGCAGTACCATAAGCATGTAGTAAATGTATGCTCGTATACTAAACTAACCTACTACTAATATTAATAAGTAGGCCTAAGCTTTTACACAAAAAATTTTTAGAAAAGAACCCTATTGACACACCTAAGTGTCTTAAATTTAAAATCAAGTGTAACGTGCTGTGAAAGGAGGCAAGAAGGGCATGCTGAAATAAGAAGTCTTATTATTCCAGTAAAAATCCAATATAATGAAATAAACTCTTAAAACTAACAATTGTTCAGCATGATAAAACACCTTAGAAAATTAACAAAAACTATTTCTCCACTTAACCAAAATAAACTTTACAACCATTACTAACCCCCCCCCCTTTTTATTTTGCCCTCCCCTTTCTTTGATCGATCAAAACTTATATAAAAATCCCCCTAAAACTTCTTGTCCTCTCCAAAGTCCATACTTTCCTACTTTACAACTCAAACATAGGCCTAATCATAAAACTTGAAAATATTGATGTGTAACATGGTGAAGGGTACTCATCACTTCACGAAAGCTGTATTCAATCCTTGGTGGAGCTTCAGTGAGATGATCTGAGCCGGAGACAGTCTACAGGTGAGAAGACGTCCATGGTTTGCCAACAGATTGTCCACAGACGGTTGTTAGGCCTCCGAGAAGGTGATACTGGTCCAGACTCCTCCAGACAACAGATAGGCGATGCTGTACTCTCCGACGATGTTTAACTCTGGGACTTGAACCCTAGGACATGTTCCAAATTCGTACTATGGATCCCTTCTTTAATATCTTTATTTTAGTCTAGTCACACATCTATCCAGCAAAGTTAATTTCCCCAAATTGTTCCTAAAGCCTAGTTTCTCCACAATAAATTTAAACACAGAATACCAATAATTCTCATTCTGTTCTCATTGATAAACATTTGGAATAACCCCCTAAATAAAATCATTTGTAAGTACAAAGTATAAAATATTTAAACATATTACCTCTTACTGAATTTACATAATAATAAAATTGACCACAAAGTAATTTTAAATCAGCTGTCTCAAACATGCGTTTATACATCTTTATTCTTTAACGAATTACTAAATTTGTATACTGTGACATTTTAATTAAACACAAATAGCCTAAATTAAACATATCCTTCTTCCATATCGAAATAAATAACTGTTTAGACAAATCCTTAATAACTACCCCAAACTAAAACAATATTAAAATCCTGTCGGTTCAACTAGAACATGACTTTGAAACCAACCTAATTTTACCTTAAGAAATCAAATTTAATCGAAATATTCTCTCTGAACAGTTATTGATAGTTACAAAACTAATTTAGATTGACACAATGCTATTTAAATTTAATCCCTTTTAAGATACAAAGCTAAAACAATTTTTTAACACTCGTTGAAACCTGAGCCAAAAACACGTGGTGTTCAATCTTCATGTCAATCAAAATTTAAGTAAAATTATTAATTGGTTTACAAAAGGCTTAGCTATATATTTACAAATTGAAGTTGTACTGATTTTTCCTGGAATAACCTTAAAACATAAATTGGTTAATTATTTGCACTACATACCTCCAAATCGAGGGAACAAGTTGACTGTCGGCCACAACTACGCAAAATGAGATTGAAACAACGTGATTCTCCTCCAAATTATGAATCATCGCTACCCTAAGCCTAGTCTCGAACACTTGCCACCAGACTGCGCGCTTGCAGTTATCAATGCTGGTATCGACTTGAACTAAGAAAACCGGTTTCTTCTAGTTTTCCAGGATTTGTACTAACATTCAATTCTATTTCCTTATTACCTATGAAATTAAATATAATTTCTGTCACAATCGTGACAAATCTCCCCTTTCAAACAAAAAATATTGTTTTGCAAATCAAAATAAAACGCATTTTTTTGTTCTTGCTTTTTTTTTTCTCGGTGTCATAATCCACACCCTAAGCTCCTTAAACAACACGGTTCGACGACCTCAAACCACAGACATTGAAAAGTAAACAAACCTTTCCGCTTGCATTATCTCTTATCAAACATCTGACCCCACTATCAAGGCCGCGTCCTCCGCCGCGCGCTTATTTCAGGTTGCTTACATCTCCTCCCCTTTCATTACTCATCATTTTACTCAATTATTTGATATAATTGTCAAACTTCATTTCAGTTCATTTAAAATTTCATGTTAGTAGCCTGGATTACATTGCTAACCATACTATCTCATAACATGAATTGATGAAATACCAATATACTCATTACTTCCTTCTCATAGGTCTCAAAATTACTTATAAACTAACACATATCTATTTACAATATAATACAAGAAATATTACATTTGTTTAAAACACATCACTGAAAACACAACTTTTTTAAATAGGCGCCTATTTTATATACATTGTTTAATATCTAACATCAACATGGCATAAGAAATGTTATAATTTTAATTACATACGCTTAATTCTACCTTTTTCTAATAATTTTCCAAATTTACATAATTAAATACTACACACACATATTGGTCTTCTTTACACTGTTATGAAGAAAGAAACCTGGCCATGTAACTTCCCTCTTACAGACTGTGCGTGAAGAAGAGATAAGACCTTTGTTGCTTCATTCACTCGCGTCCGAGCGATAAGCAAATTCCAATCGTATTGTAGTAAAATTCAATTCATTCATTTTATATTTTAGATGTATTTATTCTTTTACTTTTACCGATTGCTAAAGTTTACTATCGGATTTCAGTCTATTCTGCGTTCCTAACAATAATCTCGTCATGCTTCGCTCTAAAGTGTCAAGCTTCGCGTTCCATATCAATTAATTAATTGTGTCATTAATTCAGGCTTCGCTGATAACCTTCCACTTAGGCGTTCAATGCCACGTTATTATTCAGGCTTCACAACAAATATTCACAGAAATCTAATAAGTTCATTGTACATATAATCATTTCTTATCTCATGTCATCACCATTGCCCTACTTTAATCATACCATCTTTAATTGATCAAGGTGCGCTCTTTGAACGATTTTAAAATCTGATACCTTTTGCAATAATACGGTTACAGGTGTCAAGAAATGGATAATCCTAAACTTTTCGGACCATTTGTATGCAAGTTTTGCTTGGAACTTGGCTGCCTTGTTACTAATATGGTGAAGCCTTACATACACTTCGTCAAACAACTTAAATGGATGTTTACTTCCTTCTTTTACTAACCTCCGTTCCTTGGTTTTAGCGTGAGCAAGCCTTAGATTTCTTATCGCAGTACTAAACTTGGCCTTTATACCTCCCTTATCGGTTGCATCACCGAGTAACTCCTTTACCTTCCACAATGTTGACAAACTACAATTTGGCTCAAAGTTGTACATAAGTTCAAATGCTGTGTGTTTGGTTACATCATTTACAGCAGTATTAATTGCTAACTGTACATAATGCAAATTACTATCCCAGCTGTCATGACAATCGTGATGTAGAGCTACCATGCTACCTTTTACAGTTTTTATGTAGCGCTCGCTCTTATTCGACTTTGCATTATACGCCACAATCCTGTGTAATTTCACACCATATTTGAAACAGAAATTCTTAAACTCATTTCCTCTAAAGTAAGCAGCATTATTATCACAAACAATCATCTCAGGTGTTCCTACATGTTTAAAAACCTGTGTTTCCAATGCCTTAACAATATTGCGTGTTTTTGCATCTCTTAATGGAACTAACCAGACATACTTAGTGAAATCATCTACTACCACTAACAACATACTATTGCCTATCTTACTCCTCGGAAAACTACCTGCAATGTCAATATACAGCTTACTCATAGGTTTCGAAGCTTGGTAATCTACTATTTCTCCATGATACGTACGCTGACATTGTTTAGACCTAGAGCACTCCTCACACTTTCTTACATAATTTCTTATGTCATCCAACATCCTTTCCCAGAAAAATATATGCTTTATCTTATTCGCTGTTTTAGAAATACCTAAATGACACCCTGTGCTAACGCTGTTGTGAAAATAATGTAATACCATGTCTTTCATTGCTTCCGGAACTACAATCCGACCTTTTACTTTATTCGGTGGTTTGAATAATAACACTCCCTTACTTATCGTGTATGGTGACACCTTATCACCATTCTGTATCTGGTCTATTATCTTTGAAAGGCTTTCATCTTTTCGTTGGTGCTCACGTATGTCAGTAAAGGCTGCTGGATAATCAGTTAAGTTATTTATTACATTACTAAGGCTGACTTCCTTATTTATTACACAACTCAAGTTATTTACCAACTCGTTTATCTTATCATCTGACATCTCACTTTCCACTTCAATATTGGGATATCCCTCAAACATCCTAGACAAGCAATCCGCAATCTTATTATCCTTACCTTTAATGTGTTTAACTTTGAAAGGTAACCCCAATATTAACTCTGTCCAGCGCCCCAATTTACCTAACTTATTGTGGTGTGATAAAACCCAAGATAAACTTTGATTGTCCGTCTCTAAATAGAATGGCATAACTTCCAGGTAACTCCTAAACTTTTGAATCGACAGTACAACTGCTAATGCTTCCTTTTCGTAAACAGTAAGGTTTAGTTCCTGCTTTGTAAACTTCTTAGAGTAATAATGTACAGGAAATCTAACACCATCGATCTCTTGCAATAACACTGACGCCAAACCTACTTGGCTCGCATCTGTTTGCAGTATAAAGGGCATGTCATAGTTTGGTAATCTTAACACGGGAGGGTTACTGATTAATTCTTTCAACTTTTGAAAATTAGCTTCACATTCAGCCGTCCATATAAACTTAGCGTTTTTCTTTCGTAACTCATTTAGAGGAGCACATAATATTGCATAATTTTCAATGAACCTCGAGTAAAAATTTATCATTCCAATAAACCTGCTTAGGTTTTTCACAGATGTTGGACTCTTATACTCTCTAATAGCGTTTGTCCTATCTGGGTCAACTTTCAATGTGTTGTGGGAAACCCGGTGTCCTAGGAAACCTATTTCCTCCGCAGCAAACAGCACCTTACTTGGATTAACAGTCAAATTAGCTCTTGATAACCTATTTACAACTTCCGTTAAATGTTCCATATGTTCCTCTGGATCTTTAGAGAAAACCACTATATCGTCAACAAACGATATTACAGACTTGAATTTTAAGTCTCCAAAGACTCTATCTAGATAACTTGACAATAACCCAGATCCCAGGTGTAGTCCATAGGGACAACGGCGGTATTGGTAAAGTGAGTAAGGAGTGGAGAACGCAGTTAGGTGCCTACTTTTAGGATCTAAGGGCACCTGATAATACGAATTGTTTAAATCTAGCACAGTGTAAATTGAAGCTCCGCTAAGATAGTTAAATGACCCTTGTAATTCCCCTATAGGGTGCACGATAGGCTCAATCTTTGAATTCAGTTCTTTATAATTTGTCACCGACCTATGACCTTTCCCCTCCCCTTTACTAACTAGGAAACTAGGTGATGAATAGTTTGACAAACTTTGTTCAATAATACCTTGCTTTAATAACGAATCTGTTATGTCTCGCATGATTTTCATGTTTGGCGGGGAAACAGGATAGGGTCTTATCTTTACAGGAGAAGTGTCCTTTAACTTTATTTCACATTCAAAATCTAAAGCCTTTCCTATTTCATTTGTAAAAACCTGTGGGTTGCGTTCTACTAAACTTTCAATTCGGTCCTTGAGATTTAACCGCCCAATCTTTAACTCTAAACCACCACAACTGACAGCTTTCACCTTGTTACTTTCGTTTACATTCAAATTGAAAATATTGTCCATATCAAATGAAAAATAACCTTTATTTTCTCTTAGATTTAATACTAGTCCCGTTTTCTCCATGAACCTAACTCTTAATATTACATCCCAGGTGATTTTCTCGGCAATAAAAAACTGCACGGACCATGACTTATTTTGAATTTTTACTTTCACAATGCATTTACCTAATAAGTTTACGGATTCACTTGTAGCGGTGACACAGTTAACCTTATCGTTTGACCTGCTTATCACTAGCCTTTTAGATTCCAGCTTATCATAAACATTCTTACTTATAATGTTTATAGAGCTCCCCGAATCTAACAATGCACACTGTACCATATTGTTACTAAAATGTACATTTACTACTGGCAAGTTATGAATACCTCTTTTAGTTTTGAACCAACGCCTATTCTTAATCTTTCTCTCTAATTTCTTTACCTGATTTTTCTCATTCTTAACATGTTTCTTAACATCTAAATTACATAACCTGTTATTGAATGTTTTCTTAAATTTCTTTTTATTAAAGTCCCCTGTTTTATGGAAGGCACTCTTCCCTCTCACTAGTTTCCCTGATTGTTGGTCCCTGTAGGCCTACTCCCGACGTCTTCCCTGTTTGACACGCCACTTGTGTGACCTCCCCTAGTGTAACCTCCCCTAATGTCCCTACCTCGTTTCCAACAATCCCTTATGAAATGACCGGGTTTAGAACAGTAGTGACATAATCGTGGTTCCATCTGATTACTCCCGCCTTCTCTTCCATTAGTTGTATTTACATTATTTACATAACCACGACCAGAATTATTACCGCCAAACTGATTCCTTCTCCCTCTTATCTGTTCCCTTTCCCAGTCATTATACTCAACATTCTTAATTACCATACACATTTTTTCCAAATCTTGTAAACTTTTAGGAAATTCCTGGAAAACTAATTTATTTCTGTCCCTCGGATTTATTCCTACGATAATTACGTCAATCAGTTCACGTTCTGAGTAATCACATTTTAACAACTCCGCGTTGTTCCTTACCTCACACACATACATGGCAAGAGGTTCGTCTGGACCCTGGGGTCTATGTACAAGGTCACGTTTTAGCTTCTCATATAAACCCTGTGGAATGAAGTACCTTAGTAAGGCACTATGCACAGAGCTTACATTTGACCTACATTGGATGTGCGTATTTATTCTACCCAACAATGGTTCGCTTACATGACTAGCTACAACCTCTAACACCTGTGAATCATTAAGTTTACCACACTTTTTCAACTTATTCACTACATTGAGTAAAGCTAATAACTTATTGTGGTCCAAGCCATTAACATTAGAAGGGATTTCACGTATGATTTTTTCAAGTGGATTTGTTAGTTTTGTAAACAACTCAGAAGTAGAAGATGTATGCAACCTCTTATCAATACCCAAATTGCTTATCTCTACATTAGACCCAGAAACATTGTTTTCTGTTTGGTTCTTATCCAAATTACCCATCGCTTGCGCATTTTCTGGCTCAAAAACATCCTTACTATAATCTATACTATCCGACTCGATACCATTTTCCTCAACTTCATGTGTTTCGCTTAACTTTCTCAAACTAGCTTCAACTACGGTCTGGTCTAACCTATCTAAACCTTTACACAGTGCCTTTTCCCACTGATTGGACTCATTGACCCATTCTGAAACCTGGCTTCGCGATTGATCTGGCAAACGAATATTCCCGTTTTCGAGCAAATTACCCAAACGTCGCCTCAAATGACTGACTCGCTCTTTCAACCTATGAATACCGACCGCCTCCTTAATCTCTTCAACACTCGCGAGTAATTCCCGAAATTCTTCAACCTTCTCTCGACAATTGTCTAGTTCTATTGTTACCCTTAACACAGTTAAATTTTCCCATTTCGTCGGTACATTATCCTTCAAAGCCTTCCTAAGTTGTTTTCTCAAGATAGTTACAGTATTATTTACAGTAACAGGGAAACCCCGCCATTGCAACTCGTACAACAGCTCATCTTTGTGGAGCAGATCAACATTGAAACCCATGATTTATTTACTTGACTCAAAAACCTTTAAAATCTCTATTTCATCATTCCTCTCTCTCCACCTCTCACAAACACGAACTTGATTAGCAGAGTGGCGCATCTGACACACCTAAGTGTCTTAAATTTAAAATCAAGTGTAACGTGCTGTGAAAGGAGGCAAGAAGGGCATGCTGAAATAAGAAGTCTTATTTGTCTCTTACTTATCTTACTATAATTGTGCTGAATTTGATGTGATCGCTTCAGCCGTTTAGGAAGAGTATTTGTAAAACAAAAGCAGGAGTGTAGTAAAGAGCTTCACTCGCTTCGCTTCGCTCCGCTCAATTATTATTACCTCTTGTATGTAGAATTTGCTTTGCTCTATTTTTCTTCAATGTCTTCTTTCTTCATTATTAAAAAAAGAATCATTTGTTGAGAAGACTTATTTGCATTGAACATTCATAAAACTCACCAATTCAATAACCTCAATAACTGTTTACCATCAGTATTATTGTTGTCAGGGGTTGGGGTCAGCTACTGTGATCGTAGAAATAGTTTTAACATACAATACGTTTAAAAGCATTGTTGGTTGCCGCGCAAGTTCCTGGGATTGCGGAACAGAAATATCGTTTTGAACAGCGTTGGTGGTGTAGTGGTTAGAGAGTACCCGCATTACGAACGTGAAGGCCCAGGTTCGAATCTCCTCAGCGGCCTATCTTTTTGCTGCTGATTTGGTTAGAATATGATTTTCTCTTAACTTCACTAAATAGTTTTTTTATTTATCTGAGCCATTTATAATTTTATTTTGGGATAAGAATGCATTTTTTATAAATACATTAACTTTTTGTTTGTAATCATTTCCAAACAGCGGATAATTGAGATATGCTAAGCTAATCGATTCTTAAAATGATCAATTCGTTTAAGTATTAGGCCTATAACTTAGGTCTAGTTTTATTTTACCGGTTAAAAGTAAGAACAATATTGTCGACCACTTTCAAAATTTCCCTTTTGTGCAATAAAATGTAGGCATATCAATACGACTATTAAGTAGACTAAAAAGAATTAGTGAAAACTTTAGGAATTGGTTTACGGTACTAAAAAATGTTTAATAAAACATCAAAATAAGCATTTTGCTTAGTCCTTAACCTTTATTTTTCCTAGTAGCTGGAAAATGTTAAAAAAACTATTTTGTAAGTTAGTATCGCAGAGTAAAGTGAGGCGGTAGAAAATAGACCGAAAATAGAAAGTATACCGGTAGGCCTATTTTGGTTAAACGACGTTGTTACATATCTTCTCATGAATTTGACAGAGGAGCATATAGGCCTAATTTAATTGGTGATTAATTTTTGCCGAAGTGTACACAGCAATATTAGTGTTAATCCTTTGGGATTTTATTGACTAAGTTACACGATTTAGTTTTAAACCTTACCTGTAAACCAAGTGGTTGTGATTTCATTTCGTAAAATGATTTTGTATTTTTAGCTATAGTCTACAGTACATTATTTACAAATTTACTTGCAAATCAAGTGCGGTATGAATTTTGTTGGTATAATTAATTATGTTGTAGTGTTTTTTAATGACCTCGGTTTATCTTCTTCTTCACGCAACATAGGCTTAGGCCTAAGTTGACTATTCATTGTTGTTAAAAAGAACAGAGCGATTATAAAATTAAATATAAACGGCATGAATTTATTCACTCAATATAGAACTGATTGTTAATCAATTCGTATTACATGCAAGAGACTAATATGCTCTTTAGTATTCATCCGATTTTTTTCTTTTGTACTGTATTTATAATGTGGTAGATTTGTTTACTAACATATGTCGAGGCTCTTGTTTACTTTTTAGTGTTGACTCGCAAATAATGTCATGGCGACCAATTAACCCATACGGCCCATGTTAAATTTCTAAAAGTTTGCATTCATGTAGGGATAAGTCGTATGATCCGATTTGTACCATTTCAGATTTATACCTTCCCATGGTTGGTTACTATGACTGTGTTAATTTTCGTGCAGATCGCTTCAGTCGTTTAGGAGGAGTATTTGTAAAACAAAAGCAGGAGTGTAGTATAAGAGCTTCGCTCGCAACGCTCGCTCCGCTCAATAATAAACAAATTTAATAGGCGTTTTTTTTTTTTTAGAAAACTTACATAATCAAAATTTTTAATTCATTTTTGGTTACGTTTTGTTAGCCAAAACACCACTTTCATGAATTCCCGAAAACTATATAGGTCTCAATTATTGTATTGCATTGGTGAAAGTGGACTATTTAAAAGCTCGAAAAAGTTCACTAAATTAAACTAATTGACAAAACCGAATATATTTTTTAATTTTATTTCGTAGCTCCTGAACTGCTTAGTACAGACCTATTACATACCTCGACTTGTGCAATCCTATTATTTCACTAGTTCAAATTCATACAGTGTTTTAAAAATCCACTTTACATGTTTCGCCAAATGTGGCATTTTTAAGGGCCACTACAGAAACATTATGTCCAAATTGGATTTGTCAAATTGTAGAATTTTAAGCTTTAATTTTTCATATGTAGTGGAATTTAAACACTATATTTATACTAAAAGACAAATGTTCTTTACTGACAAAAATTTTTGTAAATTTACTTTAATGAAAATCGGACTAAAACACCTGTAAAACACTAACTTTATGAATGGATTTATTGTATATAAATAATTTATTTAACGGTCCATCAAGAAATCTGTATGTGTTCATAGGTGTGACTCTGTTAAAAAAATTTTATTACAGTACTTTTACCATAAAAATGTTTAATATTTAAACACCAGAACTATTTTAGCTACATATAATTTATAAATTACTTTTTAGCTATTTATATTTATAGCTATATATTCAACGACCATGTATGTGTTTTAGTCACTAACAGACGAGCGCAATACACACTCAATTATCAAATTTTTCTAAGCTGGGGATTAAAATTTGACCAACCAGTCTGAACCGTGCAACCACTTTCAAGCAGTCTTTAAACAAGTATTTATTAATAAACTAAGTAAATTAAGTTATACAAAAGATATTTTTGGTTAAGACTTTATGGTATATTTTACAAAATTATTAGCACTAAAAGCAATTGCAATTATTTTGTTTGAAAAATTATGTAGCCTCACTCAGTAAGCAAATTATTGTAGTAAATCACAGAGCAATAAGTCCGAGCGAGAAGCAATTTAAGGACAATAGTCAGCGTAGAATTTCGTATTGGTTCCGGACACTTGTCAGGGTCTAAGCTCAATCAAGTCTAAGGGACCAAACCAATTATTATACATCTGTCAGACGAATAACTACTGTTGACAGTCAAGAGACAAAGGAAATGGTCAGGTTTGTCTTGAAACTTTGATCAATCCAGACTATTACAGATCGGTATTTATTTGGAGGTGTGTAAATTGTATTCAAAGTCAATTTGCAAGGCTAAGAGATTTTAATAAATTCTTTAAATGTATGTTTTTATACAACGTTTAATTTTTTTCTAAACATGATACGCAGATTTAGAATAAAATCACACGTTATACAGTATACAATAATGTATTAAATATAATTCAATGACAAATCGAGTTGTCTGACGTAATATCAATAATAATACAGTTTATATACAGGACATTATTCAGAGGTGTCACAAACTCCTGGGGCTGATAGTACCAATCAATATGATCAAATCAAAGCATATCAATTTTGTTTCCACAATATATACAAATTTAAAATTTTTCAAAAAATAAAATAAAAACGTCCAAATAAACATAGTTTGAACAAAATTTGTTTTGACCACTAACCACAATTTTGTATTTTTTACATAACAATTTATATCTAAAGAATTATTTAAGCTACAGAAACTAAACTTTGCACATACATTTATTGGGAAAGAGGGAATAAAAAAAGTATTTAATCAGTTTTCTTTTACAATAACAAAATAGCAACCATTTATAACTTTAATCTAAAATATGACTGATTTAAAAACAAAAATGGCAAGAACACATTTATTTAGCATTTTTAATTTACTAGTTTAGTTTCCGTAACTTGAATATTTAAATAATTCTTGAGATATAAATTGTTCTGTAAAAAATACAAAATGGTGGCTAGCGGCTGAACAAAATGTTTTAATATAAACTTTTTTGTTTGGATTGATTAGTAATATCAGCCCCTGAAGTTTGTGACACTTCTTTATGAACACCCTGTATATATTTTTAAATTGAAAACATTTTTACATTGAGAACAGCTGTAAGTAAAATATAATTATTTGAGTCACTGTTAAATATTAGAACACTATTTTATATCCGCTAGATGTACAAAAGTTTGATCTTGTAAGCAGGCTCATTACATATAAAGGTAAGGTGTTGTGCAAGGACTTTATATTACTTAAAGTTTGAGACTATATATTTAGAGCTACAAAAGGTTTTGGGCCAAAATCACTAAGTACGGAATTATCCTAGACAAAAGGAGTTGTAATTAGATCAATTTAAATCCAAGAGTATTGGTTAAAGAAGTAAAAGGCTGAGATAAATGCATTCTACATTCTGAAATAACCCTTCATATAAATGTATAAGTAAAATATTTTCATGACGTTTTGGTTGTATTGCATTAAGAAACATTAGTGATGTTGACGCAAGGTAATCCTCAAGTAAATAACCTTAAACTTTTAAATTGCTTTATTATTCACTATACAGGAACATAACTTAAATGGGCTCGGCTAAACTTGATTGAAGTCAATTTAAGTTCGATTAGGTCGTCAAGTTGCGGTTAGAAACCATCTTTGTTGAAACCCTCAAGTCGACTCAAGATTAAACCTTACCACAATTTCCTTAGTCGTAAATACCATTGGCCATTAAAATGAGTGTATTGCATGCTGTTGATATAAAATTAAATCAGTCGTAGAGTAATAAGAGTGACCTTGCAGTTTCAATTCACTTATGGACCATTTATCAATGTTTATTCTTTACAAAAATATATTGAATTTTCTAAACATTAAGCTGAAAGTACAAATTAATTCAAATAACACTATATATTGAAACTGTTTCCTTACAAGACGGTAATTGCATGTAAAGGTAAGTGGTGATAGATTTTGATTGGACACTAATCATTATCAGACCAAATAGGCGAATGGCAAGAATCTAAATCGCGTCCCTTATATACAAAAGTGAATTGGCTACCTGCCAAACATTAAGCTATTGTACAAGTCTTGTCATCTTTCTTGAAGGCTATCTTTAATTTTGGTTAATGCCCTACTTAACTGGTACTACAAATACTAACATTGGATATCCAAAAGATAAATTATATATATTGTAACATTCCCACGCAAATGTGTACACAAAAGATAAATTAGAATTATGCTAGAGGTGAAATAGTTGAATGACAAATCATTGACCTAATAAAAAGCTGGGAAAGAAAGATAATATTCGGTAAAATTTGTTAAAGTGTACGTTTTGAAAGCCATCATTACCATGTTCACAGTTTTAGGAGTATATGGACGTTCTTTTAAGGAAATATAAACCTAAAACATTTGTAGTGTGGCCTAGCATACACCAAAAAGAGTTTTAAATATTGTTAAAATATATTTCATTCATAGTTCACATCATTCGGTCGCAAAATTACTTTTAAAATTACATCTGTACAAAAGTATTGTATTGGAATATTCTGGCTAATTATGTTGGTGCATTAATAGTAATTTGTTCATAGCGTGGCGCAATGTACATCAGTGGATTGTACAATAGTTTTATTACAAGGGTGTAAATATTTCGTTAATTATGTTCTACCTGATTGGTTAATGTGATACATAAAAACTGTTCGTGTAAAAGCTAATTATATAACTATGGAAGTTATCATGTTGTTTTATAGCTATAGTTATTTTTTTATAATTTTGGACTATGGTCTCTGGTTCTAATAGTTTTTCAAATCTTTAGATAAATTTGATATTTTAAAACACAAATACTTATTTAATATTTTATATCTAATTTTCAAACCCCGACAATCTTTTTCTCTGCATAAAATTGATTTAGACAAATATGATACATCATAATTTTCCTTAATGAATTACGTGAGTTAGAGTAAGTAGATAAGTTATTTAGATTGGAAATAAAAATGCAATACATTTAATTATGCGGCGGTTTGAAACTTTAACTAATATCAATGTTATGTTAAGCTTTTTCAAATATTATTTTTCAAGAATAAATGGTTTAAATTCTTTACATAATAAACCTTATATTCACAAAACGCACATTATATACTATATAATATGTTCTATTAATAACTTTAAATCAATTATCTTTTGCAAAAATTTTAATTATGAAATAGAATTTAACACTGATTATTAGAAAACTCCTGAATATTCCTTAAACAGTGGCAGTATGTTTTTAACTAACTTTTTACCTATGAAACTGAACATAACCCAAAATCTATTTTTAATGTAATTTATAATAGTTTAAACTTATTTTTACTTAACTAGAATAAGAGGTATTTATTAAATACGTAAAATATTAATCGTTTACTTAGATATATATATATGACACACACACACACACTTTGTATTACGCACAATTACTTATCTAAGTTTAAATTAGTTCCTACAGTAGTGAAACCTCTTCAATGCTTATACCATTATTATGATCTTTCAGTTCCTGAAATGCTAGTGACTTTTGTTTAGGCTACTTACATTAATAAATGTTGAGTTGTAACTTCCATGATAGCTTCACAAACTACTCAACTACCAAGTTCTATTTCGCTTATTTCATACATTTAGCTGTTTTAGTCGATTGTTTTTAACCTTTTATGGGAAGGTTTTCCTAACATTAAGTAGCTAAAAGTTGTAAATCTTTTTTAACGAAACAGACACACAATTAATTGTTTTCCTAATGTTATTCAACAAAAACTAATGCATGTATTATAATATAATACAAATAATTTGATATGATGAAGCTAATGGCCTAATACTACTTCTTGTAAAATCTGTAAACTTCCTCAAGTTTGTTAGCAAAAGAGTAGGTTTAGATTAGGCATGAATCAAGTAAACTAATATTTAAAGCAGGCTATTTTTGATATTAACTAATTAATTTGATAGGCCTACTAGCAGTATTGGTTAGTTTTAGGCAAAGAAGAAAGAAGTGTCCACATATTTTTCTAAACCATTGTATATAATAAAGAGGTTATTACAGCTATAGACATATTAAAATAAGGTATAAATATGTCAATTAACATTGTAATAAGCTTACGTTTTCTCGATAGCAAAATATGCATTTCTTCAATTAGGCATTTATTTGAGAACAATATATGTTGATCCAAATCTTTTTAACTAACTTTGTAGTGATTTTCAGTAGTAAAATGTCGCCTTTTAAACATGATTTTGATTGAGTTTCTGCCAAATAATCATATTTAAAAGTAAAAAAAAAACAAAAAAAACATACACATTAATAAAAAAAGGTGAATCTCCTTGCTAAATAAGGGTTTTCAACATTTTTCTACAATTTGACTTAGCCTATGTATAGTTAAAATACTTTAGTAAATATATTCACTTTGTAGATTATAGAAGCTGGACCAGTAAACAACTTGTAAACAGATCAACAAAACACTATGCAAGAGTTTCAGAATAATCCCCTTGGATGTGGATGTCATATTTCGGCTATAAATATGTTAAATTGAAACGCTGGATTGTGTGAAACCGCTGGTCTTCAATTTTTCAAATTGAGTTGAAAAAATTTAAAGATAATGTTTTATATTATAATCTATAAGCTGAATCTCTGTTCCTAATAGTTTAATAAGCTAATTAAGATAAATGTCAATCCAAAATAGCATGAATGTAAGCACAGAGTCTAGACAGATAAAGGTACCCTAATAGGTAACCTTTTTTATAATCAAAGTATCCACACTTAGGTGGACTGGACGATCAGAAGAAGAAAATGAAATGTTTTTATAATGTCAGCATTTAATTTGGTATTTGCTTCAGCCACTTATAGGGACTCAAGCTCGTTAGACAGACAAATTATTATTCATCGATCAAACCAATAGGTTCAGTCGGTCAAGAGACAGAGTGAATTGTACGACTTGATTTGAAACAATGATTCATTAAAGGGAATCCAAGATTATTAGGATTGTTAAGTTTACAAATCATATCCAATATCTATTTGTAGCATTATTAAAAAGTTTTGAAAATTACTAATTTAGCGTTTTGTACATACTTGTATAAAAACCTGTGCACGTCGTATCAGTATACTAAATGTTATACTTCTTCCCTCGCATTGTTTAAAATATATTAATTTAATCAAGATTTAATTATTTTACCCTTCTTCTTTCTTAATAAAAAAACCCTGATTTTCATGCTTTAAGCAAAGAAAAGTTAAAATTTATTATATTAAACAGTTGTATTTAAAAAGTAATAAATGCGTTAATATTAATCATTTTAAAGATTTTTTTTTGCATCCTATCCATGAAATCATAACTTAAAGAGGTGTGTAAAATTTTATTTTTGTGTGTAACTTAATTAAATATGATTAGGCTCGATTATGCCTTCAAGTTGTGGTTAGGTTCAATCTTTGTCAGAACCTCCAAGCCGGCTCGAGATTAAGTTGTTCAGCAAAATAATGTAGATAATGATTGAAACGGTTTCTTCTTTATGGTACAATTTCGTGCAAAAAACCATAATTACAGGATGGCACAGGCTGAAAGCTGTAAATATGTAATTCAGTCCAATTCAAACTAACAAAGGCTATAAATATAAAAATGCTATTGTAAGTGACAACAGAAATCTTACAACAATAATAAACCTAATATTAAATATCTGATTAAGGTCTAAAAAACGTCATAAACACTACCAAAATAGCCTACCTAGTAGTATTTATTTATTTATTAATTTATTTCCTCTCAACGGTTACACCATTTTACAGCGAATATATGGTATGTTACATGTTGTATCTAATAAGCCACAAAATATTGAGCAACAGTAACTATTCTAGTAATAAATATACAATAAATAACAAATAATATAATAATAACAAAAGCATAAAGAGATTTAAACACATTAACAATAATAGTATCAACAATTTTGACTAGATCAAGTAAGTGTAAGTGATTGATGTTACAAACATGGCTGATATTGACAAATAAAACAATGACGAAATGAAAAGAATTAAATTGTAGGACACTTTATTATGTATGAAGCCTGACTACATTGAGAAACAAGAAACAGTTGATGACACAGAGATACAAAACAACAGCAAAACAACAACAACAACAGGTAGATAATAAAATTTGAAGTTATGTAACTAGTGACTAGATGGAATCTAGTATTATAATTCTAACAAAAGTGATGGAATTTAGCCCCGCCCGGAGGTTCAACAGTTAGTAGGACTGCTGTCAGTGGACACGGTGAGGACAAATGGACCTGTATGTCACATTACATCCAGGATATTCTCTGTCCAACAGAGTAGGGTTTTTTTGTGAGTAGTCTGTGATAGATTCAGGAGTCTTACACTACAGGCTGGCTACCTGTGTGCGTAAAAGCATTTCCCTCCTCTGCCTAAAAAAAAAAACAAGAGATGGAATTTGCAGGCACTTTCGTAGTATACTAAGGCCACCCTTTTACAGCGCGCTGTGGCGGATAGGTTCGGCTGGGTTATCGTATTTTTTTGTACAACTCATCTGGTATCGTTCAACGAAACGAGAAAAATCCTACAAACATATTTATGCTAACCCAACCTAACCTAACCGCAACAGAGTGCTGTAAAATAAAAGACCTCCGTATAATACGAAAGTGTACTTTACAGAAAGCAATAACAACAACATTAAATCATAAAATGCCAACGAAATAGACTCTGGTAATTATGATAATAAACCATGGACTTCGTAGAACAACATCAGGCATAAAATAATTTTAATTAATTTAGTAATTAATTGTCAAGTGTAACTACCGTATAAATTAAATTACACTACACTCGGTCTTAGGATTACTTTTAAAATGACCTTTGGAAAAAGATATTGTACCCGTAAACACAAACTACATAAATATACTTTTATATGATTGTATAATGTATTCAATTGCCTATTAAAATAGCCCTAGTTGAACATGTTGGTAGCCTAATGGGTATGTGTTTATTGCGTGGCTCATTGCACAATAATGGGTTGTACAGTCGTTTTTATTACAAGGGTGTAAAAATTGTCAATAGTTCTGTGCATTTATGTTGTTTTGTATGTTACATAAACCTCTTAGTAATGAAAATCTAATTATATTTTCTGTGAAGTATAATCATCACTAGTTATAGACAAGAGGTCATATTTACCTATATTATTCTATAGTTTCGTTGTTTTAAATGCTATATTTATTTGCAAATAGATTACACTGAAATTTGATAAATGTTATTATTATTTGCTGATAATTTATTTGTATGATTATTCTGATTTATTATTACTATTTTCAATAGCCATCTGTTGGTCAGTTAGATTCAACAAATAACAAACTATAAAAATCCCCAGTGATTTAGTTAGAAAATAATAAAAACATATTTTTAAATGTGTTAGCAACAAAAACAATAATATATTTATTGTTGTTAATTCTTTAATACCCTTTTAGCATTTAACGAAATACTTAATATTAAACAATAGAGTTAAATGTAGTTTTGTTTTGGAATTTTCACCCCTTTACAAACTCACCCCTTCAGTTCTAACAGCATTTATAATTTAGTTTTATTACATATTCTTGTGACGGTATTATACAGTTTTTCCCGTGCAAAATAAAGATGATTTTATTTGATTTGATTTGAACTCGTTTGTTATTACAGTGTACTCATAAAAAACCATATTAAGTATTCAACTATTCAAGGATAATCGTAGCAATTATATTTGAAAACAAGAAAGGTCAGAACAAGTTTCGCAATAGAATTCCAATGTTTTTCTCCAACAAAATAATGGTGAATGTTAACAAGAAATGTAAAAATTATTACTATTGGTTTCTTTACACATTATACCAAACAAAATGACAAAACAGTAGTTAAATTAAATAATACATTGAACTTTATAAATTCTATCAGTGTTTAACATGTAAATCGGTAATTCTCTATTTAATTTCAATTATAAGCTTAATATTAAACATAATCGCTCATAAAATATAAAATTAACTACTTTAGTTGTGTTATTCATGCCAGTTATAAATACCTCAAGATAGTATCACCGTTTGAAAGCTGCTTCAATAATTGAATGGCCAGTAGCAACGGTCTGATGTTAAAATAGCGATAAATAATTGAACTGCTTCGCAATCTACTTAGCCAATAAAGTCCTTTGGAGACTTTTTTTGCATTGTGTGTTTTTATTATTATGTTTAAGATGTTGGCAGCCATTTTTAACTGCATTTATCCGTCCACATGTGCTATTGGGCTATTGGCCTGTGCGTGGAACGTATCCAGCAAAGCGACGGGAAAGCTGGTTCAGTGCAAGGGTGAACTGTACTGATAAAAAGTATTTGCAGGTACCATGATTTGAACCCACGACATCTCTGACTTGGGCCCGAAGTCCGTGATGCCACCGACTCACCAAGAAGCTTGTTTCCCATAAGTGATTTTTGTTGTTGTTTTACCTTAATCTTTTTACGTAAATATTATGGTGCTTCTGGAGCTCAAACGGTGTCCCCGCGAACTTCGAATACAAGGCAGTAACGTCGTGGGTTAAAATCCTGGTCACTGCTACTACTTTTTTTTAAGTAAAGTTAACCCTTGTACTGTACCAGCTTACCCCTTGCTTTGCTGAATACGTTCCACGGACAGGCTCTAGTGGCCCATATGGAAGAGCAAATGCAAGGTAAAAAAGATACCAACGTGTTAAAGAACGAAATGCTCTAACAAATCTTGTAAAGAACGAAGTGATCACGTAATTTAGTTCAGCAAATTTATTCAATGATTAGTTTGTACCTTGCACAATCCCTTGGTCTTCTGAGACTTTTCTATATAATTGTACTAGTTTTACAATTCAGTAAACTTAACTGTTGGTACATTGCGTTTGTTGGTATAATAACATAATATACATAATAAAGAAATATGTTTGTAAAGATGAAACTTAACGTTTGCAAATTTGCTTAGTCTGTAAATTTGATATAACGGGGGTATTTTTCTTTTACAATTTTCACCCCGTATTAAATTGGAATACAGTTTAAATAGACAACATTAAACATAAGCGTACTTTTTCTATTACGATTCGACTTTGTAAAAAAAACTTTAGAAACCAAATAAAAATGACTATCTTTTGTATTATCCTTTATAAAATTATAGTTAATCTTTCAACTACAAAAGTGTACGATATTTATGAATCAATTTCAATAAAATTTTTATTATTTAAATATTATGAGTTAATGTTTATACTATTCATTAATATTTTAAGGATAAAAATCGATATAAAATGCATAAACAAAACTATACAATTTGACATTTTATTCTAAAAATTAAACATTTGGCAAATATGTCATTTTAGGTAAGTTTTGTCAGTTACGTCTCCTTCATTTTTATCGAAACAAAAAGATCACCTAAAAGGTACCTACAAGGTAAAAGAGCTTTTATTAATATACCGAAATCGTACAGGTCTTGATTACATTGCAGGGTAAGGACTGTACCAGGAAAAAGCTGGTCACTAGATTAACAAAACACTATTCCAGAGTTTCAGAGAGATTTAATTATACTGGTGTATTATTAACATCAGTTATAACATGATTTAAATAATACCCTAGATTGTATAGCTTTTAATGTTTGATGTTCTGACTATGCAACAATGCATATCTCTGGATCAGTAAGAATGTAAATAAAACAGCGATACTAATATATAAACTTGTAAGTATAAAGCTTGTTACAACTTTAGACAAGTCTTTAAATTGTCAAAAAGTTATACATTTTTAATATATTTTTTAATTTCAATACGTGCAAAAAGATTGTTATCCAAAACTTCACATGGTTACAACATGTATAGTATAACAATCTTTCGCATAAAAAAATGTTCAATCTAATTATATACGGTGTTCAAAGAAGACAAAATCTCATACACTGCTCAAACTGGTACTTTTCAATCTAGGGATTTTTAACTGAGTCATTCGTATTTTCCACCTTCCAAGTTTTAGCCTTATTCATAATTTTGTGGCAGGTTTATTTATCTGAATATATATTGCTACATACACTTTTTTATAAGCAGATGCAATGAACAATAGGTTCGCCAGCATAATGTGTTCCCAGTTTTACAGTTTTCGAACCTTATATTTTAGTTTCAAATGGTAATTAAAGGACAACGTAAAAAAATTATATCAGTTCACCGTTCTGAACTCAATCCAATCTGAAAATTGATAGTATTTTTTTAGGACAACAATTTCCATGCCATTTCTATTTCAATCCATGTGTTGGATTATTTTTTTTACTTTTCATTGTAATCCTAGATAAATTCTTATCTAGTTTTCTCTTAAAATTTAAGCTAGGTGTTTTTGTCTGGTAGGCTATTTTTTACTCACCCTTTAACATTAAACCGTTAGGGGTGATATCAGGAAAACGCGGAATCCAGTATGTTAGCCTTGTGTTCTGTATCTGGTGGTCAAGCATTTCCAAAAATAAGTCTAAATCTATGTATATGAACAAACTGGGTGAAAATAATAGGTTCAAACAAAATTTGAAAACGTGGCCAATACAAATAACAAAAATAGATAAGAATGGTTTTAGTATTACTGTAAATTGTACCAATTGTCTGTCGATACTCAGTATAATTATTGAAAGGGACCGTATTTATATAGCAATTAATTTCAATTCACCAGTTAAGCCTGGCCAAGAAGCAATTTAAGCACAATAGTCAGCGTCAAAATTGGTATTGGCTCCAGACACTTCTAAGGGCTTAAGCTCAATGAAGTCTGGGGACCAAATTAATACATCTGTCAAACTAATAACCTTAGGTGGTCAATAGACAGATTGAATGGCACGACTTGATTTGAAACTGTGATTACTTCCAGACAACCAGAGATCAGTTTGATCTGTTTGTAGGCGTACAAACAGTATTTATTAACAATTGAGGAAACGTCTTCAAAGTTTAAATATTTACTCCATAATTCAAATTTTTCTTGAAATATTCACAATTCTCTTTTGAATGATTTACCAGATTAAAAAACATCATATGTTTCCTGTAATCTTCAAATTTGTTTAAGTCATTAACTTAATAGAATCTCAACCCCCTTTTTCCATTTGTTTTATTGAGCTGCTAACATTATACAATTACGACTTTTGTATATAAATCTAGAATGTTTGACCTTAGATAATTTTACTCAGGATTTGATCATATTTGAAAGAGACAGTAAATTCACTTACTTCAAGTGGTGAAGGTGATCAATTCACCTTCACATGTTATAATTGTAAGTGACTTATAAGAAAGGATAACTGTTATTAAGCTTTAAAGGGTTCATCGTATTTTATTTTATTCTCTTCTGATTAAATCTCAAAGGAAAATACAAGGTGACAAAAAGGAACCGGACGTTTTTAAAACAACTGTTACATTGTTGTCAAACGTGGTAGGAAGATTGAGGTTATGTCATTACCTTCAGTGAGGCTTGCCATTTTTGTTGAAATGGCTCAGTGGACCGTAGACCATCGCGTTTTCGCATACGATACTTTTGTCCAAAATGGCGAATCCGTCGTCAAAACCCATCGGGAACGTCGTCAACATTTTAATATTGAAGGCAATGGAACAGTTAGAAGCCAAAGCACGCTATTAATATGGGTTTCAGGGTTCCGAAAAATTGGAATATAACAAGATAGAAAGCACTATTCCTTTTTATAACTCCACAAACATCGCCAGATTGAGAGCAGCATTGATAAGAAGTTTAAGCAAGTCTGTGCGAAAACATGCTCGAGAGCTGAACATGAACCGCAAATCGTTAAGGAGAATTTTTTGAAAAGATCTTAAGTTTCATCTTTATAAAATACAGGTAGTGCAGAAAATTAAAATTACTGACTATTATAAACGAGTAAACTTTGCATCGCGAATGCAAATATTGCTTAACGACGAGCCGAACATGATATTTTTAATGAATGATGAAGCCCACGTCCACCTTAATGGTTCGGAAAACATACAAAACTTCCGTTACTGGTCCAGTCAGAATCCCCATAACATTCATGAGAAACCTCTACACTCTCCTACGGTTACAGTTTGGTGTGCAGTATCTCATTCCTGTGTTATTGGGCCACATTTTTTCGCTGTGTTCACATGTTGAACATATTCCTCCGTCAAGAACTTTGTACACGTCAAATAAACCGAAGAAGGGTTTATTTTCAACAGGACGGTGCTAAGCCCACACTGCAGACCAATCAATGAGAGTCTTGAGGCAAATGTTTCCTAACAAGGTGATTTCTCGCTTTGGTGACATACCGTGGCCGACAAGGTCACCTGACTTGTCCAGCTGTGATTACTTCCTTTAGGGGTTTCTTAAGGAACGTGTTTATGCTCACAAACCACTTACTCTAGAGGATTTGAAGTTGGAAATCAAAGAAAAGATCAATGGCATTGAATAAGAACTCCTGATCATAGTTTCAGATGATTTTCAGACCAGAATGAACATTTGTAGAGAAGTAAATGGCCACCGTAGCGTGCAGTCATAAAAAATGACTGTTTGGTAACAAATGGCAAATGTTTACCTAACTATGTACAGTATTAAAACCATTCTATTTCTTTTAACTACTGTGAACAAGTTATTTAAAGAAGTCTGGTTTCTTTGCGTTACCCTGTATTAGGATTTTCAGGCATTTAAAATGAAGAATGTAAACCCTGAAGATATTTTTTATATTAATTCATGATATAATATAGCAATGTTGAACAGAAAAAAAGCTTATGAGTATAATTTTCACCAAATTTTGCGTTATTTATAGTTTTGCCTTAAATATGTAGTTTGAAATAATACATATATGCGGAGTTGGTTGATCAAATAGTTCAACTACACCTTATAAACTGGTAATTAATACTATAATACTTCAACCAGTGAATGAATGAAATAAAAATAGCAGTTGAATGAAGCGCCGCCAATGGTGACTTCTGCGCACCGTTCTGCGCAGTCCGCCCCCTCGTGACTTAGTCTACCGCCAGTCGTTGAGTGAGAAGGACGTGTGAACTCCCGCGTTGAGATTCGTCGTGGACATGGCTTGTTGATCAGGATGTCTTGCGTCACTGAATACCAACTTGTCCTTCTGATTCTTCAGATCGGCGTCGTCCTGTGTCAAGGTAATTTGGTATTTAACAAATAGTTAGATTAAAGTGTGCATTTAAGTCCTGGTTTTAAGTCTTAGAAATATGTTTACATGATCATTAAAAATAGTACGTTTAAGAAAAATAATAGATAATTTCACCCAGGTGTTTGTGCGTGGATAAAAAAACACAAACTTACATCATAATTTTTAGTTTCCTGTAAAAATCTAAGTTATAATTTATAAGTAACACGTATTTAGGTCTTTAGTATGTTGAATTATTATTTAAATTTAATCAAAACATCCTTTAAATAAAAATAAATACATTAATCTTCTATTATGGTTAACGGTAGTGTCCTTTTCAGTCAGTGTACTAATGTGTTTGTAGGTAAGCATTTGAATGTGCACTAGGTATAATTTACCAAATATGTGGATTAAACATGACTACCTACCATAGCATTAGTTCCTACCAAAACAACTATTTGTAGTACTAATATAGAAACTACATATTCAACAAAACCAATGTAAATAACAGCTGTATCCTACAAGGTAGTTAGAAAATGTTAAGATTTGATTGTTTACAATTTAAAATTAAATATATATGTTAAACTGAAATTTTTAACTAGTTATGGATGTTTTCTTTTAGTTAAACACCTTAAACATGTGTTTAAGAATATAAACTAGTTTTAATAATATATGAAAGTAGACTATATAGGTACGATTAAGTATGAAATATAAATTGAACATTGGAAAATTATGGTTTCTTAAAGGTCAGTTAAATGGTCATACAACGTTTTTACCAGAAGACATAAAGCCACTTATGAAACAGACTCGTTATTGCATTGCTCATTGCATTCGATTATTATAATAGTTTTACATACTTTCAAGAGCGACGGGTATTCTTCAGCATATTTTTTTTTAAACAGATTATAATGTTGTTGATCACTTTCCTGAAGGTCGAGTGTGAAATATTGTATAAAATTCCACTGACACAATGATGATTATTTCCAACAAAGTTTTGTAGAGACAGTTTTTACTCTCAAACAGTAAACATTTATTCCTACCTGTATTTGTTTATGACGATAGTTTTTATTACATATTTCATAAATACTTTTAAAAATATAATAATCTATTCAACATATTTCATTGTATGGTTCTAGCTGCTGACGGGCTTTCTTAAAAAAATATTAGTTAAGAGTGAATTTATTACGAATTCAATTGTAAATAAAAATATAAGAAAATAATGAATGAATTATTTGCAAGTGCAAATACTATTACTTAAATATTTCGAATTTTCCAAAATAAAAATATAAAATTCAATGCTGGCATATTTCTAGATTTTTCGTACGATGGGTAAGAACTATGATAAATATGTTAGTTTAACACTATCTTACTATTTCAATACTCCCATTGTTATTTTTACAATACTAGAAAATATTTGGTTATAAATATTAAAACGGGTAAAATGATTGTTTAGTATTCATTTTACCTGCAGAGCAATAGTATAAGGTTGAAACAGAAATTCAATTAAAATAAAATGTAAGTAGATAAACAATTCGACAAAATTAACTTACTGCATCGGAAAAATCTACGAATTCTGTAAAATGATTTTGTTTGTTTATTAATTTAATCCCTATCGCATGCGTGGAAAAAACGTTTTGTTAAAATAACAAAAACGAAATTTTTCACTTGCACCGCTTGGTTGGTTGTCAGTGTGGTGTAAAAACAACGGTGACAATTATTTGAGAGTTTGTCTGGAAAAATAAACCATTTGTTACAAAAAGAACATCGTAAAAATATTCAGCTCCACTGATCAAAGTTTATTTTGGTTTAATCAACAGACGAAACAACAGTATCTCGAGGCTGCAAAACTTGAATAAACAAGCCTTGAGTTTACTTTCGTTGCTTACTCGCCATATCAATCTCGTGTTGTTTTATTTGATGTAGTTTTACTTTTTTAACATACGAATATTTCTCTGTGGACTTGTCTTATGAATTATCTATATACAATTTAAATTTAAATTACATTATATTTTTACTTATTGAGACGGGAACGCCTCCCAGGTACACACTTAAACACAAATATGAGTGAAAGATTAGTGTAGAATGACGTTGTGGTGATCCGTTTAGCTTTCTTACAGACTAAGATCGGCTGTTTCATTAGCCAGTAATATTTAATTGAAACCATTTCATCAGGAACATCTTGGTCCCGTTTCGAATACAAAGCAACTGACTTTTCACAGGAACAAACCGACAACCTTTTGTTTGTTTGGCGAGCACTATAACCACTCAGCTACCCAGCCAGTTTCCAGTAATAATGATATAGTAATAATGTGTTTTTTTAAAGATATCGACTGTGTTAGCATTATGTTAACGTAATTTGAAAAGCTTTTTATTCCTTATTTTTGCACTGCAACTTATATATGTCCAAAGTTATAATAAACAACACATATTTAATATATACATATTAAACATATTTAATACAAATTTTGTAAGTTGATTGAGTACTTACATAAAAATTTATATGTTGAATAAATGGATAACCGAAGGAAAATATATTGAATAGTTTGTAACCGCATAGTACTATATTTTGTCTTCACAGCTCAAGAAATACTATGTCATCTTTTAGAAAACCTCTCCCTTCACAGAACTCGATACGCCCATACATTGTCTTTAGTTTATTTCCGTAAAGTATTATAAAATATCTTCTTTTACTCTTAACACCAAATCTTTTGTCATCATTAATATAATCTAAAAAGGTAATGTCAAACAATTTGAGGACGAACGTCTGATTTTTCTGACTACCGTATTTATTAAATAACCAATGCCAGAAAATGTTATCATTCTGTTTTTCCAACTGAAATATAATACTTAAATAAACACTCAACAGCAAATAAAACTAAAGATAAATTCGCATAGCCAGAGGTAGATAATTGGATAGTGTTCTAGGAAAGACCTTGTTTATCTTTAAAATAAAATCACATTCCAGTTAATAAAATATTTGGTTGACTGTAAAAACAAAGTAATGAGCTGAAAATTGAAAACAGTTCTTTTAATATTGAATAGCTTTAAAATAAATATAACATCCGAGAAATAATTAAACTAATGATTTTTTATTTAGTAATACAATATCTTGAGCTTAACTGATTCAATCGATTGATAGCTCAAATTAAAGCCTGTAATTTACTGATTATTTTTAGTCTATAGGACCCGTGCTGCTCTTCAGCGTTAAAACAAATATAATATCCGAGAAATTATCAAATTTATGAGACAAAAAACATACAGAAAACTTTACCAATACTGGGGCTATTAATTTTTAATGGTATAAACACTTTATGAAAAATAATTTTTTTGTTGGTTTTTCACTTTGCGTCTGATTGAAACTCGTGCGATTTGAATAACTAGTAGCTTAGATTAAAGCCAGTATTTCACTGAAGGTTCTTAGACTAAAATATATAGGATTATACAATTATAACTGGTAAAGGTACATCTTAAATTGAAGTAAGAATTAGAAATTAAATCAAATTATGTGTTTTGGTCGAGTAATACAGTAGGTATATGTGTGCCGATGCTTTATGAGAATAACTTGGCATGCATACCTTCAGTTTGAGACCTCAATCATGAAAATCGGTCGGGTAGAAAAGCCAAACGAACTCGGCAAAGAGAAAACAAATTTAACTCCCATAAGAAATACACGTGGATCAAAATCGTTTACGTATAAACCGAGTGATACTATAGATAATTATATGCCGATGCTTGATATCAAGTCTGTGCATATATACCTTCAGTTTGAGACCTCAATCATGAAAATCGGTCGCGTATAAGAGTTAAACGTAGTCGGAAAAGAAAAACAAAGGTTTTTTATATATATGATGAGTTTGGTTTAGGTAGTCCAAAATCCCTTTTCATAATATGGATTCCAATTATTTTTTCATGATAAATTCACTTTAAGTAAATATAAGTAAAAACTCTTTGCTGACGAGAAAGTGTAAAGTTAAAACTATGTCTTGCCCAATATCATAATGGCTAGTCTACAATCTACTGTGAGGTTGTATAATTTTGTTCAAACAAATGTGTTACACATTTGTTGTACCATGTCACATGTATGAATATACATACAGGACGGAAAAAATACAAAGACGGTTAACTATTTCAAAAAGGAATAAAGATAGAGCTTCATAATTTGGTATACAGATGTTACTGGGTATTAAACCCAGTTAAATACATTATTTAAGTAAGTGATACACTACTTCTTTAGTGGGACGGTGCGCTATGAGTCAGAATCTTTTTTTTATGTAACACACGAAATTTTTTATTGTTTATATGCACACAATTAAAATTTGAACTCAAACGAACAACCGAGTAAAAAATTGCAGCCGTTCAAATACTTCTTGAATCTGCCATTTTGAATCATTAAACGACTGCGATTTTTACCCAGCTGTTATTTTGAGCTCAAATTAGTGGCATTCTATTCTACTAATAAAGACATTTAAAGATGTGCATATCGATCTATGCTTACGTTTATGATTTTCTACCAACTTATAGCAGCCGCCCTTTAGTATAGTCTAATAAGCATCGCTAATTTAAAGCATCTTTGGACAATTGCCATTTTTGACTCCATAGTCCGTTTGAGTTCGGTTTTGTGGCATCGTGTTTTGATAACGAAGACCTTTAATGTGATACCAAGCTCAAAACATATAAAGTAATAACAGCTTAAAATAAAACACATATGTGGCTATAATTGATGTAACAAGTTTCATTCATATATCTATAATGGTATAAAATATATTTCAACATTCTGGGACTCAGATTAAATGTTTGAAAAGAACTAATACATGACCTAAGATATAGCACTGTTTTTCAACAGATTCTATATTTAGTATATAAAAAGAAAAAGGAAAGGAAAAAGGAAAGAAAACTTTAAAGAAACCCTACTTACCTTTGCAAAGTTATTCAAGTAATATAGCATCGCAATGCCCTTTTAGGAGCAATGTTAATTAATCTTATGGAATTTCTTCCCCATTGTTTAGCTTCATAATATCACACCGCGCTACAAAAACAATACCCTAAAAGGGATTTCGTGTAAGATAGAAGCTTGAAATGCCGGTCTTCAAAGTTGGAAGCTCTAAAACTCCAGCATAATAGGAGACGAGCCGAGCAGTCTGATTATCCCTTAAATCTTTCTTGTAAGCGCCTCGTTTGCAGATGGATATTTTGAAACTTTCCTTTGCCACCTGAAGGAGTAAAAAGCATTCTTAAACTTTGTTGTCTAGCTCAGCTACAATACCCTCTTAGTTTATGTGGTAAACTTTGGAAATGCCAAAGTGCATGGTAAGTTGAAATTTGTTATGTTGTTATGCTCCAAGTACAAACATAGCTTTTTCCCAATATTGAAAGCTTCTGTACTTCATTCTTTTGCAAACAAAATTGGCTCTTTGTTCATTGATAGGGTATCTAGGCTATAACCAATTACATAAAGTAGGATATAATTATATATAATAAGTAAGACATAATAATGGTTTTTGATAATTACGTGTTATCATGCTTACAATGTAATCATAAGAACTTCGTATCCTATGTTGATTAAGTTTAGTGGGACTGAGTATAGGCCTACATATAATATTTTGTGAGTTGTCTGACTATCAGAAATGAATAAAACACTTTTCTAAACATCTAATTACTTGTTGAATTTGTTTATATTTGTAAAATATCATGGAAATAGTATTTTTATCTTAATAACCTCAATCAACAAAAAGCACTTTTTCCATTGCCTCTCATTTCTTTGGTTTTTATTTATAATTTTACCTCTTAAAATTCCCGAAGGTGCACCCTAAATCATATTTACGCCTGAGTGGCTAATTACTAGTTACATAATACCAATCTATTTCTAGTCCTTTTTATATGTGGTTTCATCGACTTACGATAAAATAGCTTTGAAATCCATGGTTCCAAAATGTAATCAAAGTCCTTCCGCTGGATTTCGAGATATATATTACAGACAGACAGACATACAGACTTAAAAATAGACTTTGCTTGTATTAGAGTATAGTATAACTGTATAAAACTGTATGGTTAAAACTGCTACAAGCAAGTCTGCTGTGGAAAGCGTGCAAGGGCTGCCTTAGTTCGGACTATTAATTGTCATTGATTTCCTATGAGACCACGTTAAAAATAACCTCCTCTGAGTCTTTAGCAGTTCTCTTTAACAGTGATTGCTTTGTTGTGAATGTTAACATTTAAAAAAATTCCCTTTCGAATGTAGGTTTACGAATTTTATTTTAATTATTATAACCATAAATACGGGCTAATTTTTCATATATGGTCAATTAAAATGTGTTAATTTTTTAAATACAATATTATACTTGTACGTCTGTATTGCTAAGGTTCACGTTATAGTTACAAAATGAATATTGTTGTTGGAGATTAGTTTATACACGTAGTTTAGTCATTATAACAACACATTTTATTTTTTGAGGGTATAAATGAAGTGGTGAAAATATTGACGCTAAAAAATAAATAAATAAAAGCTAGGTTTAGTTTTAAGATGGTTTCACCATAAGGCCCTTGTCGCGTTTATAAAAAAAAAACACTTTCGATTAGTTATCAACAGATAACTACCCAAAAGAAACCTTAATACAAAAGATACAGTTACTGTAAAATTCAAAGAAATATGATCGTTTTAGCTACAATTTTACTTATGTTTATCAATTAGAATATGAATTTCCTCAAGAAATCAATGGAGGAAAGACCTTAAGATTCCATTAGTATTTGTTGACCACAGTAATAAAACATGATTGTGGTTTCGTATGCATTATTAGGAGATATTCTATGTGTTATTTAATAAGCGTCCGGTTTTTCTTACCTACTATAAATTTTAATTAGTTTTAAATACGAATTAAAATTAGAAATCCAATTTCTGAGTTTAAAAATATTTAATTGGCTATTTAAGCCGATACTTTTCTATGCAAACAAATTTATATTACCTTTCATATAAAAAAAACAATTGACTTGGCCTGAATCTTTTTCGTTTTCCCGATTTAGCATTATCTAACAAAGAAAACCCTGTACTCTGGTCAACTGCACTTAGATCATTCATATAAAAGTCTGTCCACATGGGCAACATACATGTCAGTCAGCTGACGTAATGTTGAAGTAGATAAATACAGAGTTTATATAAATGTATACAATGTATATCAAAGTTTGTTTTGATATAATCACTGACGCGGCGACAGTTGGCAAAGGGAGCTTTACGTTAAATCAAACATTTGACAACAAGCACTTAAATTTCTAAATGAATCGAATAGGAGTGCAGTATTTGTTAGTTTAACGTTTGTTCATTCAAAAAAATGCGAATTTAATCCGCCACACAACAACAAATAAACCAATAATAATTGTTTGATCATTTAACACATATTAACAACTAATTAAAATATGCATAATTAATTTGGTGTGGGTTTATAACTGACAAAAGACTAACATATTTTATTCGACTACAGTGTCAGCTTAAGATCTTTCGTAAGCATTTTGAGATCAGTGTGACACTGAATATTAAATAGCATCCATTTTTTTTAAGTAGCGTATCAAAGATTTTGTCTATAAATAAAAAATTTAATACGATACTGTAACGTTTCAGAAAAATTTAAAACTCTACTTTTAAGACAGCATTAAATTTAATTTTATAATCACTTTAAATAATGGGATGATAAAAAATATGCATGCATGAATTTGGTAGCATTAGCTAAGTTAAGAAATTATGTTACACTATTTTAAATGGATTTTAGTTTAAATGGATATTACTTAATATTATAACCTAGAGTATTTTCAACATGGAAGTTTTTTATCATTATTCAAAGTGAGTCTACCATGCCTTTTTTTACTCTTATTGACAAATGATTTTTATTTAAATCTTTTTATAAATATTATTATAATGTGTTTAAACGATTAAAAAATCTGCCTTACTTTACTTTCTACAATAAATTATTAAAACAGTTGTATATGTTGGCAGTAGAATAATTTGCAAATAATACACCAAAGAGCCTATAACAAAATGTACATTTTACAACAAAATGTCACCTATTTTATTCCATTCAATCAGGTAACTACTCTATTTCAGCTTGCAAACTCAAATTGAAATTACCTGTACCAATGCATCTTATTGGAAATGTATACTATCTAACAAAGTTTTAACTTGGCCTAATTCAAGTTACAAGTTTTAATAGGACGCGGATGTGAGTTGGCAAATCAGATCAAAGTTGGACGTCGGAACATGAATAATAGACAAGCCGATCAATGTTTCTTTGATAGTTGGACCATTCAATAGTTGGATACTCCATCATTTGACACACACGTCGCTTCATATTGGAATTTTATACTAAATTTTAGTTTTACTCGTATGTAATACATACATTAACGTATCACATTAAAAAGTAATTTACGTCATCATAAATTAATAGGTAATAAGGATGAGGAGAGAAAAACTATTTGCTATTACTGTTAATGCTGTATGACTGTTTAATGTGCTATGAATAATCTCTTACTCGGAGAACAAATGATGTAGTTAATACTGTATTTATATTTATTCAATTTTTTACATACATATTACGAAAATAGTTATATTACATTGTGATTGAAAAGTCCCGGAACGGTTTAATATTTTAAAATATAATGCAGATAGAGCTATAATACTTGGTACAAAGTTACAGGGCATAAAACTCTATTTTAACACATATTCAGTGATCCAATAACTCTTCAGGGGGACGGCCCACAAGGAGTCGGAAGAAAATCTTAAATAGAAGCATAGGTCAATATGCACATCAAATTAAAGGTCTTTTTTAGTAGAATACGATGCCGCAAACCGTACTTCAAAAGGTTGATCCTGCGCAAAATGGCAGATGTTCAAAGATTTCTTGAATCGGCCATTTTGAATCATTGAACGACTGTCATTTTTTACTCATGCATTCTTTTGAGCTTGAATTTACGGCATCGTAATCTACTAGTGAAGACCTTTAATTTGATGTGCATATCGACCTATGCTTACGTTAAAAATTTTCTTCCGATTCCTAGGGCTGTGCCCCCTGAGGAATAAGCGTATAATAGCAATGTAAATTAAATGAATCTTTGAACAACTGTCATTTTGCGCAGGATCAACCTTTTGAAGTGCGGTTTGTGGCATTGTATTCTACTAAAAGAGACCTTTAATTTGATGTGCATATTGACCTATGCTTCTTTTTAAGATTTTCTTCCGACTCCTTGTGGGCCATCCCCCTGAAGAGTTATTGGATCACTGAATATGTGTTAAAATAGAGTTTTATGCCCTGTAACTTTGTACCAAGTATTGTAGCTCTATCTGCATTATATTTTAAAATATTTAACCGTTCCGGGACTTTTCAATCACACTGTATGTGCCCCACAAAAATTTAACCTGTTTCGCTGTACTAAATTAAATTAATAGGAATTGATTTAAGAACAAACCAAACAAAAGTCAACCGCTAAGGGAACTGCAAGATAGCAGTGCTGAAGGTTACTTTAAGCGTGTTTTCATCGGAAATCAATGGCGATTAATAGTCTCCACAACCGTCTGTCAAAGCCCTTGCACGCTTTGTACGACAAACCTTCAATTTTACTAACTACTGGTTATTTCTCAAACACAAATGTTGCAACCCTTTTCTAACTTAATTAGATTTATGGACAACCTGTCAAACTATATAGACATTGTAAAAGTTCTGAACATTTTAGATTTATCGTAAAATATATATATTTTTTTACGATATGAAGATTTAAATAACATAGTATGTGGAATGAGTAGTTTAAAACATTGAACAATTAAACAGTTTTGATTACCAAGTGAGGTGTTCATAAACGTCATCTGAAGGATTTACAAGACGTTTGAGTTTTGAATACTACATGAATATCAATGGTGTGACTAAATGTATTACAACTAGTGTGTAAAAGAATAAAAACTTATGATATACACCTATATTAAACAAAACTTTTTGGAAATTAATAATAAACCAAGTAAAACCCATTAACATAATATTTTAACTAAACTTGATTAAATCTTATAATAATGTTTGAAAACTATGTTTATACGTACCTCATTTCACATGAGCATTATTTAGTAAACTACTTTCCTTGAGACTTGCAACCGTAACTGAACTGCAAAATACCAATATCCTTCTTGGAGATTTATACAGATCTAAAAAAGTTGTAACTTGGCCTAAATCAAGTTACAAGTTATAATGGGAAGAGGCTGTGAGTTGGCAAATCAGACAAAAGTTGGACGTCGAAGAATTAATATAGACAAGTATTCAATGTATCTGTGATGGAATTGAATAATTTAATATATGTAATCGTGCAACACACATATATATTTCTTGTGAAGGGAATTAGTTTAAGGTAGAACATATTCTTTATTTCTTTCTTTCTTTTTCTACGCCAGTGGCATTTCACGAGAGTCACGGGAGAATAAATGTTTAGTGGATGTGCCGGGGATTGAACCCGTCCCTCCCGCACCGAAGTCCGAGACGCTAACCACTATGCTAGCAACACAACCAAAATATTGACTTTAACATACAATGTTTATGTTACTTGTAATATAATATTGTATGTTAATTTTTTTATATTTATAGGTATTGTTTTACAATAATAACATATTTATTTTAATCAACTGTTCATGAATTTCATGAATAAAAAGCGTAAATAGATAGAGCTATTATCTTTGTCCGCTACAATCGTGCGAAAAATAAATTATGATTTTAGAACTAAAATACAGGAAATAGGAGTAACGGATAACTTGGGTTATCTAAGTAGTTAATGATTCACTAGGTAGTTTAGAGATCGACATTTTAAATTAATATACGTGTTTCGTATAAAGCTTTGAAGTTGACAGCTTTTTATACAATTACTTATGATGACAGTAAATTGATCAAATAAATTTACTGATTTCGACTTTAAATGATAATAGCACATTGCCACTAAAATAAATTGAAATTTTACATTTTTTCCCCTACAGTTACCTAACAATGTACATGTTCTCTCTCTGATTTGAGAAAGCAAAGTGGCCAATTCGCTCATCACTTGCTCTAATTACTTTGTCTCACTCCAGATTTGCAACGTGAAGGCACGAAGTAGTGAGCGCGTAACATGCAGGCAACGTCGTATGCGCGCGAAATACGTTGGCAGCACTGGCTGTAAATCAGCTGGTCAGTTGTTGTACTGTTGTTGATCGTGTTGATTATTAAATGTCATATTAAAAGTTCACTTCTGTGTTAATATGTCACGTTTCTTTACTAATTTATTTGTTTTATTGTAACTGTAGGAAAAATATAATGTGCAACTCGGGTGCAAAGTGCAATTGCCTGACTCGAGAAACCATTGATTCCTCGCCATTGCTCACTTTGCTCACTAGTTGCACAAATAACTGTTCATTCAATGAGCGTACCTTTAACCACCAGAAAATGCGATTTAAATAGATGCCGCAGCTAAAAAAACATAACTAATTTTTTATGCTTTTTAATAACTTATATGAGCATTACGTTAGTCTCGGGTTATGGAATCTGTTTCAAGAGACCGCCAAATTGAAGAGCTCTTTAAAGCAGTCGAGCCTTACACTTGAGACAAACTTGTATCTTGATTTTGTGTTTTCCTTTGATAAAAGTTACTAGTTTGAGACTGATGATTGATAACAATGATTTCTTAACTTGAGTTAGCGTTTGTGTAGTTAATTATTAAGCGATAAAATCTTTTATGTATTGTAAAAAACGTTTAGTTTGCAAGTTAACATATATAAACATGTCACAAGGATAAACATCATAATTTGGTATCTTACCAAATTAGTGTAAGAAATGATATTTACCAAAGGATATTTTAGAATTAATTACTTACTAATAAAAGATGGATTCTATCACCTGCTTCAAATAAAAAATGTTCTATAAGAAGTGAATATGAAAACATAGTGCCAACTGGCATGAGGTGTTCAAGGCAGTGTTTAACAGCAAGTGTTTAACTTACAGTGAAATCTATTACCTAGCAAACTGCACTCTAGTAGATTCATATTTAATTTTAATATTTTAAGAAATTGTCTAACTAAGCTGAATGCAAATTTTCAAAACTTAAACGCAGGAAAAACTTTGGGCAATAACATAACACATTTGAATTTTTATAGGAACGAATTTGTAAAATGTTCAAAATACCTACTATATCTCTATAAATGTTATAAAGCTAACTCCACGAACACAACGGCGTCATCAGACATCTTACTACGTCTTCGGTTGTCAATTAACACGTGCACTATTCACACCAAAGGCCTGGATACTTAGCCAACGAGCCGCTACCACTGTTCCCTTACTCATCCCCATTAACACCACATTTTAACTGCTCACACCAACACCATTCCTCCAAAACACCATCCAAAAGGATAAAACTATATAAAACCTGGAATGGTGTCCTATTCCAATGGTGTGATCTTGCACGTACTCCACGTTGGATAAAGGTTAGTAGTAGTAGACATACTCACGACAAATCTTAACTGTTAAACTCAGCATCCCAAATATCTAAATGGATCCATCTAATTAATCGCAGAATAAACTAATTAGGTGAATCCCGCCATCTAATGGATGACTTAATGAATTACGACGAAAGTTCAGTGGCCAGTGTGCAATCGCGTATTCAGGGACGTAAGTGACGTGTAACTAGCCGGTGTGTTGACAGCGACGTATCTTTTTTCGCTAACTTATAAATGCACCGTTGTGAATACCTACTCTCATTTGAATAACTTTAAGAGCTACGTCAGCGCCATCCTCCGAAAACGTGGTAAGACGGTTGCTGACGCCGGTTTGAATAGGCCTTAAAGTTTTCACAATTTATTTTTAAAACATTTTTTTCAGTCGTCTAAAGTTATATTTTAAATATGTCACTACATTAATTGGCAGGTTTTATAAAGTCAAATGTTTTATAATCCCTTCGTGTAACACCCAGGACAAAGATGAATGTTTTTGCAGGAATTATTGAATCCGATTTTTGATATATCAGTGCATTGAATAATGAATATAACATGAGAATTGATCGTGACCTGATTTCACACAACTTACCACTTAGTGGCATTTGGAAAGCCGTTTTCATTGTTTGGCAAAAAATACAGGCTGGACTGACAAGAAGTGATTTACAAAAGGCATTATATCTGTGTCATATATTTTAGAGTTAAATTGGAATAACTTGATTCTAAGGAAAATACGGTTATAGTTTAGAAAATACTATACCCCTTTTTTACCTAAGCAAATAGCATTGGTAAAATTTCGTTATACTTGTTAAGTTTTTATCAGG
The DNA here is from genome assembly GCF_028750875.1 of Macrosteles quadrilineatus. Taxonomy (NCBI): domain Eukaryota; kingdom Metazoa; phylum Arthropoda; class Insecta; order Hemiptera; family Cicadellidae; genus Macrosteles; species Macrosteles quadrilineatus. Next base: position 2,561,752 of record NW_026542610.1, read on the forward strand.
CCGTAAGTCTTCAATAAATCAAATGTTAAGTAAAATTTTCTGTAATATCCATCCCAAATTACAAACAGTATAGACCCTACTGCTGTGCACAGATAATAAAAACCAACAAAAGTGTTACTACCATTGATAATTATATTTAGTTAGCTACGCATACTTACTTTATACAGGGTGTCCCACGAGAGGTGTCTCAAATTGATTACGGGATAACGGCTTAACGTACAAGGATGAAATAAAATTATTTCCAACTAAATCGACCCCAAGGAATAACGTAAAAATATTTTTAACTTTTTTCAAATACAGGGTGTGCCAAAAACTGAGGGTCCCTAGTTCGAATCTCGGAATTTTCAAATGTAAACATACGTCATGTTATACATCATTTTAAAGGTATTTGATAGACAAACATTTTGGCGAAAACCAAAATTAGTTATCTTTTTCCGTTTCAAAATGGCGGCAGTTTTTTTGAAAGAAATCTATATTTTTTTAATACTCTGTATTTCCTATACCAATGCATTTAGCACTTCTCCGGTTGCATTTTCTTACTCGTAATGAAATTAGCTTTACTGTGATATGCAACAAGTAACGGTTTTTTGAAATAAAAAAAATTCCAAAAAAATTTATTTTTGAAAATTTGCAAATGCTCATTGTTCAAAATTTTCAAATAGCAACATATGTCAAGTGGCACATCATTTTATAGGTTTTTCAATTCCCAACAACTTTGTAATTTACACTTACTTCGTATCTCTTTTAGTTTTTGTGTAAATAACAAAAAACCTAATTTTCCTATATCAAATGCATGTTATTTGGGTTTGACACTAAAGGCTTCATTTCATTTAGTGTTGAACCATGTCAAACCCAAATAACATGCATTTGATATAGGAATTAGGTTTTTTGTTATTTACACAAAAACTAAAAGAGATACGAAGTAAGTGTAAATTACAAAGATGTTGGGAATTGAAAAACCTATAAAATGATGTGCCATTTGACATATGTTGCTATTTGAAAATTTTGAACAATGAGCATTTGTAAATTTTCAAAAATAAATTTTTTTGGAATTTTTATTATTTTAAAAAACCGTTACTTGTTGCACATCACAGTAAAGCTAATTTCATTACGAGTAAGAAAATGCAACCGGAGAAGTGCTAAATGCATTGGTATAGGAAATACAGAGTATTAAAAAAATATAGATTTCTTTCAAAAAAACTGCCACCATTTTGAAACGGAAAAAGATAACTAATTTTGGTTTTCGCCAAAATGTTTGTCTATCAAATACCTTTAAAATGATGTATAACATGACATATGTTTATATTTGAAAATTCCGAGATTCGAACTAGGGACCCTCAGTTTTTGGCACACCCTGTATTTGAAAAAAGTTAAAAATATTTTTACGTTATTCCTTGGGGTCGATTTAGTTGGAACTAATTTTATTTCATCCTTGTACGTTAAGCCGTTTTCCAGTAATCGATTTGAGACACCTCTCGAGGGACACCCTGTATAATATATTTAAACTATTTTCAATATATTATATTGATGCACTAAAAACTATGAACTACCACAGAAAATATTTCTTACAAATAAATATTGTAGGTTCCTTACAGTTTATAAATTAAAAATGTAGTACTAAGTACTAATAATAGTGCGAATCATAGCTGTATAAACTTGTATTTGTGTTGGTTTTAGTTATTGTTTCATATGCGTGAATTTCTGTAAACTAGTTTTTTACTAAAAATAGCTCAGTAGTTTTGATTTATTTATTTTAATAAACCTGCTTATGAAACAAATGTTTATAAAATAGTAGTGAGTAAAACTTAAAAAGCTCCTTACTTAAAATCTCTTTCACTCTTGCACCTCTTTTTGTAAATTTAAAAATGATTACCGATATAAGTTATAAATATATTGTCATTATTTTAACATTAAAATAGATAAGTTTAGTTATAGCTATTCATTTCCTTATTTACATTCCTTCTAAATAGAATAGTATCTAAAGAAAATATATTTGCTAAATGGAGGTAGAAGATAAACTTAAGTGTAGAGCTCAACTCGCTTAGAGTGTCTCTCAATTGGTGGTCTCTTGAAACAGTTACTTTATATTTATCGTACAGACATTTAATGTTTAAAACTGATTATTTGCACATCAATAAATTAGCTGTTGGAATTAAAAACATGTTAAAGCAAGGTAATAAATCTAATTCATTTTACAGTCACGAATAATGTTCTTTTGTTTACTAAGTGCATAACTAATAAGTAATATTTGGTAGTATGAATAAGGAAATCGATTGCTCTATTCCATTATGGAAAGTTTGAATGGTATTCAGAGGCACAATATACATATTATCATGTTGCATGTAATAATTTCAAATCTACAAAAGGACATAAAACCACCTTATTTGTTTCATAAAAGGCTATAGGTGTACAGAAAATAGAGTGTTTAATACAATGAATGTAGGTATTTACTTTTTACATATCGTACTTATGGGATAAAAATGGTCTTCCTGTTTTCCTTTCCAAAATGTCTTGTGCAGGTTGAGAACCAAATAATTTTGTTAATGTAATTTATGCTATACGCTTGTCGTGTTATACAGATAATAAAAAAAAAAAAAATAATAATAAAAAATACCATGATATCCTTGTGAAGGGTAAGTAAACTGTGTTGTCTGCTTGGTTATCAATATATTTAGAAGAAATTTGGAAAATCCGTCTATTTTAGGATAAACTAAAAACAATTCTTTAAATAAAGAAAGAGGAACTTACATTTAATTACCTTCTCTGTAGCAGCAGCCCTAAGTACTAATTAGACTTTTGGTGAAAGTTTAATAGGCTAGTGGAAAAGCACAAAGTCCATTGTTTTGTTGTGGTAGTTGTATTATTTATATTAGTTTATTGTGTGTTTATTTCAATTAATAAAATAATAATAAACAAAAACTAAATAATAACATAACGAAAATAATAAATAAACACTGTAAAGAGTAGGAAGCAGAGGTTGCAATAGAATATTGAGAATACAATAGAAGGTTTGTCGTACAAAGCGTGCAAGGGCTATGACAGACGGTTGTGGAGACTATTAATTGCTATTGATTTCCGATGAAAACACGCTTAAAATAACCTTAAGCGCTGCTCTCTTGCAGTAACATCAAACGGTAGTTTTCTTGTGTTAAACGTTTCTTTGTTATTTAATTCTACAATTTATATTTAACATAACTTTATTTCTTTAATATTTATGAAGTTAACGTAGCAGAGAACCTTTTTCGTAATATACAGTATAGGTATATATACTGCAGTACTACTGTGTATGTTCCTACTTGTGCACTGGAAATGTTTTGGGTCCAATATAATAATATCGTTTTACAAATGTCTACACCCATTTTTGTGTGATTCGTGTGATGTACGTAGTTCTACTTTTAAAAACCTCACACTTGCAAATGAATCTATTCACCATAAAATATATATTACCATAAAAACTTATCCATTCAGTTTTAATCTGGTACTCGTAATTTAAAGCCAGTTGAATGGTCTCAGTCTGTGTGAATGGCTAGTCAGTTTTCACTAAGTTACCATTTTCAAAAATTGTTGTTTGAACTTTTATGGAAATACTATTGTAGTATTGCAAATTACAGTAAATCCACTGAGATTCAATCAAAGTAAAGGTATTTTAATATTCAAAAGAAATTAAGAATATTAAAATTTTTTTCATGTATATTATTTTTCGTTTCATGGTATTTTAAATTAGCTATTTCATAATGTGGTATTGTTTTATACAGTATTAGCTTGTAATATTGCTGTCATTTGTAACTGGTTTACTATATTGTTATGTTGTAATATTATTATTTAGTTTGTCACATTATTTATTATCTGGAGCAAATGAATGTATATTATAAACTATTATAAGATGCTTATAACGTAAACAAAATAAATAAATAATTACAAAAAGGTTTTGCCTAAGAGCCATCATCTTGAAACAAACAAGTTCTGCTTACTCCAGAGTAATTGTATTGACAATTGATTTGAAATCTGAATAATATGACATGTTTGAATTCTATGTCACTTGTATCTAAGGACAATTTAAATATTTTTAATGGCAAGTTGTCTAAACCATTCTCATTTAAATACATCTGACACCCTGTAAAACCTCTGGTTCTCTGAACGATAAAGTAAATCAAGCCCGGGGCTCAGTATATATCATGAGGCATGCGGTAAATAGCTTAAACTCTAAAAGGTAAACTCATTTTTAAAGAGGTAACAAATTATAAAAATTATTTTTGTCATCTTTTCGACGGATACTTTGCGTTATTTATATATGCGTTATACCATACCCTTTTGTTAGGGGAAAAAAAAGAAAACGTGTAAAGTCTTGAATGTTATAAATTTTAGCTTTTGTGATAATTCTTAACTTAAATTAGTATTAATAGGAGGCATATTAATCAATAAAACATGATTTTATCCGTCTGAGGAGATTTTTGCGTAAGCACAAAAATAATTCTTTTCCTACAGTTACCTAACAATGTACATGTTCTCTCACTGGTTTGAGAAAGCAAAGTGGCCAATTCGCTCATCAGTGAGACAATGTTAACATTGTCTCACTCTAATTACTTTGTCTCACTCCAGATTTGCAACGTGAAGGCACGAAATAGTGAGCTCGTAACATGCAGGCAACGTCGTATGCGCGCGAAATACGTTGGCAGCACTGGATGTAAATCAGCTGATCAGCTGTTGTACTGTTGTATTTGTCACTTCACGTTAAATGTTATATTAAAAGTTCACTTCTGTGTAAAAATAGGTTATGTTTATTCACCAATTTATTTGTTTTATGGTAACTGTAGGAAAAGTATAATGTGCAACTCGAGTTCAAAGTACAATTGCCTCACTCGAGAAACCATTCCTCACTCGCCTACGGCTCATGAGTAAGGATTTCTCTCGAGTGAGTCAATTGCTCACTTTTCTCACTAGTTGCACAAATAACTATTCTCGACTAGCTTATCATTGTAAGTTTATTTTATATTGTATATATTTACTAATACTTAGCACTTTTCAACAGTCCATTTATTCCTATCCACGGCTTCCAAGTATTACCATTTGGTGAGTTTTATTCAATCACGTAGAATCGATTCTCATGTTATATTCAACGCGCTGATATCTCGAAAATCCAATTCAATAATCCCTGCAACAACATTCTTTTGGGTATATTCCCACTAGGAAAATAGAGAGCTATTATTTGCAGCCGTTTGAAATTATCTAAGATTGCTGCTAGCCACCAAGGGCTCTTATCTTAACTTTGCTATACTTAACTAATTTCTTATTGCAGGTAAGGACTTAAAGGCTGTTCTGAGTAAGTAAAATAAACATGTATGTTACACGTGTATTGTTAATTATCCGTAAACCATGGTCAATTGTGCATGTTCTTAACAAATAACAAGGCTACATGCATTATTTACTCAACTTAGTTTTTAATACTTATTTGATAACAGGCACATTATTTTTTATTGTTATAAACTTGATTTATTATCACACGTTTAAGGTGAGGGATGGAATTCTCATAAAGAAAAGGCCACTTTTTGTCGTGACGGTTGAAAAGTCTAATACCATTTCTTGAGAAAGAGTTTGTTATGAAACTAGTTTGGTTGTGACTTTAGCCCATAAACCATACACTAAAATCATATCAAATAAAGTTCAATTTAGTCAAAAAACCAAACATATTCTATCAAAACACATTCTAAACGCAAGCGCCATATGTGTGTTGTACTATTGGATATCAATTAATTGAATGATTCAACTCCATCAAAGAAACATTGATCTGCTTGTCTATTATTCATGTTCCGACGTCCAACTCTGATCGAATTTGCCAACTCACAGCCGCGTCCTATTAAAACTTGTAACTTGAATTAGGCCAAGTTAAAACTTTGTTAGCTCTGTATACATTTCCAATGAGATGCATTGGTCCAACGAAGTTCAGTTTGAGTTTCAATCCGGAACGGTTAATTTAATTAATTGAAGTTTTTTTTAGCATATTAATCAGATTGAGTAAAAATAATATGGCATTTCTATTATAAAAGCTAGTTTTGTAATTTTATTTGTTTACTCCAAAAGACTTATAATCGTAATAGAAAAGATTTAAAAAATTAAGGAACTAACCACTGTTACATAGCAAAGCATTTTTTTTAACCTATCTTTTTGCATATTATTTTATTAAGAATGTACACAGTGCAATATCAAATCTAGGCAGTTAAAGTATCTTCAGACATTCATTCTTACCATCCTTAGGCCCAGTTTCCCCAACTCATTTAAACTTAGTTTTAAGTTAAACGGCGATGGTTTAGGGATAGCTTTAACTTCAGTTTTATTCATATTTTAATTTATTGTTTTTATTAGGTTCTTTTTTTAGTACATTTGATTTTATTTCAAGTTAGGCTACTGTTACTTAATTGCAGTAACTTATTTACCCCCTCAAACGGAAGAGTTAATAGACACTTCCGAAGAAGTAGAAGATGAAGATTATGACACTTTAGTACCTAGAACAAGAGGGCCTACTAAAATAAGGGACAGAATTGACCATTTCAATAAATGGAATGATTCTGAATTTGACAACAACTTATAATATCTTGTTAACATAACCTTAAACAGTGATGTTATTCTAGCTGCATTCGCACTTTGCTGTCTGTTCTACTGAGTTTTAGCGTAGCGTTGTGGTGGTTGTAGGAAACACTAGCCCAAAGCCCACCGAAGATGCCTTACAAATACACATTCAGGATTGCCAACCGCTCGAATTGCCGTTTATCTTAAACGAAGCCAGTAAAATGTTGGAGAAACCAAACACACATTTTAAACTGAGATTAAAAATAAACTAGTTTATTATAAACGTAGTTTACACCATTTTGGGGAAACCGGGCCTTAATCACAAAAAGGTGCTATAACCATGGTTTGGCATACTGTAATAAAGATGTTTGGATTACGATAACTGTATATGGAATACACGGCCCCCCGTCACTGCACTTCCTCATTTTAAGGTTTACTTTATAAATTAGGATTTCCATAGCTGCAAAAATATCGCCCATCGTCGTATTGGTGAAGTACTTTGCTAAAGCTGTATACGTCTTTTATTATTTTATTTGCGTTTACAACAGATTTAAAGATTGTAATTGTACATCTATCTAACTGAAAACATCGTCTTGAACCACTTTTAAACGTATATAGTTCTCAAGATAATTTATTTCCACCCATGCCAAACAACTAGGTTTCCGTTGAAGTGCAGTAATAAATATGTTGTATATATTTATACAAATATAAAATAATGATAAAACATACAATGGTATTTTATAATCCAATCAAACGTATAAATACCCCCGCCGCAGCAAACCTGCCGTCTTAGCGAATTTCCATTTGGCTGAATTGATTTTCAATTGATCTATTTAAATAACATTAGGTTTAACGAGTACCTAGGTTTGCTGCTACAAGGAAACTAATAAAGTGTGTGTTTTAAGTAAAATAATTATTGCTTAGTATAAAATGAATATATTTGCCAAGTTTGATCAAAAGATATCCATAAACAAGCAAACTACAACATTTTACAGTATTCTCCATAAGAATAACATTGGAATTTTAAATTGACAATTTTTTTAGTTTTCTCCGTAACCAATAACCGTTCAAAAACACTTTGATATACTGAATTGTTTGTTTTTTTAAGCTCTTTAAGAAGGTTTAGAGGAAAATTGGGAAACTTTGTGTTTTGAGGGTCAAAAGTGAGAAAAACCAATTTTTACCCCATAAAACCCCCCATAAGACCCTGTTCCCATGGTCCGATCATGCTGGATCGCGAACTCATTCAAGTTTATCCCGCCTTACACCTTTAAACCAAATTTCATCAAAATCGGATAAAAATCACTCAATTTATCGTGTTCACGGACATATATATATATATATATATATATATATATATATATATATACATACATATATAAAAATTTGAACGAATGGTGTTTTTGGCCTCTGGGGACATCAAAATGAAAAAGTAAATCGGTCCCGGGCCTAAGTGTTACCATGAGACCTACGGTAATAGCTACTTCCCTATAGGGAAATTCGCTAAAATATCATAATATGTTATATATTATATAAACTGATAGATTAAAAAAAGTACGGCTTCATAACTGCAAACTGGCAAAACAGACAATAGTTATGCCAACAGAACGGAGAAAACTTGATATATGTGAGTTTGATTTGCAGCATTCCCGGTCGCTTGACTACAATATAGTGTTTATTTATGTCCCTTTGAGGGCCATGCAATGACATCCATTAAGAGTCCAATATTGTTATGTTGAAAATGACAAATATAACAATATGAAAGGACACTAGATGCAAATAAAGGGGCTTTAAATAACGTGACAAACAACCTAAAGATAAAGTATATATTCATATTCCCACAATTAACAGTTTCATTTTAAATAACTAATATCAAACCTAATGCAATTAGTAATTTTCAATGTACATAAATATACACCCCAATACTCTAAGTATTTATTTGGATGGTGTTTTAGTTAAATGTGATAAAATAAAAGCCGTCCAATATTTTCTTTTACCTGAGAAGCATCGGCTCCCTAAAGATAGGTTTCCTTTAAGCGGGACCCGGATCGTGGAGTGTAGACTCCTCTTGGCCAAGGTCCTTTAAAGGTTAAGTACAGTTTTCCTAGAAGCGGGGCGGAGCGTTATGTTAACACGTTATCCCACACTCCGCACTTCACTCTCCGCGTTCCGCACTTTACCCTCCGCGTTCCACGCTTCGCTTCAGAGCCTAGGAAAATCCGGCGTACGGTTGCTATGTTTATTTATGTAGCGTTTTATTTGTGGATAAATCTATATACTTATTTAATACGCAAGCAGGTTTTTTGTGACAATTACTCCTCCGAAACTACTGAACCGATTGACATGTTTTTGGTGTCATTGGAAAGAGCGTAACGTGAAGTTGTGCAGGAAACTTTGTTTTTAGGGAAATAATTAGAGAATGAGGCCCTGGAGCCCTTTAAAGTTTTGTATTTCTCTATAAGATTAACTTGGGATTAACAAATATTGTTATGAAACTCCAGCTGATGTCAGAAATTAAAAGTGAGAAGAAGAGCATATGTCAATATTGTAAACAGTCAATAAGTCTGCTAATTTCACAGTTTGCTACAAACATTTACTTACTTGGTTGAAATGAAATATTTAATACTGTATTTGAATTTAGGTTGGCGTAATTATTACAATATAAAAAAGCAAAAGAGCCTGGATAAATAGATATACTAAAAAGAAAACTGAATTGACACTGACTGTGCTGCATTTCTTAGTAATCATTGAAAGACCCGATTTGCAAACTATGGAAACATAGGAAAGTCATAGAAACCCACCAACGAGAGGAAATAGAAAAAATGTGTTTTTTTTTATATTTATAATCGTTATTATGGACAACCTAATGCGGCCATGAGATAGGCTATTTGTAGAAAACATTAAAAAACAAGACCAGATTTTGAAATATGATAAAATATTTACAAGAAATGTTGATTATATCGATCTGTTATGTATATCTTGAGTATTTCCATAATCTTTGAGTTGAATCTTTAAAAGTCATCAGAAATTATGAGTGTTATTCATTTTAAAATAACGCCCGTAATACTTAGCAATTGCTCGAATTCGAGCAACAGGTACACTAGTTTGATAAAAAATACCTCCACTGCAGAACATCTGACAAGCGAACTGTTTTTTTTCCAAATAGAATTTTGTACTTATTTTATTTAACTTGTCAAAAATATAATCTTATTTAATCTTATAAATTGGGAAATTTAAATAATATTAGGATTAACAAGTACAGTGAAAATAAAAATAGCATAGAAAATCCTGATAATAGTTTCTATCAAACTAAGTAAAAACTATTATAATAATAATAATAGTAATAATATTGTACAAATAAATAAAGTAAATATTATGACTTAAGAATAAAAATAAGTGCGTATAAAATAGGCATTAATGTAAGGAAGCACGAAAGGTATAAGTTTCTACAATTTACAATTCAATAAAAGAGTAATCCGAAGCGAGTGTGATATATCCAACATATTTAGAACCAACCAGTGGAAAATTCACTTTCAACAGTTCCACCGCCCACTTAGCACACGTATATGGTTGAATAGTTACTACCAGTAGTGCCAGTCCATGCCTTGCTTTATACTGATTCAATCACTGATATATTAGTGGCCCAATCTACATACTTAATGTACAAAACTTTTATACCTGTAAAACAGGAGAATCAAGCATTTTATATCCAATCAAATCAAATCAGTTTTATTTTCACAATATATAAAAAATTTACAATTTTTCAAAACAATAAAATACGAATATATATAGTCTTGAAGCATTATACAGTACATTGTTTACATAAAATAATTCTAGTAAAATTAAATTTATAAAGTTATAATAGTATAAACTTAAATACTAGTTGAATATGTTTGCTCCGGCTAGAATAATAACTAATGTAATAGGTAATGGAAATGAGTCTACATAGACCTCAGTGGTCTGTGCGTAGACTCGAGTTGTTAAAAATTATATATTTTTTTAGGTAATTTGCAATTGAAGAAAAAGTTTAAAATTAAATAAAAATTTACTATGTGCTATGGGAACGTGTAAAGATAAAGATAAGTTTAAAGATTATATAAAAAATTGGAGTAAATATTAATTTAAATGTTTATTAACAGAATTGTTTAACGGGGAAGCCAATAAAAAAATGCAAAAGAATGTTGTTAGTTGCAAGAGTTTGCAGAGGCCCTGTCCGTTCAGAGCTGTCAGACAGTGGCAGGTCTCCTGTTATAAGTAGTGATAAGAGCCTCGGCCTCTTCATCGCTGATATTTAATAACTATCTATTAACTCGATTTTTGAATACACCTAATGTAGGAGAATGAAATAACTGAGTTGCTTTATACATAGTGGAATAATTCCGGAAAAAATATGTGCTATGTAGAAACAATTTGTTTTTGAAAAGGATTTGTGCTGCTGAATAGTGGAAATTCCAATTCTATTTGCATATCTTGTATTATGAGTGTGGGTTATGGAAGTAAAAATTGAATTGAAGTTTTTAAATATAAAAATTAGAAGATCTTTGATAAACAATTTTGCAACGGGAAAAACCAGTTTCATGAAATAGTAAATCCGAGGGGTATCTTTTACACTTTTTGAAACCAGCTTTTATGATAGACTTTTGAACCAGAATCAGACCTGTGACATGTGAACTGTACGCCCCTCCCCAAGCTAATATTCCATAATACAAAACCGACTGTGCATATGCAAAATATGTTGATTTAATTTCTTTAAAACTGATATATTTCTTTCTGAAATGATATATTTCATTAAATGTTTTTCTTTGGCACATATTTCATTTTTATTCTTTAAACTTACTAAGAAAAATAAATAGACCTTTTTTTTTGCTGTTTTAAATAAACAAAGAATAATTGAGTAAAATATTGCAGAGAGGTAATTGAAAAAAGTCATATAAAAATCTCGTTTATTTTAAATTCATTTTTATATTAGGCCTACATATGCTCTGTACAAAAATAGCTACGTGAAGTAGGTAGAAAAATAAAGCAAGGAAGTAGCAAAAAAGGAAAGAGGAATTCAGTTAAAGTAGTCGTAAATCTTTAATGGGCGTCCAATGAGTAGAAAGAGCATTTATCTTCCCATCAGTTGATCGTATGTGTAAAATTGAAGTTACAAAGTAGTAAATAAGTTGTATACACCACTAACGTTTACGGATGACTCTTTTATAAAGAACTATCAGATTTTAAAAATAAATGGTGCTTTTGGGAGAAATAAGAGGGAGCGACATTAATAATATCCACGTGAAACGTATAGTATCACACTTATCTTATTGAGGGTAATAAAATAATATCTTAGGCAGTAAATGATGTCTTTGTTTTTGGTGGACGTTTGTAATATTAGGAATGCGTTTTCATAAGATTAGGAATCATTACAAAATACCTTTTACACATATACTTAGGTTGCTTTTTGATTTTAAGAAATATTTTTTTCAATGCACAGTGATGTAATTTATTACTGTAAAAACATTTTTTTTAACACAACGATGTTTTTAGCCGTTTTAAAACGTTTATTGGAGGCCGAAAGCTACGTATTGCTGTCCATGCCAGCTGTCATAGTCATTTGGGGCCCGAGTAGGCTTTTACATTCCGAGGGCTGAAAGTAATATGTTCGTTTTTTTAACATTAATGCAAATACACAATCAGAATCACTAGCATTGCAATGAACTTGTTTTTACCGCTGCCTAGTAACAATTTAGTATTATTTTTGTTTGTTCCATAAAATATTTCTCCACATAATCTTAAAGCTGCACTTGTGACTGGCTATTAGTTTTTATTATTATTCTGGTAGATAGTTGTAATAAGGGTATAGTCTAGTGAAAAACAGCGTTCGTAATTTGTCTGTTAGGTCTAAATTGATAAAAAAAAATTATCAAACAAAGTTTAAATTTTTCTTTTTCTAAAAAAATATGGTACTAATAATTTTATGGCGGTTTATGGCAGGTAACAACTGTCTATACAGAAAATTGGCAGCAGAATTACAAAATACTAAATATAGGTTGAAAGATTTCTGTATCATCCGTATGACTTATAATATATGCATTGTAAGTCATTTATCCATATATTTTTAAGTAAGGTTTTTCAAAAATTGTAGCCAAAGCTTTTAATTGGGATCGTTATCCGACTGTAGCCTCTGAAACCACATTCATTTGCATTAAAAACTTAAATATTTACCCATCACCTTTTCATGATGTTCATAATATTTTTTAAAAGTGTTATGGTTATATATGTCAATGTTTGAAATGTCAATGTTGGAACAGAATAGTATACGGCATTGAGGAACCTTTTCTCCATTATAACCAGAAAACTACCTGTAAAAAAAAATAATATTTAAAAGTAGATTAACGCACTAGCAAGCGTATTTTACATCTATAAAACCACTTTGGGTACCATAAAAACATCTCAGGCAAATCACCTTGTTCGAAGTAGATCACTTTTCCCAACACCTGTGAGAGTAAGAAGCACTCTTAAAGTTCTTTGCGTGACTTGAGTGTTACAAGATGTCCCAATATCGTCATAAAACATATTTTCCACCTGGGTTATTTAGTTTAATAAAAAAGCTGACTATAAAACTGAAACTAAATTTGATTTATGTTCAAGCCTTACATTCACATACATATGAGAAAGCAATTCTCGGATTACATTTTTATTCTCTGATTTAACTTTTAATTGGAGTTTAATGTAAATACATTTCGTTTGACTAATATTTTTGATAAATTTAATTTAATAATATTTTAAACAAAAAAATCTGCTAGTAAAAGTATTGTATTTAATCCATGTACATTTTCTTGAGATAAAAACAATCAGTACTGAGTAGCCATCAACATTTTTGTTACTTCTCGTAGCTACGCATTTTCCATCACAATATATCATGTTTTAACCCCACATAATCAACCTTATAATTTTAAAATATTGTTTTACAGCATTTTATAATTAATTTACAGTACTTTTAAAAGTAATAGTAATTTTACAATGGATACTGTTTAAATAATCTCTTAGAATGTTTGAACAGAACATCAGTTAAGAATTTTAAAAAAAAACTTAATGAATTGAATGCCTTATCTCTGTTTGTAAAATGTATAATATAGTAAATTGGTTATAGATTGACCTAACTATGAAAATAGCAAACACGTAGGCCTAATGTAACTTGAAACATGTTGATTTTACCATAGCATAGTTTTTTATTCTTATGAAAATATAAATGTATTTCGTAAAGGCATTTAATTGGTACCATTATTGAGACAAGTTAAAGTTCAGACATAAAAATAAATCAAAAGCCAGCTCCACTACTGTTTTAAGTTACGATTTCGAGTAAATACAAAAACATTTCATCATACGAGAAAAATTTTCAAAAAGGATGGCTGATGAATAAAAACAATCGAGGCAAAACTGGCGTAAATAAACGCAAGTGTTGATTTATCCTGTAGCCTCAGGCTTTGGCAGAGCTGCAAATCAAATTGGCATGTATCTTGTTACTGAGTTTGGTTTCATTGTTTTCTCGCGTTTCAATGAAACACTTTTTGAATACTATAAGAGTAAACATTTATATACGTGTAATATTGTTATTTATTTTGTGACTAGTAAAACTGCTAAAACAACCAATCGTGTAAAATATTAAAACGCAGAAAATTATTTTTTACGTCCTTTAACGGATTAAAGAGTTGCCTAATCTTAAAAATAAATTTATCTCGATTGCAATTGTAATATTTTATATTAATATGCAACTTATATTACCAAATATATAATGATCATAAAAGCATATTTACTTTTAAGTAAAGTATATTATAGTTACATGATTTGGAATATATAACTAAACTACAGTTAAAACGTTTAAGTATTTTTATATACTTTAACACACAACATGTAGGATTAAGAATAAAAAAAAAAAAACTAAGGGATGAAATGGAAGATATTCATAATTTTAACAGCGTAATTACTGCTTATATATTTACTACTACTCTCTAACCAGATATTTGTTAATAATAAAAAAATGTGTCTTACCTCTGGCTCTTAAACGTTAAATGTTTTCGTGAAAAAATTGTATGTAATCTTATTTTTTTATGATTTGTCTTTTAGTTATTCTACATTAATTACTAAACACACATTTTGTTAATGGACATATATATATATATATATATATAAGTAGATATATTCATGTCACTTCTGGGCCAAAAAAGGAGCCACTCAAAAATTAAATGAATTTTCCTATTTTTTTATACAATATGTTCTATTTTTTACCCTTTTAGGTCAATTTCTAACATTTTCATATTTTTCTAGAAAAAGTATATAATTTTGATGAAATTTTCATGAATATGTCTATATTTTCCATAAAATTGACTACAAAACAAAATGTTTTTAAAAACAAGTAAAATTTTAAAATTTAATTTTTATACAAATTTAACTAAAACAGTTTCTTTATCTTTGAATGTTTTAATTTCAGTAATAATTAAGTTTAAATCTTTTTTATTTAATTCTTTAATTGTTTTTTCATCAAATATATTAATAAATCTATGAGGCAAATGAACTTTACATTTTTCTAATTCAACAATAACTGTTGGTCCATATTTATCTTTAACTTTTTCAAATTTTTCTATTTTATATTTTGTATTCAATTCTAAACTTTTTATTGGTTTATATTCTTTGAATTTACATTCTCCAATATTATTAATCTCTTCTAATAGATCCATTTATTACAAAAAATAATTATAGAAATTTTAAACAGTTAATAATTGAAATATATGAAAAGAATTTTAAATATCACACAACAGTTTGTTAGAACTGTTGTGTGATATTTAAAATTATATTTTTTTTAATAATATCTGATGTATCACTTATGTTATCAGAAAAACCATTATGTTAATTTATTATGCATGGATCATTTAAAGTTGATAGATGTTTTAAGAATTTTAAAAAAATATTATCAAATTCTGGTTTTATATAAAAATTTAATTCTAAAAGTTTAAAAATCATTGGTAATAGTTTTTTAAATGATATATTTCTTTTTGTAAAACTGAAATATGCATTAAAAATTACTGTAATATTTCTTTTATCTTCAAAATTTAATTCAAAATCAATATTGAATATTTTGTTTAAGAATTGATAGTAAAATATCCAGTTTGTATAATTTCTTTGTTTTAAGAATAATTTTATATTTTTAGGTGTTATTTCAAAACTATTGTCTAAAATACATAACGTATAGATTTCATTGATTAATTGTTGTGTGCGATATGGTTGAAAATGATTAAATTCTCTTAAAATATTTATAAGATGTTTGTTTTTATTTTTTCGTTTATTAATCTTTTTTTCAAAAATAATTGTTTTACATATATTACATCCTATATAATTTTTAGTAATTGTAAAGTTATTAAAATTATGACATCTATAACATATATCCATTTATATATAAAATGTTTATATCTAAATGGAAGAACTTATTCAGTGTCATAAATGTAAGAAGAAAACTAAAAATATTAATCCAGAAATTGTTGAAATGAAGAATGGTTTGTTTAGAATTGCTACTAAATGTTCAATTTGTAAAACAAATAAAAGTAAAATAATTAAAAAGGAAATTAAACCAATAATAAAAAAAGAATTAAATAAAAAAGATCAAATAATTGAAGCTAAAGAAATTCATGCTCTAATAAGAAAAAAATTTCGAAAAAGAAAAATAGTTACATTAGGTATTGATGATTTATGGGCAGCTGATTTAATCATTATGAAAAATTATGAAAAAGAAAATGATGGTTATAAATACATGTTGAATGTTATTGATACATTTTCTAAATATGTTTGGTCAAAACCATTGAAGAAAAAAGATGGAAAACATGTATCTATAGCATTTGAACAAATAATTAAAGATTCAATAAAAATTGGCCATAAACCACCAAACTTATTACATACAGACAAAGGATTAGAATTTGTAAATAAAGAATTTAATGGAATTTTAAAGAAATATAATATTAAAATGTATCATACAGAAAATGAAGAAAAATCAAGTATTATTGAAAGATATAATAGGACTCAAAATGAAAAAATGAAAGTTTTATTTGAAATTAATAAAAATTTTAGATGGATTGATATTCTTAAAGAAATAGTTAAAGAATATAATAATTCATATCATTCAACAATTAAAATGAAACCAATTGAGGTAAATAAAGAAAATGAAAATGATTTATTAAATACAGCTTTTAAATATATCCCACCAAAAATAATTACAAAATCTAAATTTAAAATAAATGATAGAGTTAGAATAGGAAACAAAAAATCAACTTTTTCAAATAAATATAAAAACAATTGGTCAAGAGAAATATTTGTTGTTTCCAGAATTAATAATACAAATCCTGTTACATATAGTATTAAAGACTTGAATGATGAAGATATACTTGGTAGTTTTTATGATTACGAATTGAAGAAAACTAATTTGTAAAATTTTATACTATATAAATGGAGAAGGAATGTTCAAAGTGTAAACAATTAAAAAATATTAATAATTTTTATAAAAATAAAAAATATAAAGATGGATTACTTTCATATTGTAAAGAATGTGATTTAATTTATAGAAAAAAGTTATATGATAATATTATAGTAGAAGAAAAAAGTGAAAAAGTATGTTTGAATTGTAAGGAAACAAAAGATATGGAAAATTTTCATAAACATTATTATAGTAAAGATAAAAAATTTGCAATTTGTATTGAATGTGTTAGAAAAATGATGAGAGTCACAACCCATTGTGAATGTGGTAGAGATTTAAAATGGCTTAGTTATCTTCAAAAACATTTACAAACTAAAATTCATAATAAAAACATAAATAAATTAGAAAATTCATAAAAATAATATTAATTTTTGAAAGTATTATTTAAAAAAAATTACTGGTTTTAAAAAAGTTTAAGTTTTATTTAAAATACTTTTATAATTTTTAAATTAACACATAAATATTTATCTTAATATTTATATTTTACAACAATAATTTTTTCAAATAAAATTATTCTTAATAAATCGTGCACATTTTTCTTCTAATAAATGGAGCGTACAAATAAAAATATATTATGCCCTTATTGTAATAAGAATATATTATCTAAAAATTATAATAGACATTATAATTCAAAGAAACATTTTGAAAATAAAACTAAATATGAAACTGAAGTTAATAACTTAAAACTTTGGTGTAAACAAAATAAAATAGTTGATTATCAAAACGAAAATTTAGATCAATTAAAAGAATTAAAGAAGTCATATGATCCAACAAATTATTCACTATTTAACAGTGAAAAATTAAAAGAAATTGCTAACAAATTATCTGTTCGAAATGTTGACAATTTAAATAGAGATGAACTAATTAAAAGATTAAATAATATCAAACAAAATCCTAATAATCTAAAATATAGATCATTACAATTTATTCAAAATCTATCAATTAAAAATGGTATTAAAATAAAAGATAAAACTAGAAAAGAATTGATTGGATTATTAACTGATCATTTAAAAAATAAACCAATTCTAAAGGAAAATGTAATAAATATTCAGGAAGTGTCATCATTAAAAGGTTATTTTCAAGAGTATTATTTAACAAATTCAAATGATGATTTAGATATATCTGAATATTTAGAATCACAAAGAAATGAAATTAAAAAATTGATTGAAAAACAAGAATTTAAAAATAAAAGAGGTCAGTTATCATTATCTTGTGAATATGAAAGACAATTAGTAAATGGTGATAGTCAAAAAACCCAAATGTATTATCCTTTAAGAAGTTCAGATATATTAAACACTGATGAATTTATTGATGATCAATTTAAAAAATTAATATTAAGAGAAAATTTAAATCAACCATCAAAAGGATCTGGTTGGTCATTAAAAAGATGTTTAGATTTAAATTTAAAAATAAGTAAACATAATTCATTAAATGGTGGTTCATATGTTGAATTACCAATTGAAATAAAAAAATAAAAAGTGTTGTATAAATTTCAAAAATAAAGATGAATATTGTTTTATTTATGCAATTAGATGTGCTATTGATAAATATGAAGATAAAAAGTTTGATCATCCACATAGAGTAAAACAATATAAAAATTACTTGAATGATGAAATTTTTAAAGAATTTGATTATCCAATGAGTTTAAAAGATATAAAATTATTTGAAAAAAGATCATTTGATTCTAAATATAATTATCCATCCATGTCAATTAATGTATACAGATTTGATGAAGATAAAAAGATTGTTCCATTACAAATATCTGAAAATTACAATGCGAGATTAGATATTGATCTATTGTATATAAAAAATGATAATAATTCACATTATGTTTTGATAACAGATTTAAGTAAATTTATTTCTACTCAATTAACAAAAAGTAACAGACATAAGAAATTCATTTGTAGAAGATGTTTAACACATTTTTACAAAAACAAAGATTTAAGTGAACATTTAATAATTTGTAAATCTCTTGAACCTTGTCGACCAATTTTGCCATTTCCTGGTGAAACTGTTAAATTTGAAAATTATTGTAAAAAACTTGAACATCCTTTTGTAATTTATATGGATTTTGAAAGCATTCTGAAAAAGATTAATACTTGTGAAAATAATCCAAACAACTCATATACAAATAAAATTCAGAAACATATACCTTATGGATTCACAATTTATTTAGTTTCTAGAGTGACTAATAAAATATATAAACCAATTTGTTATAGAGCAAAAACAGATGAAGAAATGAAAAATGTACCAAATAAATTATTTGAATACTTAGATGAGATTTCAAAGTATATAGCTAAAAAATATAATTCGAAAAACAAAAAGCCTATGAGTTTAACTAAAAATGAAGAAATTGAATATCATAAAGCAAGTGTTTGTCATATTTGTGAAACTAGTGGTTTTGATAATGACACAAGACGAAAGGTAAGAGATCACTGTCATTTAACAGGAAAATTTAGAGGTGCAGCACATTCAAGTTGTAATTTAAATCTAAAATTTCCACAAAATATACCTGTGTTTTGTCATAATAGTTCAAACTATGATACACATTTGTTTATCAAAGAATTAGCTAAAAAATATGGTAAAATTGATTTAATAGCAAATACTGATGAAAAATATATAAATTATTCAGTAAATTCAGGATATGGTTATGAATTTGAAGATGATAAACCTAGAAAATTTGTAAAATTCTCATTTGTAGATACGTTTAGATTTATGGCCTCATCAATTGATAAGTTAGCTAAAAATCTGAAAGAATTTAAACACTTGACTAAATTTATAAAAAACATTGATATAATTGAAAAAGATGATGAAACATTTGAAATATTATCTTCTAAAGGTATATTTCCTTATGAGTTTATAGATGATATTGAAAAATTAAATTATGATAAAATATTAGATAAAGCACAGTTTTATAGTTCTTTAACTGATGAAAATATTAGTGATGATGATTATAAATACTATCTAAAAGTTTGGAATAAATTAAAAGTTAAAACATTAGGAAATTATTCTGATTTATACAATATTCAAGATGTGATGCTATTAGCTGATATATTTGAAAATTTTAGATCAGTTTGTTTAAAGAACTATCAATTAGATCCTGCACATTATTTAACATCACCATCATTAGCATGGGACTCTATGTTAAAATTAACAAAAATAGAATTAGAATTAATAAGTGATTATGATATGTATTTGATGATTGAAAAAGATATAAGAGGTGGAATTTCTCAATGTGTTACAAGGTATTGTAAAGCAAATAACAAATATACCAAAAATTATGATCCTAATAAACCTGAAAATTACATGTTATATGTAGATGCAAACAATTTATATGGATGGGCCTTAAGTCAAAAACTACCATATAAAGATATTAAATGGATGAATCCAAATGTATATACAACTGATGAATGGAAAGAAACTATATTAGAATTAGATGAAAATGCTGATTATGGTTATATTTTAGATGTTGATTTAGAATATCCAAAGGAATTACATGATAATCACAAGGATTTACCATTAGCTCCTGAACATTATAATAATAAGCTTTGTACTACATTATTTAATAAAAAAGACTATGTGGTTCATTCAAGAAACTTAAAATATTACTTAAAAAAAGGATTAAAATTAAAAAGAGTCAATAGAGTGATTGCATTTGATCAAGACAAATATATGAAAAAATATATTCAATTGAATACAAAATTAAGAGCTCAATCAAAGTCAGATTTTGAAAAAGACTTCTTCAAATTAATGAATAATTCCGTATTTGGTAAGACAATGGAAAATGTTAGAAATAGATGTGATATAAAATTAGGTAATGAAGGATATTCATTAAAACTAGCTAAAAAACCAAACTTTAAAACATTTAAGATATTTGATACCGATTGTATTGCTTCTCACATGATTAAAGAAAAAGTAAAATTTGATAAACCAATTTATATAGGATTTTCAGTTTTAGAATTATCAAAGCTATTGATGTATGAATTTTATTATGAAAAATTGAAGAAATTTGATCCAAATATAAAACTATTATATATGGACACTGATAGTTACTTTGTGGAATTAAAGAAAGATCCTTATAAAATTATTAAAGAAAATATAAATGATTTCGATACAAGTGATTATAAGAAAGATCATGAATGTTTTAATGAAAAGAATAAAAAAGTAATTGGAAAATTTAAAGATGAATTAAATGGTGAAATTTTAGAAGAATATTGTGGATTAAGATCAAAGCTATACAGTTATGAGTTTGATAAGAAAAATCCAGTTAAATGTAAAGGAATCAAGAAAAGTGTTGTAAATAAGTCAATTAATATGAATGATTTTAAGAAATGTTTGTTTGATGATGTGGAACAATATAGAGAGATGACATGTATCAGAAGTTTTAAACATGAATTATACACAGTGAGAATTAACAAATTAGCTTTAAGTAATAAAGATAATAAAAGATTTGTATGTGAAAATAGAGTAGATACATTACCTTGGGGACATAAAAATATTACTAAATGAGCGATCAACCACATGCATTAATTATACCAAAAGAAGTTTTAAATATAAATGATAACCAAATAATATATTTATATCCAAATATGACTTATGGTAAAATATTTTTATTTAGATATAAAAATCATAATATATATCAGAATAAAGAAGATAAAAATTTAAAACCATATAGAACTAAAATTAAAGAATTTATTAAAAAATATTTTTAATAAATGGAAATAATAATTATACCAAAAGAATTAATAAATAGTAAAAATGATCAAAAATTATATTTATATAAAACAAAAAATATCAAATAAACATTTAGTTTATCTTTTTAAGTACAACCAATATTATGTTTATCACTTAACATTTAATTTTTGTACTATGCCATTTTTACATATAGTTTTAAAATATGTTAAAGATAGTTTTAAAGAAAATGATCAAAATATAATTAATATGTAATATTTATAGTTGAATTATTACAATTTATAGGTATATTACTTTTTTCCAATTTATTAAATTCTTTCTCTTTTATTAAGTTGTTTTATATCATTTTTAATAGAACTATATAATTTACATTAATCATTTTTATAATTTATTTCTTCAAACTCTATATTATTTAGTTTTAAAACTTTTATAAACTTATATTTTTAATTATTTAAACAAGTCACAATATTAGTGACTTGATTATTTCTTAATAAATTCTATAAAATCTATTAGTTTATTTAATAATTAAACCTTAAATAAACCTTTACAAACTTGTTTTTTTAATCAATTAATCTACTTCAAGATTTTTATGATATAAAAAACTTTAATAATTTTGATAAATTTAATATTTTTTAATAGTTTATTTAATAATTAAACCTTTATAAACTCATTTTTAATCATTTAATAACGCGTCGCGATTTTTGCGACGCGTCAAATATTTAATAAATTCCATAAATTTAATAATTTATTTGATAATTAAACCTTAAATAAACATTTACAAACTTGTTTTTTTAATCAATTAATCTACTTCAAGATTTTTATGATATAAAAAACTTTAATAATTTTGATAAATTTCATATTTTTTAATAGTTTATTTAATAATTAAACCTTTATAAACTCATTTTTAATCATTTATTAACGCGTCGCGATTTTTGCGACGCGTCAAATATTTAATAAATTCCATAAATTTAATAATTTATTTGATAATTAAACCTAAAATAAACCTTTACAAACTTGTTTTTTTAATCAATTAATCTACTTCAAGATTTTTATGATATAAAAAACTTTAATAATTTTGATAAATTTCATATTTTTTAATAGTTTATTTAATAATTAAACCTTTATAAACTCATTTTTAATCATTTATTAACGCGTCGCGATTTTTGCGACGCGTCAAATATTTAATAAATTCCATAAATTTAATAATTTATTTGATAATTAAACCTTAAATAAACCTTTACAAACTTGTTTTTTTAATCAATTAAACTGGTTGCAATTTTAGTGACTTACATCTTAATAAATTCCATAAATTCAATAGTTTATTTGATAATTAAACCTTTATAAACTTATATTTTTAATCATTTAAATCTAATTTTATATAGAAGATTCTTTTTTTAATTTTAAATACACAATCGATCTTACATTTTCATTATTCAATAAATTTCCTTCATTATCTTGAATAGTAATTTTAATATTTTGAATTTTATTTATATTTTTTAAAGGAACATAATTAATTTCATTTGGCTTTTCACTAATCTTTAAACCATATTCAATATTTGGAAAGAAAGAATATAAAATTTCAGATTCTCTATGTAAATGTAAATGATCTTTATGATTTTCAATGCTAGGTTCAACTAAATTACAATGGATTTCAATAACATCAAAAGGTCTTAATTTTGGTAATTTTATTCCTTTTATTAATACATTTGGTTCAATCATTTCATCTTTTAACCCTAATAGATCAATTATGAAAGCTGTGACTATAATTTTAACAGGTGATTTTATTACAATAAAAGGACCATTGTTTTCTAATAAAAATTCATTTTCATTAAATTTATCATATTTATTTTTAAATTCTGTTAACCTTTTTGTAAATAATTTTTTTATGTCTTCTAAGGTGTAATATCCTTTCTTTATATTAAAATATTGATCAATTGTTTTGTTTTGATCAATAATACTAAAACCATATATATTTTTATAATCATTTGGTACATTTAATATAAAATTATCTGAATAAAATCCACAAAGACCAATACTATAATTTCCATCTAAATGAATTGGATGTTCTAATCTTAGTTCAATCTTTGAAGAATTGCCTATAATTTTAAATAATTTCATCTTATTTAAATGGAAAAATTTTTAAAGGAAAAAAATAAGATAAAATTTGATACATATGATGAAAAAATCAAGAATAATCAACCAATTAGATTGTTAATAATAGGATCAAGTGGTTCTGGTAAAACAACATTACTATTAAATTTTATCTATAAAAGATTGATACCATACACAAATTTATATATTTTTAGTAAATCATTAGAGCAGCCTGCATATATAAAACTACAACATAGATTTAAAAATATTGAAATGAACATTAACAAAAAAGTTGCAAATTTCTTTGGTTCATGTGAAGATATAATTTCATTAAATGATTGTAAACCAAATTCATTAATTGTTTTTGATGATTGTATTTTAGAAAATCAAGATAAAATAAAAGAGTATTTTGTAATGGGTAGACATAAAAACATATCATGTATTTATCTTTCACAATGTTATTCAAAAGTTGACATTAAATTAATAAGGAATAATTTAAATATGTTATGTATTTTTAAGCAAAATAATCATTATGTAAAACAAATTTTTGATCATTTTGTAGGTTCTGATATGTCATTTAATGAATTTAAGGATATTTGTAATGATTGTTGGAAAGAAAATTATGGATTTTTTACTATGAATTTGATATTAAAAACAAATGATGGAAAATATATGAATAAGTTTTCTAATATAAAATTTTCTTCTAAATAAATGTGGTGTATGCTTGATTTAATTGTTGATAAAATATTTGTTATAATAATATTTGCCTTAACTTTAGTGTTTATTTTTTTATTAAATTTACATAAAAAAAAAAATGATGTGTTTGTGTTTAATTTAACTTTACTTATTATTTTTGTTTTATTTATATTAATCATTAGTGTAGTGTTGATTGTGCTTAATCGACATAGTTTATGTTTATGTTAACATGGTTTATGTTTATGTTAACATCATTTATGTTTATGTTAACATATTTTTTTCTTTTAATAAATGGATAACATAACTGTCGACAAGGCTAAGAAGTTAGATGAAATTGAAAAAAATTAATAAAAGAATTTAAAAATCAAATTAAAATTGATGAAAATTATGAACAAATTAAACAAAAAGCATATGAACCAATAACATCTGCAATTGGTAAAGTAGAAAATAAAATTGGTGAAGTTTTAAATGAAAATAAAAATTTAATGGATTTAGTACCTATTGTTAATCAATTTGCAAACATGTCAATACCACAATCTGAAGAAGAATTTATGTTACCTTCAAGTACTCCATTTAGACCAATAAGAGAACAAATTATTGAAGAAGAATCAACATTTATAGATCCAAATATTGTTTCACCTCAAATATTAAATAAAATCATTGGTCCAATTGCACAAAAATATTTACCTAGAGCAAAAGATGATAAATTTGGTTTGTATTGGGATAAACATAAAAAATCATTTATGATTGGTGATAAAATAACAGTAATTGATAATGATGATTTACTTGTTAATGGTAAAACATATACTGGCACTCAAGGTTTATGGAGATTATTGACATATAAAGACAAACCAGATGATAATTTATATAGTCAAGATGATTTAAATAATTACTCAAAAATTTTATGGGAAACAGATTCAATTTATAAAAATAATGATCCAAGTACTAGAAAACCAAAATCAAGTAAAGGTAATAAATATATGAATTTGATTAAATTTATTTGGGATTCTAAAGGAAATATTGAAGGATCTGGTATAAGAAAATATTCAGAAAATAAAACTGAATACAGATATATTGATGATTTAAACAAATTAGAAAGTATAATCAATTATATATATGCTCAAGAAAAAGCTGGAAATAATAACTTTATCAATGAAAAAAGGGCTATTAAAGATTTTATTTCAAACAAATTAGATGAATTAATTGAAAAACCTGATGGTATAAAATATTTAAAAAGAATATTACCAACTATAACATCACCAATTATAGGTTCAGGATTATTAAATGATTTTATAAATAATTTACCATTTGAATTGCATGTACCTGGTTTTCAATATCTAGGACCTGGAACTAAGCTACAAAAAAGATTAAAAAGAGGTGATCCTGGAATAAATGATTTAGATAAAGCTGCTAAAGAACATGATATATTTTATAGAGATCATAAAGATACAGAATCTAGAAATGATACTGCTGATAAAATATTACAAGATAAAGCATGGGATATAGCAACATCTAGTGATCATGATATAGGTGAAAGATTAGTTGCTTTACCAACATCAGGTGCTATGTGGTTAAAAAGAAAATTTGGAATGGGATTAGAAATAGGATTAAAATTTTAACCTATATAAATGGAGAAAGTTAAGGTAAATTTAACTGATTATCAAAAATCTAAAATTAAATCTGCTTTTAAGAAAAATAAAAATTTGACTATACAATTTGAAATAGACCAATTTAAAAATGGTAATGATGTATTATTATTAACTAAAAGACAATTGAATAAATTAGAAAAACATAAAAAATTAAATACTGGATTAAGACTTGAATTTTCTTATAATCAACTTAAACAAATAAAAGATGGTGGTTTATTAAATGAAATATTAAATGTTGCTGATTATATTCCTGGCATAAATAGTTTAACACCAAAAGTTAGAAGAGGAGCTAAAGTAGTAAAAGACAATGTTATTCCAAAATTTAGAGAATTTATAAATTGGTTAGATCAAGAATTAGCTAATGTAAAAGGATCTGGATTAGATGAAAAAACATTAAAATATGTTAAGAAAAAAATTTCAACCCATTGACTTTAGCTGATTTAGAAAAATTATGTCAAAATATTAAGAATTTTAGAGGTGTTTTTATGAGAGATATGCTTCCAAAAACTGTTAATAAATTTGAATGTGGTGTAGTCAATTTAGATTCTTTTTCTGGTAATGGAACTCATTGGATATGTTATTATAAAAAAGATAAAATTAAATATTACTTTGATTCTTATGGAAAAATTGTTAATAAACCTTTTAAGGAAATTGTTAAATATTTAGGAAAAGACAATATATTTTTTAATGATTCACAAATTCAAAATTATAATGATCCACCTATATGTGGTCATTTGTGTGTTTTTGTATTAAATGAGTTGAATAAAAATATAAGATTTGATAACATAATCAATAAATTAATTCTTAATAAATATGGATTCATTAAATATATTTGATCTATTTGGTAGACAGAAAAAAGATTTAATTGAAGTAAAAAATGATTATATTAATTCAAAATTAAATTCCATTTTTAATGATATTAATAAGGATTTAAAAAACCATATTAAGAAAACTAATAATTTGGTTAATGCTATTAGTCTATCCAAAAATTATTTAAGTATTAATTCTAGAAGGATTGTTAATGTAAAACCAAGCATTAACGACTATGATGTTGTCATAAAATCTGAGTTAAATGAAGTTTTAAATTCTATTATTAAGGTTGGTAATGATCATTCAAAAACTAAACAGGATTTAAATGAATTGGTTAATTCATTATTTAATCTAAAAATGTATGTTGAAGATTTAGAAAAACAACTTGAAGATAAACTTGCTGAAAAAATAAGATTAGTAACTGCTGGATTAGCACAAATATTAGAAGATAAACTTAATACAGAAAACCAAGAAGATCAATAATTTTTACTATATAAATGGAGTTTATTTACTGTCTTAAATGTAAACAAAAAACCAATTCTAAAGACATTCAAACAATAAAATTAAAAAATAAAAATATGGTTAAAGCAAAATGCTGTATATGTAATTCAAAGAAAAGTAGTTTTACAAAAATTTCCTCCTAATAAATGGCTCTATATAATTCATTTGATTATTTCATTATCAGAAACCAATTTCTATTAACCAATGAAGATTGGGATATTATTTCAGAAAAATATGAATTGAATGATGAGATGATTAGATTGTTTCAAAATAAATTGAATTGGGAAAAAATTGCTAAATATCAAATTTTGAATGAAAAGATTATTACTGAATACATAAATTATCAGTTAAAAGATCATATTGATTTGATTTGTAAATACCAAACATTATCTCAAAACGTTATTGAAGAATACAAATATATGTTGGATTGGGAATTACTTATTGAAAACCAAAACTTATCTGCTAAATTTATTGTTGATAATGTTAAAGAAATTCAATATTTTAAAGATAAAAATGATTATGATACTGTTGATTAAACATTTTTCAGTTGATTAAATAGATTTCAGTTGATTAAAATTCAAAATTAATAAAGTTTTACTTGTTTTAAAAAACCTTTTTCTTTCCATATTTTTTCATAAATTTTTCCATAATAAATGGCTAATACTTATGAAATTGAAAGAGCTGAATACAAAAATTGTTATCCTTTATCTAAACTACATTTGAATGAACCAAACAAAAAAACTGAATTTAATATTGATTTTGGTGATGGATTTTGTTCATCTAAGTTTCAATTTTATATTTCAGGATCATTAAAAAAATCTGATGATAAAGACTATGGCGCTACAGATAATGTAAAGTTGATTAATAATTTTGTACCATTCTTATTTTCAAAAATTGAAATTAGAAAACATAATAAATTAATTGAGGAAATCGAATATCCTGGACAATTGAGTACAATAAAAGGTACTGTTACTTATTCAAAAACAGAAGCAGTATCCAACATTTGTAATGGATTTCAATCAGATTTCAAAAAAACATTTGAAGCTGTGGGTAATCTATCACATTTTGGATTAGGTTTCTTTGAAAATGTTAATGTTCCAATATACAAAGGAGGATTCAATATATGTTTTGTTAGATCTGAAGATAATGATGCTATTTTTAGATGGAAAACTAAAAAAGTTGATGGAACTTTTGATGATACTACATTACCAGGTGTTGGAAAAGTAATTATTGATGACTTTTTCATTAGAGTTCCAATAATTGAGTATAAAACTACAAGTAAAATTCAATATATTAATGAAATAACTAAAAAAGAACAAATACTATTTCACTTTAATCATTGGCAATGTATTGAACAAAAGACAATAACTGGAAAAACAGTTAGTTTTGATATAACAAATATTTATCGAAACATCTATAATCCAAAATTTATAATAATTGGTTTTCAAAAAGGTAGAACTAATGATCAATTATATGACACTTCAAAATTTGATAGTATGTATATTAAAAATATTAGAGTAAAATTAAATGGTCACTATTATCCTGATGAATTAATGAATCTAGATATAAATAATGGAAAATTTAGAATTTTATATCAAATGTATCAAGATTATAAAAAGGTTTATTATAACAATAGTGAAATGTATTATGATCCAACAGAATTCATTGAAAATAGACCATTGTATGTGATTGATACTACAAAAACTACTGTAAATATTTCAGGATCGAAAAATGATATAATAATAAATATGGATTTTGATTATGATATAACTGTTGCTAGTAAAACTAATTGCTATGTAGTTGTTGTATCTGAAAAACTATTAGAGTATAATGTGATTAAAAATGATATTACTGAAATAAAATAAGATTATTATAGAATTGTCATTTATCAACTACTAATAATTTTTTTCAAAGCATTATTATATTTTATGAATAATGAGACTACTATTGTTAATTTAAAATTTGTTTCATTAAAAAATATTAATAAATAAAAATTTTTGATTTTCAAGGTCACAGGATGTGAATATATTTGGTTTCATTATTTAATAAATTTGTACTTATCATATAGATATACCATACCAAATTTCATGTAAATATCTTAAAAAACAAAAAAGTTATTAAGGTTTTTAGTTTAAGGGTAGTTCACCCTAAATTGGAAAATTTTAGTAAAAACATTAATTTTTAACATAATTATTCATAATTTTTAAGTTTCAGAATTTTTTGATAATTTTTTCAGTAAAATAGTTTAATAAAAACATACATTAGTTCACTTTTCTTTGATTTAGTTCAGTAAAAGTGCACATTTTCCAACTAATCAGTAAAACACTTGAACAAAATATGATTCCGATAAAACCACTTTAGATAAAATAGTTCACTTTTAGAGAACATTTTCTTTAAAAGATAAAAAATAGTCCACTTTTAGTGAACTGTTTCTTTAAAAACATTTTGTTTTGTAGTCAATTTTATGGAAAATATAGACATATTCATGAAAATTTCATCAAAATTATATACTTTTTCTAGAAAAATATGAAAATGTTAGAAATTGACCTAAAAGGGTAAAAAATAGAACATATTGTATAAAAAAATAGGAAAATTCATTTAATTTTTGAGTGGCTCCTTTTTTGGCCCAGAAGTGACATGAATATATCTACTTATATATATATATATATATACACATATGAAAAATAGAAAAAAAGGGCTACTATATACTTTATATATATATACTATATATACTTTGAAAATGGCCTTAGAGACGAAACTATAGTCCGTCAATATTTTAATAAATAATTTTACTTGGGTACTAAGTTTATTAATGTTTAATCTTTATTTATATACACACACACATATATATATATATATATATATATATATATATATATATATATATATATATACTTTTGTGCCCACCCGGTTTGGCAGTCAGTGCGCTGGTAATTTACTCGGTGTGGCAGTCACCCGCCCGAAAGCCAGTCAGCTCTCCCATAAGCCAGTCAGGTATGGCTTCCCGTGCACTTTATACGTATGAAAACAGCAAACCGGTGCTGCTGCCTGTGTCGATAAGCGTAACTGCAATACCAATGCGGAGACTGTCTCATCGTGTGTTCTATCGTGGAGTAGTGTAGCCAAGTACGGCACCCTGCCCTACTTTGTAGCGGTAACACCCAGCGGTCTGTAACCTTCGTTTACTCCTTGTTACTATTTGTGTTCGGATAGTGATTAACTACGTGTTAATGGTTATCATGTTCATACTCCAAATAAATATGATGCACCTCTAATAAGGATCGTCGAATATTAATTAATTATAATTGGTTGAATCTTAATCCTACCCGTTCATCATCTCATATTTTAAGTTATTTTAATTTTTGTTTACCTTCAGTTAAAATTTTAGTCAACTACTCCTTCATACAATATTTTATATCCTAGTACAATATTTACAGTGTTTCCACGGACCGGGAACTATACGGATTTTCTTTATCTCTATAAATATACGTGAATCTTGTCCGAGATACGGGAACTGTTTTTTTACGCAATTGCATAACGCGAAGGAGTAATTATTACATATGACAACGATATTATTCTATCTGATAAGAACAACCATGAAACTACACTCGAAAGATAAAAGATTTTTATACTGTAATAATTTTAATTTTACAAACAAACTATTACAGGAATTCTATTTTGGGACGGATGAATGATAAGGAAGCAACAAAAAGTGGTCACGAGTGCAAATGCGGGGTGGGGGAGGGGGGTACAATATAACAAACGCCAGAAACGATTATTTGTTTACTTTTCAGATTCCTTATCAAATCTCTCTCTCTCTCTCTCCCTCTCTCTCTCTCTCTCTCTCTCTCTCTCTCTCTCTCTCTCTCTCTCTCTCTCCCTCTCACTCTCTCTCTCTCTCTCTCTCTCTCTCGCTCTCTAACGATGTACAGATTGTGGACTTAACGATTTAAGTTTTCCTGCAATTATTTCAGTTCAATCCCATACCTATCCTTATGGTTTCCTATCTATTATTTTTCAAAATAAATAGTAAAGCTGGTTAAACTATTTTTTATTTTATTTTCTTGAAACCAAACACTCTTTACCATCCGGTATTCTGCAGAGTCAAATGTTTAACACTGTGTTTATAAAAATTGAATGGCCACACAATTTCGTGTTTTATTTATTTTTAAGTAATAGTAACTGGGATATTTATATATACTAATAAGTGCTGAAAGCTGTAATAAATGCTTCTGATTAATATCAAAATAAGTTATAATTTATTTTGTATAATACATCGGTTATTGATTACAAACCATCATGGATTTTCTATTTGTAACTTTAACTTGCAAATACAGTAGAAAGATGGAAGCAAAACGGAGAAATATCGATCAGTAGCGTCAAGGTCAAGCTATACGCTATGACAATCTTGCACTGACACTTACATACTGACAATCGTCTGCTCCTGTCTGCTGTCACAACACTACAATATTTTGTGGTTGGGTCGTTGGGTGATTAGTAACCATGACAACTTGTGGATGGAGAGAAACCAAAGAAAGAATAGAACAAAGAGAAATAATAAGAGGTGTTTTACATCATTGTTATCTTTATCTTATTTTTATCATTGTTATTATTACCAGAAAGACTTAAGTACAGTACTGTACTATGATTTTATGGTGTTTTATGAGTTATTTAATATTTTTATCCCCATACTTCTGTTCTGAAACATCATGTAGTAGTAGCCTTGGATGACTACGGTATCAGTAGTCTTCTAGTCTACATTTTCTTTTGTTTTGTTCTTTACGTGATTTATTGCTGTACAGTAAGCAAGTTTTGTTTTGTTTGAGTAAGCATACGGTGTAGTTTTTATTAGTGAACCAAGGTTATTGACTTAACATATCACGGTTGCGCAATACCTATTGTATTTTGACTATGTAAAATGCAAATTTATAATCTCGTTAACGTCCATTTATACAGTGTCCCGGAACGGCATTGTTCCTGAGTAAGAAACATATAAATATCATATTTAAATTATCAAAGAAGTCCTTAGTTACTCACACAGGAAAAAAAAGTTTTAGGCCTAAATCATTTGAAACCTGTACATTACATATTTTTGGTCGAGTTTTTGACCACTGGACGACCACTAGTTAAAGTTAATTGTATTACAACAATCTTTATAGTAAGCAATATAAGCTTGAATCGGACTTATCTGCCTTCAGCTAATCCGTCATATGATAGTACGTTAGAGAGTATGCCCATGCTGAAGTTTTACTTATACTTGAAGAATGACTTAATTTAGTACCAAGAAATAAATCACACCCCTTACATACACTGTGCTGTTTTAATGCTGTGTAGTTGATTGCTACTGTATTAACCTGTGATTGCATATTAATTCCTTCATTAGGAATGTATTAAAAAAAATACTTTTATTTTTTAACATTTCTATGATTTTTTTACAATAACAGAAATGTTTAAGATTAAAATAAATTAATGAGTTGCATTGTCGTCCATTTAAAGTTACATCATAGTAAATTAAAGTTCCACTGAAACTTAAACAATAAAAGCCGAAATTAGTTATAAAGAAAACACGAGTTTCCTTTATATATCTTTTACAATCGAAATAAACATACTGAGCCACGGCTCGGTCCCCCGGTACTTTTCATTTTAAATATTCAAATAAAGTCGATTATTTTAAATGTTTTATGAAACGTGACATGGCAAATTTCCACGGAACTTTTTTTGTCGGCTACTACTTTATTTTATTTTTTGGTCAGGTAAGTTTAAAAACAGTGGATTCTGTATACAAAAAGTAAAATGTTCCAAATCATATTTTTTAATTTTTGGCTTATGTACGTAATTTAAATTGTACGAGAGGGGCTTCCCACCGTGCCGGGTTGCGCCGTGCGGGCATATTTTGATCCAGTGGCGGGTGTTTGGTGTTTTGAATAAGAATACTGAATTGCACGTTTCATTACAAATCCTCAGATTTGCTTACACTTACGAGAAATGCATTTTCCATTTGTAAATTTCTCAGGTACAAATTTTATGAAATAACGTACATTATTGCGTTGTTTGACAACAAGTAGCTGGGAACCGAGCTTTGTTCGGGAAACTTTATCACTACACTACACTTTGAGAGTATTCCTTGGTCAATGTAATTCAATCCCAAAAATAATAATTTGCGGTATTTTTTCTTGACACCTATTTAACTTCTACTCAAATAATAATATCATAGTTTACTGAAATGATGAGATAGAAGAGTTTTTAAAAAATTGTTTGGTTCCCCTAAATGGCCCAAACTATTGAAATTACCCAGTATTTTTCACGCTGAATTCAAAGAAGGCTATTAGCAGTAAGAAAATCTTCCCACCTTCCTTCCTTTGAAGGAATTAGAATTAGTATTAGTCACTGCAAGAACTTGGACTCGCTCCAAAACCAGAACCGAAACGTGTAATTTACCCTTATTTTTTAAAATGTAATAAGTTACAATTTTCTGGAAACTCAGGACACTTTCCGACTGAAAACAATTACGGTTGATCCTTGTTGGTGACTACCAAAAAGGAACCTTAGGTATAAACATGGTTGTATATCCAAGTTTGGTTGTCCTTGATATTGCACTATTTCATTGACACTGACAAATTAGGGCTAGGCTGCACTATAAGTTAATTGGGAGTTTATTTGAAATATAGTCCTAAGCTTATAGCCATCTTAAGACAAACATAACCAAAACCTAACCACAGAGATATAAATATAAGTGATATAAATATAAACACTCGTCCTCTGTAGGCCTAAAGCTACCTATTGTTGCGGGCTTAACAGGTTCTTTACAATAAAAACTTGGCGATTTTATTATAACTATTTATTTACACTAATTATTCTATATTTACAGATATTACAGTTACCTAACACCTAACTAACCCTATCTAACCTAGCTAAAGCCTATTCTAATTTACAAAGATTCTACTTACAGCTAACCTTTACAGGATTTATCACTACTCTGTCACTACACTGTCACTAGTGTCACTACACTGTTACTCTCACTGTCACTAGCACTGTCACTAGCACTGTCACTGCCACTAGCACTGGTCACTCACACCGGCGGGCCGTCGCTTCGATGATTCTCGGAAGACGTAACTCAACTCAACTCCGTGTGCCGGAAGACGGTCCCTTATATAACCTTGCCGTAGAACAATCTAGAGTGGAGAGTTCGAGCATCCGTTGTTTACAAACCGGCGTAGAAGTAGAAGGTTCTAGGGCCCCTATTGAGGTAGTCCGTTGACATAGGTCTATTGTCTATCAGTGGTGCGTTCTAAGAAACCCGTGTAAACAAACAACCCTTATGTGACGGCGCCTGGCTATTGTTGCGCAGGGCTCCTGACTTGTAACACTATCTATATTTTTTTGGGTTAGGATTAGTACTTTTTTGAGAGAGTGTCATTATGTACTGAGCACACTTAGATGATGTAGGGTATCAGTGATTTATGAAATTATTTATTTATAAAAAGCAACCTAACCGAGTTACCTTAATGATGCACCCAGTATTTAATGAAATGAAATGAAATGAAAAACGTCTTTATTTAGCCAGCGTTATTCAAAGTACAGTTCTTTGATTTTCAATACAACTGTTGTCAAACTAAACGTAATTGGTCAGCTTATACTAGACTTATTGCAACAATACATTTTAGATCAACTGGCTAATTATTATCGGTATAAAATAAATCTTTCAAACCCCTTTTAAACCTAGAGAGGTTTACTGATTTGAGGTCAGTTGGAAGGGCATTGTAGGCTTGGGGCCCAAAGTAAGAAAAGGCTTTCTTCCCTAATTCCGTTCTGACCCGTGGCAAGTGTAGCAAGCCTTCCTGCCGAGTGAGGCGAACGCTCACCTCAGACCTGAAAACCAGTTTCCTTCTGATGTATTGGGGACACTCCGTTAACAAAGTTGTATGAACAATTAGAACGGTTTGAAGATCACAGCATTGTTTAACCGTTACAAATTTAATACAAGCTTAATATAAGCTTTAATACAAAAATTAAAGCTTATGCCTATGTATATTAGTTTTAAAACGGAGTAGAATAAGGCACGTATAATCTAGATTAGGTATTGATTAGTGTTTATAAACTAAACATGGATGAACCACTAAGTCAAGCTACTAATCCAGTTGTTCAGGCTAGGCTAAACTGAGCTCTGAAAGCATCCATCTCAAAACGGCCACAACTTTAAGAACAGATCCTAGAATTTGATTTATTTTAAACTTTATTTTTCTGAAATAGATAGCTAAACTGTCCAGTGCAATCATCCCACACTGCAAATAGCAACACTCAAACTTAGTTAGGTAAGCTAGTGGTAGGTTACAACTAATTATTATCCCTGTGACCGATTCAGTGTAACATCTGACATCAGTCAGAATCAGACGACATTATTGACAACGACACGACTCGATAACTGACGAAAAGAGTAATTTAGTGATAATAAGTATTATAAAAAGCGTTGGTAGGTTACAACTAATTATTATCCCTGTGACCGATTCAGTGTAACATCTGACATCAGTCAGAATCAGACGACATTATTGACAACGACACGACTCGATAACTGACGAAAAGAGAAATTTAGTGATAATAATTATTATAAAAAGCGTTAAAAATAAAAAAATAAAATGTATCGCTCGTTTATATTGGCAAAAGTATTAAATAAACAGTAATACAGCTGAGGATAATGTAAGAATAGTCTTTTAATGGATTAGAAACTCATTACTCTGGAAAGTTGTATAATGTAATAGGCCTACAAATTCTTATACATCAAACTATTTAATGAAGTGGAGCAAAGTCGAGTCGTCCTCTTTCTCTCTGTCTCTAGTTGACAAAATTGTATGTCAGAAGCTAATACACATCAGAAGTACAACAGTTACCTCGGAAAGTGCTTCAAGAGCTGTCTACGCATGCTCAAGCTGAGGTGCCCGTGGGTACAGAACGCCGAGTTATGTCTTTAAATGTAAACAAATGACAATAATGGCGGAATGTTTTCTCATAATACCCATGTTAAATTTTCAAAAGTTTGTACTCATATTATGGCGAAAATAGATTTTTCCTGGCTATACCACTGGTCTAGAACTTATTTTTGACCCAGAACTTAGTTATTCCGTAAAAATAAACGTTTTTGTTACTGCGGACTTGCATTTGCTATTTTATATTCAGGTCGGATTTATTTAAAACTAAACATAACAAACTCATTCGTGGTCCAAAAATCCCCCTCTTCCAAGTAAGGCTATAACGGCACATTGCAAAACGAGAAAGTTGAAATTCTCAGAAGTCATCTGAATGTTCCTCTACCTCTGCGAGCATCCCTTGCAGTGATTCAATGGTGTCAGATTCAGACCAGCTTGTCGAGCAACTCTGTCGAGTGCTTGAAACTGTGCAAATGTAGTCTTCTTCTATAGAAATAAAATTACAGTTTTGTCTGTCCATTGCGTAGAATCATGCAGTTTTTGATTATTTTTACGTTTCTAGGCTATGAAGGCTCAAACGAGTCTCATCTCAATTTCTGTCTGTCTGTCTTTCTGTCATTCTGTCTGTACCGACAAAATGTAAATTTACGCTGCCTACTCCGAGAAAACTATATTACCGATTATGATTCAAATCTTTTTCCTGCATTCACTGGATTGGTTATAGTGAGTTTGGCTATTAAAATATGGCCTCGCTACTTTGGAAATAAAATAACGAACCATCAAGTTCTGCAGGTTTGCTTCGGCGGTGGTATTTCACTGTTAGTAGGGTAGTGATTAATATTAAAAAAGTATCACATTTTAAAACTTATCTTGCCTGCTATAGTTGGTAGATAATCAAAAATAGGATTTTTCAAGATATGTTTGGCCTACAGGATGTTTTAGCGAATTGTATCACTCAGTATACGTAAACTAAATTTACTCCCTGTGCCTATGGGAGTTTTGGTTTTTCTTTTCCGAGTTCGTTTGGCTCTTCCACCCGACCGATTTTCATGATTGAAGCCTCAAATTGAAGGAATGCACGCAGGGATTTCACATCAAGCATCGGCATATTGATATTTATTTATTCAATAATGGTATTTATTTCAATACTGCGGGGCAGCATAGGTCCTCTACTCTTATATATATGTATTTTAAAAAATTGGTTTTTATTTTCCGAGTTCGTTTGGCTCTTCTACCCGACCGATTTCCATGATTGAGGTCTTATATTTAAGGAATGCTCGCACAGATTTCACATAAAGTATCGGCAATATTTATCTAATGTATTACTCCGCCAAAAATATATATTTGATTTCTTTAAATTTCTACTTCGATTTAAGATGCAGTTCACCAGTTACAATTTTATCTAATCCTATATATTTTGGTCTAAGAACCTTCAGTGAAATACCGGCTTTAATTTAAGCTATTAGTTATTGAAATCGGACGAGTTTCAAGCAAACACAAGATGAATAACCAAAATAAAACTTATTTTTCATAAGGTTTTTCTATGGTTAAAAACAAATAGTTCCATTATTATTTATGTTTTTTATTTATGTTTTAGATTAAAAATAATCCGTGAATTATATTAATTTGAGCTATTAATCTTTGGCTTTAATTTTAACTATTAATCTTTTGAAACAGTTAAGTCCAAGATACTGTATTACTCGATAAAAAATCTTAAATTTGACATAAATCGAAAGCATATCTTTTAGTGGAGACCTTGGTTTCTACGTCAAAACGTTAACGTCAGTCCTGTTGTATCATAAATTTGATTATTTCTAGGATATGCTATGTTATTTTAAAGCTGCGTAGCAGCACGAGTCCTCTAGTTTTGTTTAAATTTCAAATCACACTTAATTTTATATAGTTAACCCTCTATCTAGTATTTGTCCAAAAAAGGACACGAAAAGTTGACGTGTGGGATAGCAATGTCATGTTTTTACATTTCGGACATTGGACAAAACAATTAAATATCGTAACCAGCAAACGGCCTCAAACCGTAAAAAAATCCAACGCTGGAGGACACGTAGGTATTGAGAACATTTGGTTTTTCTTTAATTTACGGTATAATATAGTATAAAACATCTACCATATCCATAATAATGTTCTACCACTGCACCTAAACAGCAGAAAAAAGCAAATCACCAAAGATTCGCACAATATGACAAATTATTTGTAAATCAAAAACAGTATATTTTCTGTGCCAGTAGTTAATGCGTGATTGAACTTCATACAAACAAACAAACACACAAACTTTCACATTTATAATATTAGTAAGATAAGATGTATTAATCATAATATTAATATTAATTACTAGCTGTGTGCCCGTTGTACGCACGGGGATCCTCTAGTGGTCAGTTGAAACCTTCCTAAATAAAGAAAAACTATTGGTTTGCATATTTTCAGATATGCTGGCTTAACTATTATATACAAACAAATACAGTATCTGACAGTTTCAAGTAAAAAAAATGCGTAATAGATCTATGAGGGGTACACTTCCATATCTGTTGGCACAAACAACTAAATGACTAATATTGATTATTCGATTGTTTAATTCGATATATCGTTTGGTTAGTTAGGTTAGGTTAACCTTACCTAACTAACCAAACGATATATTGTTGAAATACTATACCTCAACCTCGCGATTAAACATTCAGGTTGGAAATTTCACTATCAAAGGTGCTCTTGTCCTGCCCGTACGGAACACTGAGTGATATGCGCTACCAACTTATGAATAATTGTTTAAGCCTACGAACCCAAGAGATGGATAATTGGTCTGTTGGACGTATGGTCCAGCGAGCAGCACATAGCGGTGAGAAGACATATTCTAAATACGATTTGAGCATAATCCGTAAACCTCTGTTACAATCACCCACTGCAGTTGTCTCTAAACACTTTACACAACCACCATTGAAGTGCCGTCGACGAGTTGAAACCTTTTATGTAAGCTATTGGTAACACTTATGTAAAAAATGTAAGTTTCCCAGGCATATAGAACACTGAGTCAATGTCTTTTCCCCAGTTATCAACCCAAAACTCAATAGAAATTGTATCCACAAAGAAGCTCTATTTTCATTTACGGTTACCCTACACATTATTGCACTTGCGATTAATTAAATCCGTTATGTAAGGAAAATAGTCCAGGACCTGACTAGGGTTCTGTGTGCATGTCGTGTATAGAGAATTTTGCTTTTGCATTTCAATATAGGTGTCTTAGGAAGTGTTTTCCACTCGGGTGTCAAGTTCCCACCTGGTACGTTTTCAAGCTATGACGTCATCAAAATGGCGGCCATTGATTTTTTTAAATCGTATATTTCGTAAACTATTTGTCGGATCGGAATGAATTTTTTTTTTTTGAAAGATAATTTTAAATGCTACCTGTTTTACATTTACACATTTGTTGTATGTTTAGTACATCCTTCGTAATTATGCAAAAACCTGTATTTTTAAATATTTTTGAGTTATTTTTGTTTGTAACGTTTTATTGATACAATTTATCAAAAACTACCAATGAAAAAAGTTGTAGAACATTTAAAAATCTTTACAAAAATACCAAATTCGATATGTTTTACTCAAAAGATTACGTCAAGAAACTAGATAAATCTCATAAAAACACCAATTTTGGCGCAAAAACGCCTATTAGTCCGGCATCTAGGGCAGTTCGAAAGTCTTATAAAGACAGTTTCACCATTCAATGTTGATGTATATGTCTAAATAAGTGTTTTCAACTCGGGTGTCACGTCTGCACCCACTGCAGTTTCCGGTTATGACGTCATTAAAATGGCGGAAAGGGATATATTAAAAATAACTATATATTACATACCATGTATCGGATCGGAATGAACTTTTTTTTGTTTGAAAGATAAGTTTACATGCTATTTTTCTTACATTTGCACTTTTGTTTTATGTTTAGTACATTTTTCGTAATTTTGCAAAAACCTATATTTTTAAACATTTTTGTGTTATTTTTGTCGATAACGTTTTATTGATACAATATATCAGAAATAACTTAAAGACAAAGTTGTAGCACGTTAAAAGAGCTTTACAAAAATACCAAATTCGATATGCTTTACTCAAAAGATCACGTCAAGAAACTAGAAAATCGTACAAAACAACCTAATTTTGCGCAAAAACGCATATAAATCCGACATCAATGGCTGTGTACGAGTCATATATAGACAGTTTTACCATTCAATGTTGATGTATGTGTCTAAAGAAGTGTTTTTAACTCGGGTGTCACGTCTGGACCCACTGCAGTTTCCGGTTATGATGTCTTTAAAATTGCTACATGTTACGATTTCACCAGCTATTTTACTTAAAATTAGACCATTACCCTCTTTTATGCAAATAAAAGCACAACAAATCAATGTAATTAGTCCATAGGAATGTTTCCACCATATAAATACCCCCGGTGCAGCAATCCTGTCGACTAAGCGAATTTCCATTTGCCTGGATTGATTTTCAATTAATCTATTAAATTAACAACTTAAACAATGTTAATTTAATAGATTAATTGAAAATCAATCCAGGCAAATGGAAATTCGCTTAGTCGACACCCGAGTTAAAAACACTTCTTTAGACACATACATCAACATTGAATGGTAAAACTGTCTATATATGACTCGTACACAGCCATCTATGTCGGATTTATATGTGTTTTTGCACAAAATTAGGTTGTTTTGTAAGATTTTCTAGTTTCTTGACGTGATCTTTTGAGTAAAGCATATCGAATTTGGTATTTTTGTAAATCTCTTTTAACGTGCTACAACTTTGTCCTTAAGTTATTTCAGATATATTGTATCAATAAAACATTCTCGACAAAAATAACACAAACATGTTTAAAAATATAGGTTTTTGCAAAATTAAGAAAAATGTACTAAACATAAACCAAAAGTGTAAATGTAAGAAAAATAGCATGTAAACTTATCTTTCAAACAAAAAAAAGTTCATTCCGATCCGATACATGGTATGTAAAATATCGTTATTTTTAATATAGCCCTTTCCGCCATTTTAATGACGTCATAACCGGAAACTGCAGTGGGTGCAGACGTGACACCCGAGTTGAAAACACTTATTTAGACATATACATCAACATTGAATGGTGAAACTGTCTTTATAAGACTTTCGAACTGCCCTAGATGCCGGACTAATAGGCGTTTTTGCGCCAAAATTGGTGTTTTTATGAGATTTATTTAGTTTCTTGACGTAATCTTTTGAGTAAAACATATCGAATTTGGTATTTTTGTAAAGATTTTTAAATGTTCTACAACTTTTTTCATTGGTGGTTTTTGATAAATTGTATCAATAAAACGTTACAAACAAAAAAACTCAAAAATATTTAAAAATACAGGTTTTTGCAAAATTACGAAGGATGTACTAAACATACAACAAATGTGTAAATGTAAAACAGGTAGCATTTAAAATTATCTTTCAAAAAAAAAAAATTCATTCCGATCCGACAAATAGTTTACGAAATATACGATTTAAAAAAATCTATGGCCGCCATTTTGATGACGTCATAGCTCGAAAACGTACCAGGTGCGAACTTGACACCCGAGTGGAAAACACTTCCTAAGACACCTATATTGAAATGCAAAAGCAAAATTCTCTATACACGACATGCACCCAGAACCCTAGTCAGGTCCTGGACTAAAACCGGTTTTAATCCAACTTGGTTTGGATTTGCTTTTGAAACTTGATCTGAAATGATTGCGGTATTTGTAAACAATATTCAATGTAAACATATCAGTGACAGCTAGAGAAAAATAATATTGATCCGAACAGCTGTTCGCTATTTCATATGATGATTATGTGATAAACATTGTGAGAAAACTTGACAAAAATCGCACAAAATTGGGTTTTAAACGTACGTAAGTTTTTTTACAAAGAAGTGAGGCCATATTTTAATAGTTAAAGACACTTTCGCCAATCCAGTGAATACATTAAAATGATTCGAGGATCTTGATAGGTACTCTCGTTTTTCAGGAGAAGGCCGCGTAAAATGGCCTTTGGACCGTGACAGACGGAAGATAGACAACAACGGAATTGAGATAATAATTGATGATTGAGATAATAACGGAATAATTGAGATGAAACTTGTTTCGTATTCTTGAATGTTTAAAACGTAAAAATAATCTAAAAATTGATGATTCTGAGCAATGTACAGACAAATCTCTAATTTTATTTATATAGATTAGTACCTGTGGTGATTTTTATTAGAAATTTATTGAAGTAAATAAACAGCAAAGTTAAAAACCATCCGACCAGTGTTTTTATTTAAAAAGTACGTAGGCCTATTTGATTGGCTTTGTTTTCTGAACTAAAATATCTACAGTATTTCCTGATCTATTTTTAGTTCCTGGTTTCGAAACATAATTTGGCAAAACTATTATTTATTCATTAAACAACTTGATCGAAAAATAATTTCTAAACATTGGAGGACAATTAAAAAACTTTTGAATTCTAATAAACCTAGCTGCCGTACCTGTGTTTTACATCGGAGAGGATTTTGAAGAGAAAAAGTTTGATA
Organism: Macrosteles quadrilineatus; assembly: GCF_028750875.1. Taxonomy (NCBI): domain Eukaryota; kingdom Metazoa; phylum Arthropoda; class Insecta; order Hemiptera; family Cicadellidae; genus Macrosteles; species Macrosteles quadrilineatus. The sequence continues at coordinate 2,604,745 of NW_026542610.1, forward strand.
CACGTCACATATTTCAAATCCCACTCCAAACACGTCATGTTAATACGTTTACTTCCTTAAATTAAGAAAGTCACAATCTCCAATTAACAGGCCCGTAGCAAAAGTTAAAAGTTTCACAATTCTAATCGTTTCTACCTTTTGGACCGCAAAATCAAAGCACTGCATTGACAGCATTTACAGCTGACTTCGTTAAACATTCTGTTATCTACATTCTTCAAAAATGTAAACATTTGAAACTTTGGAATCCCATGGGGCGTAACTCAAAGAAAACACGTTAAATGTAATCGGTATATTTGTTAACCAGGTACAGGGCTACCTCTTGAATTGATATAGATAATAAATCGAAAAATAAAGAAATATAAGTTGATTGATTATTGGCTCTTACAAAAGGGTAAACAATCAAGGAACATGATTTAATTAAGTAACCACACATCACTGAGTCTATATTTTCAATCTTTCTTGTAAAAATCGCTTTGATTGTGGCTATATAAAATAGGGAAGTAAGATTTCAGGTACAACGAGCTCAAAAAGCTCGAGAACCAGCAATAAGATGGAAATAACCTTCAGAACCTTTAACCATCCACTGGCTCGCTAGTCGCTACCCCAGGTCGGTCGGTAGCCGGGTAGCCCATCAATGGAACCCGTTAGGCCCGCCCCGACCTCTCGCCGCAAGGAGACAAGAATTTTGCCTTGTTCCACGCGCCTTTGATTGTTTGAGGCGGGAAAACTATTTGTGTGCTACGGCCCGCGCAACACAGGATATTGTTTTCGTATTAGTTCGCCTTTTTCCAAGATGACCGTGACCGTTAACTTATTTTATGGACTCCCTTGGAGAATAATTCAAAACTACAAAGAACATTTCTAATCCCACAGTATACTAGCTATTTAAATTATAAACACTTTGGTGTTTGAACAATATTTTTGGACGATAAATTTTGCAGCTATTTGAAATCATCCAAGATGGCCGCTTGCCTCCAAGGACTCAACAATAGGCCTAATTGTGCGACTATAAAGCAATAACTTCCCACCCTGCGCTTGCGAATTAGTTCGGTACATATTTGTATCCACAGTTGCCAGGACGACTATTAAGACGACCAAAGATTACATTGACATTTAGGTATTTAATCTGTAGAATAGTAATTGTTAAGTAATCTGGAAGACAACTAATTAAAATGAAGTACGAAAGATGGGTTACGAGAGTGCTCAATGCCTGAAGCATAATCCGTTTGTTTGAGGTGCGAATTTTCAAGCTTGTAGAACAAATAAATATCACAAAGTAGAAGGGCAGGGGTGAAAGTGACTGAAGTGACAGGATACCCGGTGGATTTTCAGTGACCGGATTCCAGTGGTATGCGGTAAAATATATAGTGACTGGCTTAGCAGCACAAATTTTACGTGACTGGCTTTCCCGTGCAAATGCGGTGGTGACTGCATTAGCATAGCATTTTTTACGTAATTATATTTTAGTATTTTTAAGAAAAAAAGAGATATATACGTTCAGATATGTCTAGGCTTAAGATATTTACCAATATATATTATATATATATCATAGTCTTGAAATATATTGGGGGGTGCAACTGACTGACTTCCAGTGTATATTTTATGTGACTGGCTTCTCGGGCGCGGCCGTGTATATATATATATATATATAAATATTTGTGTATCACTTCAAAAGAATAAATTGTATGAATCCAGTTATTAAAAAAGGCTAATAATTTATGGTTTTTTAGTTTTACTTAGAACAAAACTATTTGAGCAACATTTATTCATTCATTTACTGTAATAGTAAAATGTAGTTTACTTTTGTACACATATCTTGAACTTTATAGCTAACAATAATTTAGATTGGCCATGATATGTTAAAAAAAAAAAAATTATTGACATACAGTATGAAACTCTTCAATCGTTCATAAAAAAGTGTTTGTTACTTGTGTGTAACGTTTTATTTTATTTTATTATTTTATTTATTTTAATATGTACGTAAGTAATGTGACTCGAGCCATGTTTGTTACAGTGTTTTACTGCAATACAAAATATTTCTTTGGATTGCTTTGGTTCCCAAACCTACGAACAATAGTCAAATCTCACTAAACAATTTTTTTACAATAAATGTTTTATAACTGTAAAAGATTTAAATATATCATAAAATCTATTGTATCACTCATTGAATATATAACATGACGTGGACTGGTGGTGACTAGCCAACCATATACATGTGTTAGGTGAGACGTAGAAATGTTGAAAGTGAATTATCCACTGGTTGGTTCTGAAGGTGTTGGACGTATTCCACTTTAATGTACGCTTTAAGAATATGTTTTTCAGTGGAGTGTTACCGTTACCAGTTATTATAATATTAGGTATTTCCTTAATAATTACGTAAATGACTTTTATTACAAAAGTAATAACTGGTAACGTAACACTTCACTGAAAACATAAGTCAATGTATGTTTAGATGTGGTACCAATATAATTATTACTCTGAAAACTGTTAAGACATAAAAAAACAAAAAAAACACAGAACTAGGTGCTTTTATCACAGTTTATTATGAGTATTAAATATAACTTGTACTGTGCACTTTACAAGTCTGCAGTTGAACGCATTTGTACCTTTAGGTGGATTATGCACTAGTTTTAACTTTTAAAATAAAAAAAAATATATAAACAAATTTGTAAGTGTTTGGGGTAAGGAGAAAATACTAAAAGTTTGTTTCTCAAAAATGGCACGTGATAGTCGATATGTACATGTTTACATACGAGAAACATCAGTTAGCACTTTGGTCCATACGTTACAAGCACTACTCAAACAAGCAGTTACGCTGCGATATTCAATTTGTCAAGCTAATCTACAATGACAGCTCATGACCTGGCGGCATTCATCGTTTCTTTTTGAAAAGTCCATTCACACAGAGTCCAAACGTAAATCATGATTTCTATGAATACATGTATCTATGTCCAAAAACAAAAAAAAACAAAAATTGTGAAGTAATGCTGAATAAAATGTTTTGTAGGATCTATATAAGTTTTGTTAGGAAATCTGATATTTTCTAAGCCAGCTGAAATTGTTGGATTCTATTTTCTTTGATTGTCATCAATCTGTTAGGTTTTGTATACTTAGTTTTTGTAATGGGTATGTTCAACTCTAGGCTAATTAGTATTACCCAGCAGCCTTGTATATTTTACCAAATTTTTCAGTGAAATTAAAATTTTTTTTTTCCAAAAATATAGTTACAAGCTAAAGTAAATATTTCATAACGCATAAATTGAGAGAGGTCTCTGTAAAACGTGTAATTTGGAACTTAATGTGTGAACTTAACTAGATTTTATATTGGATCGAATGTAGCCTAACTCTATTATTCATTTTAAAACCTGATTTTTGTTTTACTTTTCCTTTTTGAAATCTATCCTTCAAACATATTCGTATACTCATTGCCAAGATGCTGCACGTGCACGAATTGTAACGTTGAATAAAATAAACGGAGTGTATAAAATATAAACAAATGATAAAAGACCATAATAGTTTTAAGCCGTTATAACAATATTTAATTTATATTTACACACAAAAGTATTTTTATCATTACTTAAAATTGCAGGTCGAAATTGATTTTTCAATTCTTAAATCGATATTTCACTAATGTATTGCACAAAATTTAATGCGTAAAGAATGAATTTATTGCGAGATTTGTAGCGTCGTTTGAATCGTAATACATTGCCTTACTCGTGCATCGTCAGTGTTTATTCCCTATTATCATAAAATGGTCGTGCTGGCTATGTTGTTGTGGCCCTGCACGATGTCAGTGTTATGCAAATGATTACAAACCCATAATGAATTAGGGCTGTATATTGCAGCGAAAAACCAGATTAATATTTTGTTATTTCCCACCAAAAATATAAAAGCATTTAATGTTTAAATTTACTAATGCTTATTATTTTATCTCTACTAAATGCCTAGTATGCAAATAAATACACTAGAAGCTCGAGCTTACCAGTATAGATGATTATATTTAAGATTTTTTTGTTTAATGTATTTGTATCTTAACTTTTACCTTAATTGTAAGGAAAGACTTAGACAATGACATATTTACGATTGTTCAACACTATATTTTACTCTATATTTTGTCAAATATTTAATCAACACGTAAAGTTACATAGTTTTACACTTATTACGACTTAAATAAATATGTTGTCTACAACTTTTAGAATATTGGGTACAGTCTTCGTAAATAGTCTAGATATATATATTTCGTATATAAAAACTGTTCTACGCAAATTAGTACTAATAAAGCCAATTTAATTAAATTGTAAAATAACAAACGTAGTTAATTACACCGAAAATAAATATAAATGTTTTACCTGAGTGTACAAGGGACATTATCGTAGAGGTAAGTAAAGTAAACACCCCCTGAAACAAGGGTTGAACGGTTCTCTTGAGGGCAGTTTCACGATTTACCTTCACTGAAACTAGAACCCCAACGGCCCTTGTTGTTAGAGTATATAAAAACCTTCGCGAGTTACAATTGTAGCGTATTTGAATTGTTAAATAAGCTATTACTAAATTTGAGAACACAAAACTTTTATGTCAATTAATAATAAATATTTAAAATACTTGCTTATAATATTCAAGTCGGGAAAATAATCAAAAATAAACTACATAAAACTAGGAAAAACATCGATTGGTTTATCTGAAATATAAATAATATCCAATTACTTAAATATTTTTACGTTTCGCAGTTTATGGTAATTTATTTTTAAGTAAGTTTCATGTATTTTATGTTCTTTCAGTTATAAAGCTTATAATCACGTTGTTCTATTGCGATAACACAAATTAGTATAGTTCGCTTCAGTATAGTTCTAATAAATTTATTTAACAAAATTATGTTCGCACTTTACAAATGCTTCACATGTTTCACTGAAATTTAGATTTAGATTTAATACCCAAAATAGTCCCATGCGTTGACAGAATATGTTGCTAGAAACATGTTCACTTTAGTATTTACTTCTTCTTTTACTTATATATGTCCTTACTTGCATGGATTCCTATTAATTATTAATTACTCATTACATCGTAGGACTATTAGAGGTCTTGGATATAAGGTCACCAATCGTACCAACTCATCATAAGGGACGATGGCGAATACGACCCAAGCATTATACATCAACTACTACAATGGCCTGTGACTAGCTAAATCGCCCGTTATAGATGTATACAGGGTGAATTTTAATTGTCCCCCCCCCAACTTTTTTCTACATTTTTTCAAATATCAATCCCAGACCACTTCCAAACATTGTTGGGTAGTAAGTACTTCATTTTGACAAGGTGGTCATTTCCGGCCGCCATCTTGGATCCGCCATATTGGATGCAAAATATTTTTTTCAAATGTAAAGGTGGGGTTGTGACCCATTATTTCGAACTAAATTCTTACCCTAATTACAATGCCGCAAACCGTTTTTAAAAATCTTGATTCATTCTAATGTTATGAGGCCTTTTTAAAACTTTATTTTTAGCCCATTTTAACATTGTGCTTGTACAAACTAAGACCATAATCTCAAAATAGTGCTAGATAAAGATAAGTATACACTACCAGTCATTGCCAACCTATTTCCACTTGGTTATGAATGATGTATTTTTTTCGGCCGCCATCTTGGATCCGCCATTTTGAAATGTGATAAATTATTTTAAATATTAAAGGGGTGTTGTGACCCATCATTTCGGATTACTTTTTTAAGCTGAACTCAATTCCATGGTCCATTTTTGATTTTCATATTTTTATTTTGAAATATTAACATTTTTAACAAAAATATTGCAATGTTTCATAAATAAAACTTGATAACAAAAAATGGATTGCGGCATTGAGTTTAGCTTAAAAAAGTAGTTCAAAATGATGGGTCACACTACACCCTTCATATTTAAAATAATTAATCCCATTTCAAAATGGCGGATCCAAGATGGCGGCCGAAAAAAATACTTCAGTCATAAATAAGTGAAAATAGGTTTACAATAACTGGTAGTGTATACTTATCTTTATCTAGCACTATTTTGAGATTATGGTCTTAGTTTGTAAATGCACAATGTTAAAATGGGCTAAAAATACATTTTTAAAAAGGCCTCATAACTTTAGAATGAATCAAGATTTTTAAAAACGGTTTGCGGCATTGTAATCAGGGTAAAAATCTAGTTCGAAATAATGGGTCACAACCCCACCTTTACATTTGAAAAAAATATTTTGCATCCAATATGGCGGATCCAAGATGGCGGCCGGAAATGACCACCTTGTCAAAATGAAGGACTTACTACCCAACAATGTTTGGAAGTGGTCTGGGATTGATATTTGAAAAAATGTGGGAAAAAGTTGGGGGGGGGGACAATTAAAACTCACCCTGTATATGTATATGATGAAATTAAGGTATTAGTGTAAGTTCGAGTCACATCAAAATTTAAATTGAGGTTAGTAGAATCATAGAAGTGTTGAACATATTGAATTGCTTATTATTCATCGCTGTTCGCACCTTATTTGCCACAAAGTGTCTGGTCCCATTTAGAAAAATACATTTTTAAATATTGCTCGAATGAGTCTGCTTGAGTTTATTATTTTTACTGATAACATAATAAGTAAACTTTTTTTCCCAGTAAACACCCGATTCCCAAAAATTAGCACAAAATACTGTTTAACTATAAATTATTTAAATTGTTTTAAAAAGAATAATTGTATGGCAGCCTTTAGTAATTGAATTATATGAACTTAAGAATATTTTCAAATCCATAGATGCTTTTTACGAAAACAGTCAACTATGTTGAAAAACATATTTAACTAGTATTTGTATTTTATTGTGGATGATAAGAGGGTAAACAAACGCATTTGTAATATATTACTTTAATATAACTGATAATATATTAAAGAATATGATATTCTTATTATTTTTCAATTAACGCAATTTATTTTAATGTTTCTTAAGATTTATTTAAATATTTAAGGATAACCAAATTTACCATTAGATTTGCTTTTTTCAGGCCTAATAAAAACCCTAACTCCATAAAGCTAATCATTGTACGTCAATTGTGAATCATGCTAAAGCTTAATCACGGTTAATATGGGAAAACTGGTTATTTTGATGGTGGTCAAAGCAGATATTTTGATAAAGACAAACTATAAACAATGTTAACGATACGGTCGATTGAGGTTTATGGCTAATACTTTGGCATCTACATCAAAGGTCAACGGTTGCATGAAATTAATTTGTCAACATAACATTGCATGCATAACTGAATTTCGTTTAAAGTTTATTTATAGATACAACATGTTATCTACCAGAACGTATTAAGTGTAAAACCAGAATGTTTTTCTCTTGGCCATACAAAGAGTAAGCCTACTGTCAGACGAACCAAATATCAAAATGTGTTACCATTGTATCGTCAATCTCTGTTAATGAGAGATTTGTATTGATCCTAGGGTTTCATAATTTGTAAACAGCTAGCAAATACTACATGCCAAACAATTGATTCAAACCGTATTATTATTTATTTTTTGACAAACGTTGCTTTAAATTTTTTTATGTCCAAGCGAATCAAACCATGCAAAACCCCTGTTTCCCATTAATTCGGCTTATCAATTCATTATCACACTACTTAAATGGTCTATTGAATTGAGAATAAATCCTTTAAAACGTTACTTCCATACAAAACAGTTATATCCAAGGTGTTATTAGCAAATGAATTTACAAATATAAAACCAATTTTTGTTTATGTGTTTCCAAACTCATGAAGATCACAGTATAAACCAAGAAGACCGACATCATGCATATACTTTTGGTGTAACAAAGGAGTAATATCGAATGGAGATCAGTCTTGTGTCTCATACCGAGCCAATATGAGACGATCGATAAGGTAGGGTGACAATATTGGGCATCAATCACTGGAACTTCCTGTAGACTGACGTTATACAAACAATAGCAATTCACCCTCGTAAGAAGAACACCTCTCATATCTAAGGGACTAGGTACAAGAGTTTTACACTGTTGTACGATGTTTATGATAGTATATTTGATTAACTTACTTACATAGAAATAAAATAGCTTGTACAAACACCAATATCCACACAGGCATTGTGCTGACACGTTCTTTTTTTGTATTTGAATGAATGTATAATATTAGTTACATCAAACCTCCCTATTGAGGTTGCAAACGTATTTATTATGGAAGGATTTTAAAATTAAATTGTCCATTCAAACGTCCATATTAAACTTTGAAAGCAACTCAGCTCAACTCATCACAACGCATCCCTTGTCCTAGCAGCTGGAAAGTCACAAAAACAATATTGATCATCGCTGAGCGTGAATGTTTATCTTTCCGTCACAATGTAAAGTGCAGCATGGTTCATGAATACTAGCATTCAACGTTGGTGGCCTAATACTACCATTGTCATCAAAAGTTATTTAGTTTTCAGCGGACAAATCCAGCATATGTTTGAATATGTAACGAAACTTTCCACTTCTTAACGGGAACGAATGAATCATTTTAAACATGTCAAAACACTCCTGGGAGTATTTAAAAATTTTCAACAAAATATGTTATACAGTTAAATGAGGGAATAATGATTATAAAGTCAAAAACATAGTACTGTGAATCAACTGGCGGATTTTAACGGCTGATACCTAGTTTTTAACGGTTTAAAACGACTCACTCGTTACTGTTAAGAAGATAAAAGTATTTTAATAAATATGCAAAGTTTATCCACTAGAAGCAAAATAACTTTTGATGGCAAAGGTAAAACAGAAGTTTCCCGTCTGTACGGGAAACTTCTGTTTACCAATGCTTCAACCCTAAGAAAAAATTAGCAAATGTACATTCCGACTAGAGAATACCAAATCTGTAAAAAAAAATGTTTTTCCAAGAGATATATCCCTAATTCTTCTTTTTATTAAATACATGATTTCAGAATTTTAATTTATAGATAAAATAAAAACATAGGATATTAAAATATTACAATCCACAGAACAAATAGTTTTCAAGATATTATACAGGGTGATTTATATAAGTGTGCCAGCCTTTTTATCCGAAAACTATAAGAGATATCAAAAAAGTTAAATGGTAAGTGCCTTGGATTTTTTATTTAAAAAATTTTATTCAAGTAAAAAAAAATATTTTAGCCGCCATTTTTCCAATATGGCCGCCAACTTTGTTTTTTCTTATGGAGCACGCTGTATTTTATGATGTATTCTGGTAGAAAATGTAATTTTAAGACGATTTTATTCTTGTGATTTTTTCATAAACCTAACCGTTTCAAAGATAATAATGGTTAAAGTTTTGAAATTTCTGCATGAGAAAGAGTTTCGATAAAGGCCTAAGCAAGCATGTTTTATTCGAAACCATTCAAAATTTCACAGCTTAAACCATTATTATTTTTGAAACGGTTAGGTTTATGAAAAAACACACAAGAATAAAATTTTCTTAAAATTACATTTTCTACTAGAGTACATCATAAAATACAGGGTGTTCCATAAGAAAAATCAAAGTTGGCGGCCATATTGGAAAAATAGCGGCTGAAATAATTTTTTCGACTTTACTACAATTTTTTTTAAATGGCACTTACTATTTAACTTTTTTTTATATCTCTTATGGTTTTCGAATAAAACGGCTGGAAACACTTATATCAATCACCCTGTATGTAAAACAGGTAGTTTATAAACAGCCCAAGTTTATTCTCAATAATGTAGTGCTTAACCTTATTTATTTTTTTAATAGTGAGGTACTTTCAAACTATACTTTAGTTATATTTCACCTACCTTTAGACTCTAGTGAGTATATGATAAGTTTATAATAGAATTATGATAGCTAGAAGATCAATGCCAAAAATGTTAAATATTTTTTTATAATGATTTAGAATCGGTAATATCATAACCTTTGTTTTAGTAAATGTCACGGTTGTATATTTTTGTATTAATCAAGGTGTCAAAGGTTATTAGGGAAGAAACTAAGGAAAAAGACTTATTAGTAACTGAAAAGTGTTGCTATCGAAAATGGATGTTTTATGTTATAAGCTAAAATTATGGTATGGATACTCCAAGTGTTTTAAAAATTGCTTTTGTATTAGCCTTGGTAATATTCCAGTACTCTTAACTATTGTATGCCTTTGTATATTTGTACCGTACTTATTTAAATGATTTTTGCAGCGTGCCAAAGACATATGTTCTTCATAATTTCACTTGATACCAACATATAACATTAAAAAAACATTTACATTGAGAAATTTAACAAACAAAGTAATATTTTGACCATTCTTATAATTCAGTCCTTAAGTGTGTTGCACCATTTTTCCTGTTTTATCTCTGTCATCAAGCCAAGTACTGTGACGTGTAGTGTCCAGCCATCAACAACCTATTGTCCAATGTCCAAGACAACATGATGATCGACAAGGCCAATATTGGTCCATCCATCACGTCAAGTACGTCACAGTTACGCAAACTGGGTCCGAACAATGTCGCCTCTGTGGTCAGAGGACGACTTTTCAATATTGGTCATGCTGGACGTTTTAAGGTCACTTGTTTTACTAAAATTATGTTTTGAATCTACAGTGGGCGCAAAATATTAGTGATATGTTACTTTATATGTCTTACTAATTAATTGTCTACTTAAGCGTTATTGCTTAAAAGAGAAAGAAAAATATTTTTGTTGTCAATTACATTATACTTCGAATGTTTGCGATTTGTTCCTGAAGGATCTTAACCACCTGAAATACAAGTGCATAAAAAAGGACATGGTTCCGGCAGGGTGGTTGAACTATAATATCATGCCATGAGAAACTATTTTTGCCCAAATTACAATTTTAGTAAAATCAAGTGAATCAATAAAAAAGTGTAAGGAGCTGTCATAGGAATATACATAATTTAAAACGATACCTTCCTAACACTCTTGGTATTTTATTTTTTATATTTTTAATGGCAAAACAAAATTTTAATTGATAATAAACTTCTTTCTAGATCTGTTATAACGCTACAGATTTCTAGAATACATTTTCCTAACAGAAAGAGGAATCCTTTTGATATTTATCGGAAATCTGAAAAGGAAAACGAGACTCTTCAGATAAGAGATCCTTGGAAAATATCATCCGCTTTACACAAGAAAAATTGACTATCGAAAAGAACAAATTTAGAGTATTCCTTTTTGTGTTTTAATGTTTTAAATTTATTGTCTTTCTGTAATTTAACATAGAAGATTATTTTATAGTATATATTTAAATTACCATGATAAAGTAAGTAGTAATGAAACTTGAACAAGCATCGCTTACTCGTTCTTAAATTTTATATTTTAGTGTAGTGTGGCGTTAAATAATAATTGCTTTTGAATTCATAATATAATTTAAAATTTGTATAGTTCAATCGTGTGATTTTCGTATCATCTATTAAAAAATAATTACATTTTTAAGCATTAAATTAACTGATTAGATGTAAGTTATATTTGCAAGTCTTTTCTTCATCACGTTAAAGTAGGCTTCCTCTCAGACCCTAAATTAGGATAGTAATATGATGAATGCGGTTGAACAGGTAAGTTTTGTTGCAGTGGCGAATGGGTTTGTAAATTTGTAGTACGCTATAGAAGAGATAATTATGAATAATAATTATTCATTATGAATAGGATTAATGGCTAGGCGTAAAATACACTATCACAAATGTATTTTTGTTTAAACCACCAATTTTACCAAACAAGTGTAATATTTCAAACACCAATTACGGTTATTTTAAAATGTATTTAAACAACAATATTGCGAAATAGTTCGTTACTTTTAATTTACTCTAGAGACTATTCCTTTTTATTTTCAATTTGTGTTATGTTGCCTTGCAAAATTTTAATAATTACGGATTTATAATTATTATCAATGTCCTCCTTACTTATTATATTTGCAAACATAGTAGGCCTAATGCCTAATTTACTATGTACGCAATAAAATTACCATAATAATAAAACCATTCCAAAATAACTAACTTATGCTTTGCATCCACATTATCATAAGTTTTAAGTATTGTAATAATAAATTTATAAAATGTACATGCAGAACAGACCAACTTTATAAGAAATGGGTAATGCTACTTCTTTCACCCATAAGAAGTGTTAGCGATTTCTTTAACTTCAAGACTATAAAAGTCAAACAAATTGGTTATACCTTCAATTCCACGTAAATTAATTTTATTATAGGAATAGTCATTTTCTTGCTTGGCTGGCATTGCTACGTACTGTGGGACTTAATCATGAATGCCTTGTGTTTGTGACCCAGTGGAACACTATGTGGTTTTAATACAATGTTATGTAATATGTTGTACTATGTATGTTGTAATATGTATTTGTAGTACGCTATAGAAGAGATAATAATTAATTAACAGTATCATATGGCAGACAACAACTGCTTTTACAGTATCATATTGTTAGAATAATACTTATCATTAGAATTTTTTATGTCATCCAACAAGATGAAAAATACTCATAACAATGTATCTTGCAGATGAGTACATTGACACTAAAATGTGTAGACGGATTCTATTTTATGTTAGGCTTTCCCTGAATATTTAAAACGTAAAACCACTAACTGAAAATGAACAATGACGAACTATTTTTCATTATAAGCCTACATGACATATGACTGTCCCACCTCAGTTGTACGTTCAATCGGCTTCACAATCAATGCTCATGAGTTATTCAACACCTTCATATCTCAAGATTCGTATTCAATAATCCTAACAAAAACTTCCTTTTATCAGCATACATGGAGATAAACATGTTTTTCAATAACATTAAATCTCATTTGTTGTTATTGAATTTATATTTATTGCATAAAGATAGTTTGTGTAAACTAACTGTACCCAGTTGTCAGTAATACAAAATAACTATAAAACCTCTATATTTTTATTCAGATTTTGATTCACCGTTTTTATTACAAATATGCAGCATTATAAATCGTTAAAATTAATAATACCTTTTAATGAAAAGTAAATTTAAGCTGTTAGATATGATTCGAAATTGATTTAAAAGCAAAGGTAGAGTTTGAATCATCTTTGTCCCAGCTGTTAGACCTTTAAATCTTAAGAGGATAAGTCTGGCTGTTGAAGTAAGGAGTTTTCGATATAAATGACAACTGATAGCTACCCTACTTTATTAAAAAAAATATGATATGTCTTCCACTTACAAATAACGTATCCTACTACAAAATTACTCATGTGCGTAACCATCCATTGCAAACCAATTTAAAGTTTCATACCCTTTCCTTAACATTACAGAAAGTTTAACTTCATTTACGCAGTGTAAAGAAGATTCGTTAATACATTTATAGGACTTTAGTTTGAGTATACTATTGACTTAAAAACAAGTGTTGCAATAAATTATCTAAAACTTGATTACACTATCATTTTTTATAAAACAGCAATCAAAGTTTTACAATTCGCTATAAGCTTAATTTTACCAGGAGTAAGTTTTAACATTTAGAGTTTAAGCGTTATTGATATAAATAAAATTAAAACTGCCTTATTTAATGAAAGTTTGAAATATTTTGAATTCATAGCTCTGTTGTTGTCCAATAATATTAGTCAAATCCTCTCGTATGATTCAATTCTGTCACCGATAATGCTCATGTTATATTCAACACTCTGCTACACTATAAAACTGGATAGAACGATTATTAAAAATTTTAATCTGAAAAATCATAAAAAACATTTTTTTCTCTCATCTAATTCTTTGCAAAATTACGTTAATTGAGTTTAGTTTACTTTAAAGTTTTAATACTTTTTAAACTTATGTTAATAATCCTCTAAAGTATTAATTGCCTTATTTTTAGGTATTTTAAGTTTAAAATATCTTGTTTAAGTTGAAAATAAATTATTAGAATACAAATTATTTATTTTCCATAACCAAAAGTTTGTACAACATACATATAAAAATAATAATAAATAAATAAAATAATAAATCTATATAATTAATACTCTACATGAAACTTTGTCGGTTGAACTCCTCCGCCAATTCTTAACCAATTTTATCCATTGACGTCTCTTTGGAAAGAGCGTGTCGCGTAGATTTGCAAACTGGCCTTACATTTTTTGAAAAAGTCCCTTGGGCTCTGCCCAAGTGGTTTTGAAGTTCCCATGTTATCCTTATGGAGAACATAAATGTTTACATTTTGATCAGCTGTGTAATTTAATTGCTGTTATTTATTTTTCAATTTAACACGATTTGCATTTGGTACATTTACTGATTTACTATTTTACTTAACATTCGTACATCAAAGCCTGGGCAGTTTGATATATTTTACCAAATAAGATAAATTAATTGACAGGGTACTGTATTCCTTGAGCAATCATTAAAAGAACCGATTTGTTAACCACGAAAACATAGGAAATGCATAGAACGCCACCAAGTAGAAAAATTGAGATTTTTTAAACAGTCACTATCGTTATCATCCTTTATATCCTATATAATGAAGAATTAACACCAACAATATGAAGATTTCCACAAACAATGAACAAGGATGTTAGCCGAAGTGCTACTATTTTGTAGGAAACATGGACTTCACTTAATTATGATTGGCAAAGGAAATCCCTCTAAGGCTGAATTAAACTTGCACGGCAAGGACATTAAATAGTTTTCATAAAAGTCAAGTGATTTTAAAAGAATATGACTACATCCAAGAAACGATAATAAAACTTTCATTGAAGGATTCGCATTATTCACATTATTATTCTCATTTAAGGGAAACAAAAAACCATCTGAACAACATTAGGCCTTTCAATTCCACATTTTTCAGGTAAATATAACTTACGTTATAGCAATAACTTGCCAAATTAATGCCAATTGAAGAAAATAAAATTGTGACGGTGAGGTTATGCAGAAAATCAGGCAGTTTTTAAGTAATGTAAACAAAATGTCATCGCTATAAAAAATTACTGAAATTTGTAAACATACTGGCGACACTGGGTAGTTATATGCAGACTACATTATCATTGACGAAGATCAACATGGACAACCTAATGCGGCTATGAGTATGAAAGATTTGTAGAACACACAAAAAACTAGATCAGCTTTTAATAAATGAAAAAATATTTACAAGAAATGTTGATTATATGGAACTGTTAGGTAGGCTACGTAATCTACGAGTTGAGTCTTTTAAACTCATCGGAAATTATGACTTTTATTTGTTTTTTAATAACTACTTTACTTCTTTGCAGTTGCTCGATTTCGAGCAACATGTACACTAGTTAATGATTAAAACTATAAATCACACGCAAATTAATAAAACAGAAAAAAAGTTTGTAAGATGTGCTAGATAGGTAACCTCTCCACATGTTAATGATAAATGTATGTCATAAAAAAATATAGGATAATTTCATATGGAGCGTAAGTATTTAGGATACAATAGTATTTAGGATACTATTGTAATTATGCTAATTAATGTATTTTTCCGTAGTGTTTTTTTTTTTTTTTTTTTATACTTGCATATAGCTTTTGTGATGGGCATTATATTCCCCAATATATTTGCTCTGAAGGGAATTGTAATTAGTAAGTGGTTAGGTTTATGAAAAAATTAAATAAAGATTTTGATAATAATAATTTAAAACTGGCGATTGACTTATAAAATTTGTTGAGCGACATTGCAAACGTCACATTTAAACCCTCCCAACACATAACAAATATATCATATTATTACTTCATATATTTTGTTTTTAAGTATACGCCGACGGTAATGTTTAAGGTCTTAACCAATCTTAGAGATTATTCAATTTATAACCTTTTGTAAAACCTTTCTGTTAACATTAAGGCTTTTGAAAGTACGAAATAAGAATTTTAACCATTTTACTTTCGGATATTGTATTAAAGAAGTGTCAAAATGAAACGATACATGTCACTAGGACATGAGTTGTAGATAAGCTTGACAAATTGCATTTCACAGAATGATTGATTGCTTGTTTAACAACTGCTTCCAAAATATTGCCCGAACCACTTGCTGTTTGCTTAGCTGTCAACATGTACTTACTGACTATCACATGTAAATGTAAGAAAGCCCTTTTAAAATATTGCATAGATCCAACTAACGTTGCCATAATAAACGCTGTAATGACAAAAACATAAATATTGTTGAATTTAGTTTACTTCATCCATGAATATGACATAATGTGATATTAAAGGCTAGGCTGTAAGTTTAAAGAGTCGTTTCCAGCTCAAGTGATCTTTGCTTCGATATATCGTTGCATGGTTTTGAAATCAATTAAGATTTTTCACTACAACAATGTAATGTGTTGCAATTAAAACGGTCGAGAGCTGCAAAAGCATTTCGGTCCGTGATACGAACGCTATTTTTCACCACACTATAGCCTATTACCACTAATTCACCACAATAATAATGTACAATGATAGTCAATGCAACTACAACTTAAAAGTTATGGGAAGAAAATAGTTAGAGGAATCAGAAAAAATAATAATAAATAGTTGCTAGGCAGTGGTGACAATAAAACTACTCTATTGCAATGCTATGGATACTTACTGTGTATTTAATATGCATTCATGTTTTAAGAAAGTAAGCGGACAGCTGATTTTGCGGCCCTAGGGATGTAAAAACCTGCTCGGTCCCATATGACGATGGCAGCAGGCATGGCCAGAAAAACGTAACTTTCAGCCACCAATTAACGTATGTAAAAAAGCTAAAAACATCATATTGTGGTGAAAAATTTATTTCAGTACACACATATAATTTTACAGATAATTTTATATCTATCATTATATCTCAACATTAAAAGTATTGAGAGTCTCAACCAAAGTTTAACTTCAATTTATGCTGAAATTAAATTTTTCTCTTCTTTATATAAATGTTTTAATACTTTTTTATGGTCACTATGATTTGTGATATACAGAAAAAATCCTACAAAGTTATAGGTAATTTTCTGTAGTGCTAAATGTGACTCTGTGGAGTTTTAAGATTGATTTAAATCTTTTGATATATTGACTACCTATTTTACATGATTTAAAATTGAAATTTTATAGACAGCAATGCACATTTTGTTGCGTATTTGAATCTAAGCATTCAGTGTGGCTGTTAAATGAATTAATACAATTGTGTAGCTCTTTTACAGCCTAAGACGGATGTTTCTCAACAAGGACCATCTATTAGAAGCCCTAACGATATTTACGTAATTATCTTTTTTAGTTTTGTCTCGTTGTCATAAATGTTTATGCAAAGTTTCAATTTCGTATCTTTAACCACTAAAAAAATCAATATGTGAAAAAAAAAACACTAAATGATGGCCGTGTGATTCCCGGATAATTTAAATATGATATTTATACATGTTTCCTACTCAGGAACAATGCCCTATAATATTGATTGAGAATTCCGGGACAACCTGTATATAACAAATTCCAAAGTCGTACAAAAAGTGTAAAATATCCAACGCATTTAAACTAACCAGCGCATAATACACTTTTCTCAAATTCCACGTCTCACCTGACACATGTATATGGTTGAGTAACCTTGCCAGTCCGCATCGTGTTATATATTCAATCAGTGGCACAATCGATATTCATGTAATATTCAACACTTTTATAGCTGTGTGACAGGAAAATCATGCTTTTGCTCTATTGTGTCATTGAATCAGAACAGGACCAAGCTTGAACCATGTTTACTGTGTATATTAAAATGTAGCCTATAATAAAACATTTATAAGAGTTTTATTGGGTGATTGGATGGTAAAATATAGATACTTTTAGATGGGAATAATATAATGAAAAGTAAAATATCTAATTTTTAAATTTTGTGTTGCTATTATTATTTAGATTTTAACAGCAATGGATTTCATCCGAATTTGTTTTCTTCGATCTGTATTAAGGTCGTATATTGGCATGTATATGAAAATTATAATATGTTTTATTTTTTTAATTTACGTTTTTTTTAGTAATCGTCATGACAACCCATAAGCTAATTGTTAATATCGTGAAGGTTTAGGTTTAGGGTGGTAAACACAGGAATAATTACATTTAAGTTTGTTTCTTTAAAACATTCCTACTGTATCTATGGAACCTAGGTAAGCATGGTTAAAATATGGCAGCTGTTATTATGTTTTCAAAGTTTATATAAGGTCCGAAATCAACAGGGAAAGTAACCAGCGGTTTCAATAGGTGTATTCCATTATGTTGACACTATATGAAAACGAGGAGCTCTAAAGGTGTAAACACATTAAACGTGGACGTTTAGAAACGAACCATTGAAAAGAGCCGTTGAATATGAATGCTGATTTCAAAGGAAATAAATAGGGAGCGGCATTGAAAACATTTGTGAGGAAACTACAGTTATACACTTATCTTGAAAGGACCACCACTGTAAATATTGTGTCTTCAGATGTTTGAAGCTTGTAACGATGTATGTTGCTCAACCTAAAAACGTAATTACCTCTCCGATTTCAATGGCACTTCTATCAGGTATTCCTTTAGGAGGATAGAATGACTTTAATGATACAATGAATTAGCACAACCACCAACTACATTCCTAAATTTTCGTTCGTCTTAATTTTATTTTTACTTGGTGGCTGAAAGTTACGTTTTTCTGGCCATGCCTGCTGCCATCGTCATATGGGACCGAGCAGGTTTTTACATTCCTAGGGCCGCAAAATCAGCTGTCCGCTTACTTTCTTAAAACATGAATGCATATTAAATACACAGTAAAAACACAGTGATGCCACATTCAATGCAATTCATTTCACGATTTAAAAAAATTGTAAGCAAATCGAAACTGATGAGGTAAAACTGGTGTATAACTGGTGTGTAACTGGTGTACAGCAATGTTGATTTATTTTCAAGCCTCAGACTTTGGCAGTGCTGCAAATTAAAATGGCATATCTCTTGTTACTAGGTTGTTTTTTTAATGTCATCTTACATTTTGACGAAACTTTGTATTATTATAATAGTAACTATTTATTTACTACCTCATAGTTATCTTGCATAATTTTACCAGCTGTACAATGCATTCATTTAGCCAAGCTGTAGGTTACAAAAAAAAACAAACATATACAACTATTCAAAACTTAGATTTATAAAAATAAATTTATGAATAATTATTGATATCCTTCGAGGTGGAAAGAATGAGTGGTTACTTTACAGCATTCAAATATGAGTGTTAAAGTCAATGGCAGACCTCATAATAAAGCAGATGTGTGAAAAGTAGTTGAAAGTAAAAATGAAAGTGGAAGTTGTGTCGGTACCACGAGGGCGTGTACATCTAAATTATCAACTGGTTAATAGTTTAGCTTATGTTAAAATTTTTATATTTATGTTGACATGTTTAATTTTGAGGTTGATTTGTGGTTTTAAATGGATAAAGAATGTTTGATTTGTTGTTGTTGATATTTTCAAAGTATAAATTAAATTTAAGTTATAAAATAGCAATGAAAACTGTTATTTTTTACAGCAACAATTATATGTTTGAAGTTTACGAGAACAGAAGTAAAAAGTGGTGTCAAAACTGTATTGCGAGCTGTAAAGTTGACACAAAGTGAGAAAACTTTGAAAAATTGTGATGAAAACCCGTAAATACCAGCAACACCCACCTACACCATTTTATTTATTTAACTATATGTATATTTTTATTTTTCCGGGAGATTTATATGGTGCACAGCCACACTAAATTATCATCACTTTACGTCACTGCAAGAATCTCAACTGAAGAACACTCCAACAGAGATATTTTCCCAAACACTTGCGATAATATCGTTTCTGTTGCAATGGTTTAAGATTTTAAACATAAAACAAAAAACAAATGTAAATACAATTTAGGATGTAAAATAACAATTTAAAAAGTTGATGGCATTTGTAACGTGCCATCGTGATTTGCTATTCACCATAGTGTTGATTTAATTTTCGTTGTGCTGTATTAGAAACTGTTGGTAGAAAATCCTCGTATTTTCACCCCGAAAAATAGTTCTTTCTACCAGATGGAAAACCTTTTATCTTTTAATAGGTTGACAAGCTACAACCTTCAAGGTGGATTTAGGTGGGCTCCGATGCCCTGAATCCTGAAATACCACGCCTCTTTAACATAATTCTGAACGAATATATTAAATAATATTTTTATTTTAACCTAAGATTAAATGTAGATTTTTCTTTATGTATAAAGAAACTATCAAAAAGAATAAAAAATAGTAGTTTTTTTATAAAACAAACTACAAATAGCTTAGCTCACAAAGGCCTCATAAAACAAAAATCACTTACATATTACTAAAGTATTTATTTTAAAATTTATTGAAACCCATAATGCCATACCTCTATGAAGATGATCATACGATTAAATCATAATATTGCGGGGAGTTAAAAAGAGAATATGGCTGTTCCTTCTTTAAACATGTTAGTTTATGATATCATGATATAATACCAAACTAAATCGAGGTTTTACCACTAGGCGACCTCAAGTAACCTTGAAGACATAATTCAAGGTTACTTGAGGTCGCCCAGTGGTAAAACCTAGAACAAGAATATGAATTGTGCAAAATTCTCTATTTTCATCCCACGCTGTAAATAAAACACGTGATTGGAACTTCTTCAATTTGTTTTTATTTTCTGTTTATATTTTGTTGTTGTATCGTCGCTTATATTGAAACTTATAAGGTCAATGTATTTTTTTTTTATTTAAACTGGATTTGTGTGCTTATTTTTTAGCCTTATTTTTTATTTATAGAAGAATTTTGCACACATACAGGCTAATATCTTTTAACAGTATGCCTAGGTTTTCCCTGTGATTGACAACTGCTAAGAAAAGGGGTTTCCAAGAAACATGTGTGCCTATTAATATATGGGATTTCGAGACTTTTATGTAGTAAAAAATACTTTTAAGTATTTCTGGAATATTCTAAGCAAAACTATAAATAATATTTACCAAAATTATATGTACACTTATGCCTTCAAAGTTAAATATTTGGAAAATACGATGTTTATTTAAGCTTCCTATGAATATTTCAATTGTTACTGATCAAATTTACTAATGCGTTTACAAAGTTCTAGCATCTACGGTTGTATAAATAAGGTAACCTGAAATGTATGTGTTCATATGTAACCTAAAACCAAACAATATATTTAATTTGATCCTTTTTATTCTTTATAAAAATAATATTTTCATCAATCTAATAAATCAACAAATATTTATAAATAAATGGAAGCATAGATATCAAGAAAAATAAATTTTAGATTTACAAAATAATAACACAAGCCTGTATAAATAAATATTGTTTTCTCATATAAAACAAATAATCCAACCACATAAGTTGAAAGAAGAAATTCACAGTAATAGAGAGAGGAAGAAAAACAAGTTACTTACTTGGGAAGTAGTCATTTATTCCGACAACTCTCAACTTCAGGAGGTGGACTTATCCTTCTCTGATTTAAAAGTCTATTAACTAGCACTTAAACGCACCTACGTTTGCTACGAATATAAAAGTAAGATATAAAATAAAACACTTCATTCCTTCATTGTAAAAAAATAAATCCTAATAATTTGTCATAAGATTATTGCCGACATACACAAAATTAATGCCAAACAAACATCCCTGCACACGTACCAAAAAATATTTATTAGCGAATTTCCCATATAGGGAATAAGCTATTACCGTAGTACTCGTGGTAAATCCTGGATCCGGGACCAATTTACTTTTTTGTTTTGAGGTCTCTAGAGGCCGTGAACAATATTCGTCCAAATTTATATTTATATAATTATTTAAATATGTGTCCGTTAGCACGATAACTCGAGAAAAAAATATTATATTTTCATGAATTTTGGTATAAACGTGTAAACCAACATGTATTCAAACGAGTATGCGAACCAGCATTATCGGACTATGGGAACGGGGGTTTATGGGGGGTTTTATGGGCTGAAAGTTGGGTTTCCCCATTTTTGAAAAAAAAAATCAAATTTAGCAATTCATTACCAAACAATTTTGTAGAGCTTAAAAACTAACTATTTAGTATATGAAGCGTTATTATGTGCTTAATGGTTACGGACATAAAAACAATGTTAAATATAAAATTCCAATGTTATTCTTATGAAGAATAAATAATTCGTTGTAGTTTGATTCTTTATGAACATATTTTGATCAAATGTTGAAATTGCATTTATTCCAAGTAAACTATTAACATTTTACAAAAATAAATCGCTTTTACCCTCCCTGTTGCAGCAAACCTAAGCACTCGTTAAAATAATAACTCTAATAATAATAATTCTGTTTAAATAGGGAATAAATGTGATATTATTAAGCAAACATTATATTGTAAATCCATTCAGGCAAATAGTAATCCGCTTAGTCTGCAGCTGCGGTGGGGGTATCTTTTCTTTTGTAGTTTAATTTTCTTAATATGTCCATTCCCCAATCCAATATTTACATTAAAACATATTTTTTATTTCACTTATTGATCTGGATTATATAACAATATTAAAAATAAATAATTAATGGTAGAAAAGGATCGATTTTCCTTTGACAACTAGTACCTACAGTAGTTACAAGTGTTCTGATAACACTCAGTGCACGCTCAAAAATAATATTTTGGAATTGTTCCGTGAATTCACTATCACTAGTGGAATGTGGTTAGGTTATGTTTTTCTAAGTTTTCCATATTACCCTCATAACATATTCAAACATAAAACATTAACATTAACATATTCAACATATTAACATATTACATAACATATTAACATATTAACATATTAATTTAACATATTAACATATTCAAAGTTAAATTCAACTCCACTTATATTGCTGATAATCTATTTCTCTATAACTAGTGGTAGTGAATTAACGGCAAATGTCTAATATTTTATTTTGGCGAAACCTATTCAAACTGCTACGAGAATTGTAGTACAGTATTAGGCCGATCCTTCGCAATGAATGCTACTGGTGGTCGATGGTCGATGATGCACTTTACATTGTGATGGGGGGACAAACAATGGCCCTCAGCGATGATCAATATTGTTTCACTCACTTGTCAACTGCTACAACGAGACGGGTGGTTGCATGGTGGACTCTCTAGAAAATTCTATATTCACATTTCGTTATCACGCGTGTTACCAGTTAAGATATATAATGAAATACATCTGAGAAAAATCGCTAGCTTGAAATTGTTTAGGATTTAATCTGAAACATCATACGAATTGGTATTTTGTTATTGAGCTAAATGGTCTGTATTTCTTCCTTACTGTTTCTTATAGGTTTTTGAAGATAATTGTCATAGCTAGTAATGTTCAAAAAATGAAAATATATAACTAAAAGACTGAGTTTTAAGATCAAAGCTGTAGGACTGATTTGGGATCCGTCCCTGATTGGGCTGATTGTCTCTAAATTAAAAAAAAATTATTCAAAGTTAACTATGTTTTGAAAGAACAAAAATATAGTACATCATCACCATAAAAATCTTTTGTAACTAGTTAGCTCTACCCGTGTCCCACTACAGGACATGCGTATGTAAGATAGTTTATTTGTGCTTATGAGTTATCTTCGTCCATAAATAACGTAGCCTATGTTTTATATTACTCAGTCATATAAAATTTTCTTTCGTTCGTTCTAATTATCTGTATTTATAAAAAAATAAAGAAGATACATTTTATTGTTGTAATGCATGTTGCTGATTTTTCTGTTGATATGGTGGGTATTTACTAATGTTTTCTTCTCAAATGTACTTAAAGCCCCATATTGAAATAAATAATTTACTATAAATTAACAACGAGCCTCAGAATAATAATAATGTTAGTTGTTATGTAATATTTTAAGCAAATAACTAGCAACTCACACAAGCAAATTAAAAATAAATATCACAACCTAGTATCCCATCTGTAAGGTAAGTAAAGTATTCCTTTTTGAGGGTGTGTTGTCATTGTTTGTATAAAGTGATTCTACGGGAAGTTCTAGTGATAGATGCCCCAATATTTCTCCTTATTTAATCGATCATCATATGTTGCCTCAATATGAGACCTAAGGTAGATTTTATCATCTTTTAACGACAAATACATGGCAGCTGCTTCACTAGTTCATGCTACTATTCTTATTAGTGTTTGAAAAACACTTAATGATATTAAATCATTAGGTTTGGGTTGCATTTATGGATGGATTTAAGAAACATAATTTCAAGGTTAAAATCATACTTAGCCCTAAATTTTGATATTTTGCTTCATAGTTTACTAGTTTGTAGCTTAAACTATGCAATATACAAACAAAATTAAAAATTTTAAAATGTTTATAAAATAAGACTAGTGCTGATATCAAGAACAAACTAAAATCACAGAAGTAATCATTGCAAATATACATCGTATATAGGTTACTGTGAAGTAATGAAACCGTCTAATGTACTTGTAATAGAGCCTTAAAGTTTTATTTAGCTAAGATTGATCACCCTATTGGTTATACGTGGGTGCCTCGGTAGGTAAGCTAGTTATGTCGAAGGCTATTGTCGTAGCTGATGTCAAAGGCATTGTTTGGGCGGTATTTGTCGTTGTCCCTCAGGATAAGTTAGTGAGATTGATGACCTTCTATCATATACACCCGATCGTTCTCCAATCAATATAGAGTACAATATGATGCAATATGTGACTAGTATTTGAAGGAATTCCACGTAAAGAAATATATAAACACTGCATATAAAATAGCATATAGAACTGTGACGATAACATTGAGATCTCAATCAACCCAACATAACATTATATCCACAACATTTATTTATTTATACACTGTATTACCATTTATACAATAATGGTATAAATGGTGATACAATAAATGTTAATAGGGGTTTGTTTGATGGAACTGATGCTTCAGTGTGTATACATTGCTACAATCTTTATTGGAAACTGTTTGAAAAGAAATGTCAAAACGAAACGATGAATGCCACTGGGAGTTGTCATTATGGAGCTTTACAAATTGCATTTCCCAAAATGATTTATTGATTGTTTGACAACCGCCTTTAATACCATATTGACCGAACTACTCTTTGCTTGGTTGTGTACATGTATTCACTGTTAGGCATGTGTAATTTTGAGAAATCCCTTTCAAACTTGTGCTTAACCTTAGCAAACGTTGCCTTGATAAACCATATACGTTTGAGAACAGAGAATTATTGTTTTTTAACCTTATACATAAATATAAAAAAATTAGTTTTAAATTACTATTTTTTAAGGCAGTTTGCAAAAATTTTGAGCTTTGCAATTAGGTTTACTAGTATTATGATGATGAAGTATTAGCAGCATTGTTAACTTAAGCTTTAGTTTTTTTTTTACGGGTAACGGACCGATGTTCAAGGATTGAGAGAAAAGAAGTAAAATTGAAATGTTTCAAACTTCAACTAATCAGCTGTTCAGGCCAATTTAATTCTGGTTAATTGGTGCAATTAGTGTATGGTATAACGATTCATTGCATCACTATCAGTGGCAATGAGGGGTTATAAAACAAAAACAAAACCTCTAACAGTAGTTATGAGTAGTGATTGTTGGTAATTAAAACACTGTCATAGGTAAATTAGTGTACGCAATTTACCTAAATAGTTTTAACGAAACTCGTAGAAGTTTTTAGGCACTCACCAATGCTCGTACCTAAAAGTTCTACTCGTGTCGGTAACACTATCTTTTCGCGATAACTGCGTAAAATGCTAATACATGTTTTTGTTATTTTTTTTAATGCAGACCAAAATAAATATATTGAGACATTTTTACCTTTTATGACATTATTAAATCCTTGATTGCCGTAAACTAAACAAAAGGATGATAAACTAAACTGGTAAAGCAACTGCAATTAATCGTTAATTCTGAAAGTAAATATTGGCATGTACATATTTGTCTATGATATTAGTAACATATTAATTATATCTCTCATTCTAGTAATTTTAAATTTACAGAAAATCATTTTCTCTCGTTTTTCTTTGCGTATCATTTAAATACTTCTGTATTTTATGAATTATCCAAAATATATAGTTTAAAATTAATATTTTATATAACACTATTACTATTTTAATTATTTTACAAGATTTCATAGAGAAACATAACTCAACTTATAATATTAGCTTATTTAATGTGATCACTTTTAATTCAATACTAACATGTCTGTTTAATTTTAGGTAATGCCCTGATGAACTGAAAGTTGCTGTATTGAGTAAGTAAATTAAATTTTAAGTGCTTGAAAACACATGAATGTGTTATGCTTAGTTATATTTAAGGTTGAAACAATAAAAAAGTATACAAATCAGCTGTCTTATATTATATACCCAATTTTTTTTATAATTATACAGTTTTTTGTACTGTACCATTTTTTTTACTATGTACTACCTTTAAAACGCAAAGCGTTAAAATATCATCCGTATAATCAAAGACATAGTACAATTCTGTTTTAGGTGTAACTTTTCGACAATTTATCGATCATTTAATATATTTACTTTTATGTAATATACTGATCTCGAGAATGATTAAAATGCATCTGACTGAAAGATGTTTAAGTCAATATATCAGATTCATTGAAAATGTGATTGCATTATTAACTGTTTAAATGTTTATCAGTATACTTAATATTTATTGGTAGACCACAGACAAGGAATTTACTCAATGGGTAGACGTATAAATACCTCTCCACGCAAATCATCTCTTTGGAAGCAGATGTTGCTAAAGTTTTCCAACACCTGTGAAAGTAAGAAGCACTTTTAAGTAGTCTTTTGCTTTTATTGAATATTACAAGTTGTTTATCGTAACATAGTTATTCATAAATATTCATAATGAGAGACACTCATAAAACTAAATTACATTTAAAATATTTATTATAATAAAGCTAATAAAACTTCATTTACCTTACAATTGATAAAAAATAAAGAAAATACACTAGTTTAATAAAATAGAATATATGTTTTACTCAGCATCAAGGTGTTTTTAAAAATCTTTCCAACCGAAAAATAATTTTGATTTTTTGCTAGGACGCTGGACAGGAGAGTTTTTTACATTACTTCATGCTAGATCTAGGCGTTGCGGCATTATCCCTTATATAAAATCCATTAGTGATTTGGCGTGATTTGAACCCATCAGGACATGAGTGACCAATGTCCCGCGCTCTATCACTAGACCAGCGACTTCCCACAAATATTAAGAGTGGATACAAACAACTGTCACTTGAGAATTGAAAAAAAAAATAGTTGAAAAAATCAAATCAATCAAGGTAAATCTGGCAAAAATAATGACGAGGGTTGATTTATCCTGTAGTAGCAGTCATTGTTTGTGTAGTTTTTTTTTTTTTTTTACAATTCCACTAATCTTTATTACTATGCATTTTTACGCTTTGTTTTTTTTTTGGGGGGGGGGGATTTACTTTTCATCGCCGGATCAGTGAATTAATAATCACTATTAAAAATGTATTTACGAACTGATACATAGCCTATTATCCCAAAGAAAGGAAATCATAATATTTTTTACCTTATTTACATAATACTTACACAGGCTTCTCGAGAAATAAATTAATTATTTTCAGTACTATCATTCAAGGATATTCAAGAGCCAAATACTTAACTATCAACGAACGTTTACTGTAGAGAGATTGATAAGTAAACTATTTATCAAACCAGTATTGCTTTACGGTCTACGGTCCTGTTACAGGTAATACATTCTTCCTTAATATTTAGTGGTGCCAGTTTCTACCGCTAATTCAATAAAAATTCACACATAAAATCATGACTTAAATTATTTGACTACTAACACTATTGCTTTAATTAATTATTCCTTATTTGAGGTGTATCAGAGTTCTAAAACAAGTAGTATGGATTGAAGTAGTTGATATCATGTGTAACCACACTCAAGCATCATCTCACGCCACTTCAAGGATCTCAATTGAAGACCACTCGAACATACCTTACTTCACAAACACTTGCAACGGCAACGGTTTGTTAAGGGGTTATAAAAAAAACGCACCAGTAAATTTTTAGTATATTTGTAAATTGTCCGCAAGATAATGCTTTTTTAAAGAATTGTGTTATGTCCATAGTTGAGTTTTAGTTAAATCTTATAGTGGAATTTTACATGGCAATTAAATTGTCGTAGTTTTTATCATATGTTAGTTATAAAAAAGGAACAGTATTAAACACGTTTAGTAATTTTTGAATAATATTACATTATATTTGTCTGTAAATATAATTTACGACTCCTTAATAATGATTACTAGTCTCGTTCCCAAATAAGTTAAATAACTGTATCGGTATATTCTCCTCGAGGCCTCATTTTATAAATAGTTATTTAGATTTAGAATTTAAATGAGGTCGACACAGGCAGTCTGATCAATAAAAACCCCAAAAAAATATTTAATATATATTTTTTTTCTTGTTAAAATGTGTGTTTTTAATACGTCTTAGTTAAGCAATGTCTAGTAATTAAATCTCCCGAGAGCTGTTGTAAAACATAACATAATTAATTGCCCATCATAATTGTCAGTAATTTTATTTAGTTTTTTAAAAAAATTAATTGTTGACGTTATTTTGCAGATAATTCTGTGCACAAATAAAGACTTTTTATTTTACAGTGTGAACCGACTTTAGTGAAAAAATATAATGTTGTTGTAAGGATTATTGAATAAGATTTTCGAGTTATCGGAGCGTTGAATATAACATGAGCATTGGTAGTGACTGGATTGAAAATGTAATAAAATATACATCGCAATAAATACACTAGTTCTAGACCCCTACGCCCTGTACTAAAATAATAAAAGAAAACACACACCAGTATAACCTGGACTAAAAACCGATTTAAAAAAAAACATAGTAGTACAAAAATACCCCCGTCGCAGCAAACCTGCATACTAAGCGAATTTCCATTCACCAGGCTCGATTTCTACTAAAATATTCCCTATAAATTTTCAGATTTATTTCCTATTTAAATAACATTAATTTTAGTGAGTAGTTAGGTTTGCTGCTACGGGAAAGATGTTGAGGTGTGTTTTTTCAATTAAAATATTGATAGCTAAGTATGAAATAAGCCAAATTGCCAAATTTGATTAAAATATATCCATAAACAAGCAAACTAGAACAGTTTATTTATTCTCCATAAGAATAACATGGGAATTTTAAATTTACAATTTCTTTAATTTTCTCCGTAGTCAATGAACATTTAAAAAAAACTTCAATATACTAAATTATTTGTTTTTTTAAGCTCTTCAAAATGGTCTAGAGAGAAATTTAAAGTTTTTAGGGTCAAAAATGAGAAAAACCCATTTTTACCCCATAAAACCCCCCATAAACCCCTGATCCCATGGTCCGATTATGCTGGTTTGCGAACTCGTTCGAATAAATGTAGGTTTACACGTTTGTACCAAATTTCATCAAATTCGGATCAATTTTGCTCGAGTTATCGCGCTAACGGACACATATATAAATATATATATATATATATATATATATATATATATGAATTTGAACGGATGGTGTTTTTGGCCTCTGGGGACCTCAAAACTAAAAAGTAAATCGGTCCCGGGTCTAGGTCTTACCATGAGACCTACGGTAATAGCTTATTCCCTATATGGGAAATTCGCTAAAACGTCATAGGCTAATGTTAAAAATTTCTACTTAATTCCTTGATATAGGTACAACACTGTGTGTAAACCAATTAAAATATAAATTATGTCATACTCTTATGAGTATATTCGGTTATAAACATAACAACTATAAAAGTTTTTTAAGAAAAAAAACTAAGCAGTCTAAGCAATTGAAATAATTAAGGATAAAATCATTTCGTAAAACTACTTTGTATAAATGGTTATTTTGCACTTATTAAACCATTATATATGTTCTTTCGCAAACAAATTATTTGAAAACTGTATACAGGCAACAAATATGTTTTAATATGTCGTTATTTTATATCGCCTGCTCATATTCTCAGGCATAAGTTACCAGCAGATCGTTTCCTGTTCTGTAATAAGCCAATTGTTAACCAAGTTAAATGCTCATCAATTAGTTGCGGGACAATGAATACCATTTACCAATATTACCAACGCCGTTGATGGATTTTACTTTAGTTATGTTTAGTCTTTTTGTTTATATACGAGTGTTATTTTTGGCAGTAAAATTATTCTAGTTCTAACGTAACCGTTTTGGCAATAATAAGCATATTACGTTTATAGGCGTGTTGCTAGCCTAGCTTCTCGGACTTCGGGACAGATGGGACGGGTTCAATTACCGGCACATCCACCACATCTTAATGGGTTTGGACCAATTTCCCTTGAACGCATTCATATTTCAGCAATTTTTTGACGTCAATAATTCTGCTGGATAGAAAAAAGCCACAATAAACTATTTCTAGCTAAACGGTGTTACAAATGTGATAGTTCGGTTATGAAAGGATGTAATCATCTACTGTTATATTGATTATTGGAAAACCAGTTATGCGCAAGATGGTCAAAGAAGCTGTAATGTCAAAGTCAACCGATAAACAATGTTAGCCATGCTATGCGGTCAATTGAGGGTCATGTTTAAGTTTGGTGGTAATATAAAAGCAGTGGCTGTGTCAAGTAGACTTTATTAAATTTAAAACTGAAAGGTTATAATTAATGCATTGTACTTATTAAGTTATATTATTTAATACTTAGGTTTCTATTGCATATTAGAGTAGTTTATAAACTATTTTTAATATAGTAATTTGCGATTGAAGTTCCAAAATGTCTACTCTCTTAGTAGAAATCCATCTTGCTTACGTCTTAAAAACGTATACATTTACACACAGAGACAAAAAAACTAATTTAAACTTAAGTAAAATCTAATCTAAGTAATAAAACCTCCACCCAAAGTATGTATAGCAATAGAATTAAAACACAAGATCTTTATATAAATTTAAAATCCTACATTAAAATGTGCATTATTGTAACTGTGCTACTGGCATGAACAATGCTACTAGTATGGTCGATGCTGCAATGATAAACCGTCACCCTCGTTTATGAACGATATTGTTTTTTTTTCACTTGTCAGCAGCTACGATAAGGAATGGGTAGATGTGTGGCGAGTCGTTTCAAAGTTCTTAACTAACACAAATTAGTTAATCTTTTGTCACAGGAAGTAATTATTGTAATTCAGAGCAAAAGACATTACAAAAAAAAAGGATTTTACATTGATTTATCTCTGTAAGATTGAAAGTAACTATTAATATCGTGAATAAATCTTATTTGTTATGCATATTGGCTTTTCCGGTTAAGCCAATTCTATCAAAGGCCATTGTAACAGCTGAATTCACAGGCTTTGTTTGTTCGGTAATTGTAGTTTTCCCTAAGGATAAGTTAGTGAGATTGATGACCTAGTATCCAAGGCACCTGATCGTCCTACAACCAATTGAGATTTTTCTTTAAATAACTCAGTACATTAATTAACACGACAATATTTTGCTCCTATTTGAAAAAAAGAAACATGAGCATTCATTGAGTTTGTACAGAATGCAGAATCGTGGAAGGGTTAGAGTATAAAACTATGCAAAACAAACGGCTAATTTACTACCTGTATAGGTTCGGTAGCTACTAAAGGACTATAAAGTTAATTAAACATGAGTACAAATTATATCTGTCAGTATATTGTCAATTTTAACATATTTTACCTAGCATCAGATCAAATTAGTAATTATAGAATAATATTATTGAAACATAAACAAAATAATAATTAGATAAATTCATCGACTTTAACCTACACAACCATTCAACACCTGAAATTTACTGTAAAACAAACCTAACATAATATTCTAGTATTGTAGGATTTTAAATAAGCATGTAAAAAATGTTTAAACATAATAATTACTAGCCTACATTTAGTGTCATGAATAAATTATCAAATTATTAATACCCTATCTAACTTATATTTGCACAAAACAAATAATTAATACTAAGGAACAAATATTTAACTTATATTGATATACAGAACAGCATTACTATTTCAATTAAATTCTGAAGTTAATTAGCGAGTTAAAATTAGAAAGCATATGGTCGGCAATTTTCAAGTTTTTCCTCTAGACAAGTTTTACTTTGTACGATATTACAACATTGTAAACTCCAATCATAAATAATGACTATGAAAATGTCATATTTATGATTCTTTAAAAAAGGCTAAAATTATATAACTAACAAATTTACAATATATCTCACTTATACAAAAACATATAACTCTGAAATATTCCAAATTCTCAGTTTGCATGTCTGGCCATTAGTTATAAATCAAGAACGAGATAAAATATTAAATTGAAATGTACTTAAATCACAGAATTGATCATTGACTAATCTTACCTCTGCCAAATCAATCCAAAAGGAATGGACACAATGGCTGGTCTTCTATAACTGCAAACTTTTCAAAATGGCAAAAAAGCTATATGACTTAAAACATCCTCACTGCATGGAGTTGCCCTGTAGAAGAGGTCCGATTTGCTCATAGTTGTTGTAACTGTGACATGTCACGTTGCAAACTTCCTGCCTAGCAGGGGGTGGAGAGTAGGAGTGGACAAAGTCCAGCAAGGCACATGCTGTGGCTCATCATGTAAATATTTTAGCTACTGGGATTTATATAGTGCCTTCAAAACCTTCGAAATAAAGCCATGACAGCAAAGTTAATAATGTTGCATTCACATGGGAGGGATCTCATAAATTTACCATTTCATCTAATAATGAACAGGTATTTGTTATCAACAAAACTGGCACAATTGACTTTAGTAAAAAACTTATTGTATTTGTAGTAGCATCAATAAATTATTTTAAAGCATCAGAACTGAAATACAATACGAAATTTTACATTTTTAATGTAAATTTATTTTTCATGTCTTTTAATTACATTATGAATTCCACAAACTTGTATAAGAATGGTGATTTTAAGCCACCAACTGTGCTGAATGCCACATGGTCGATGCTACCCCTTACATTGTGATGGAAGGATAAACATTGGCCTCAGTGATGATCAATATTGTTTTTGACACTTTCCAGCTGCTATATTGAGGGATGGGTATATCTGTGGTGAGTACTTTGCAAAGTTCGGTATGATTTTTTTTTATTAAACATACCCATGCTTTAATAAACAAAACTAAAGAAAATACACCTTTGATTACGTTTATAGTTGGACGAAACATTTATATTTTAAATACAAAACTAATTCTAAAACAAGATTATTTGGAACTAAAGTTTAGATAAAAAACTTTAATATTTTTGGTTTAGCTTTTAGTTGTACGTTAGTTATGGACAAATTAAATGAAAACTTTTAAATTGGGTTATAACAGAATAATAAATTAAATTTGGATTATTACTTATAACCTCCATTTTATCCTTAAATATGTTAAGGAATTAAACTAGGAATAGGGCACTTGGCTAGCAGCGATAACAAAAATATAATGTTTAGTTTTATTGCAAATACTGTACATATAATTAAGTGTTTCATATTAAGTGTTGCGTTTCAGCATGATGGCTGATTGAAAATGGAAAACAAAAATTAATAATAGTAATAAATTATTTACCTTAAAAGGTTGAAGGAAATTTACTGTAGGCTAGTCATGCATTTATTTCAATATGAAAAGAAACCTTCCATAGTTAACGATGCATGTGCGATTTTACAAAAAAAACCTTCTACACATATTCAGCTGAACCATTGCATTGCATAAAGCTTGTCTTAAAAAAATAAACAAACGGGTTAGATGAAAGTGTTTTGGTAATATGAAATTATGATTACATTATTATAACTGTTCAGGTTATAAATTCATTTTAATCGTAGTAAAAACATAGCTATTGTTGTAAATGTCGTAAAACACTGTGAATCTCTTTCAACTAGTTCTATTTTCAATTTTTTTCAACAAACAGGTTGATGTTATCAAAAATTCACAACGTAATATTCAAACTGATATGTACAAGATAAATTTATCTGTAGCCTATTGAACTCATATTGTTTGTATATGAGTTCAAGGAAGTTCTATTGATATATGCCCAATATTTTCACCCTACCTTATCGATTGTCTCTTATTGCCTCGGTATGAGACACAAGACTGGTCTTCCTTCGACATTTCTCCTTTGGTATGCCGAATGATAAATAAACAATAAAAACGTGTTTGAGTTATACCAGTAGTCTCATAGATGTTTAAATCTAAACAAGTTTCTTTATTTGTATCAAAAGTTCTAATTTGTCTACTGATTTGAAATTATATTTTATTTTTTGAAAGGGGACAGTGACATCTTTGGACTTTCTACCATCCAACATCAAAATTGTGTTTATATTTTATCATAATTTATATTTTAGTTTCTTCAAAGTTGTTAGTTATGGTTTAACGAATATAACAAAAACAAAAAATTATACTTGTCATTTAATTTATGTGCAGCCACGAATCGCTTGAACAAAAATAATGTGTTAATTTGCCTTGATTTTATCTAGTGATTCTTATTACCTTTTTTAAGGGGGGATGGTTGTTAATACGCTCCTAAAAAATAAATGAGTGAGTCGGTGGCTCAGTCGGTAGCGTCATGGACTTCGGGCCCAAGGCAGCGATGTCGTGGGTTCGGATCCTGGTCCCTGCTTTTTAACTATGCTCTCGAATATACTAATATTGAAGGGTGAAACCTCTTCTTCCAACAACATGAGCGTTTCTCATATACTGTAAGTGATAGATGACAGCGTCACCTGAATACCCCATCACTCTCTCTGGTTATATTAAACTCAAGAAGCCCAACACTATCCGGCCCCCGTGCATGCAAGAACAAAATTATATTATTTCCTCAAAATACAAAGTACGTCAAATAACACTTGTAATAAATATATTTACACTTATGATGTTTACTCATAATATGGTAAATACATATAAAAGATGCTATGTGAGTCGGTGGCTCAGTCGGTAGCGTCACGGACTTCGGGCCCAATGCAGCAATGTCGTGGGTTCGGAACCTGGTCACTGACGAAAAAAATATATCAGTACAGTTCATCTTTGTACTGTACCGGCTCACCTTGCTTTGCTGGATACGTTCCACGCACGG
The DNA here is from genome assembly GCF_028750875.1 of Macrosteles quadrilineatus. Lineage (NCBI taxonomy): Eukaryota > Metazoa > Arthropoda > Insecta > Hemiptera > Cicadellidae > Macrosteles > Macrosteles quadrilineatus. The sequence continues at coordinate 2,639,706 of NW_026542610.1, forward strand.
GCAGTTTGTCTATGTGGACGGGCAAATGCAAGGTTAAAAGAGGCCGCAAAACTCTAAAAAAATTAGTATATAGCAATTAATTTTTAATTTTAATAAATCCAAAAATGGGTCAAATTAATTAATTTTAATATCATCCATCGCTTACGCTTTAATTTAAATGGTACAAAAGTAGCACAGAAATCGTTATTAAATTAAAAGTTGAAACTCTCCAAATTGATAGGTTTTGTGTCCAATAACAGTGGTCGTGCTGTCCTCCATCCACACTTCAATCCAGTCACTGTCAATCCTCATGTTTTATTCAACGCTCTGATATCCCGAAAATCAGATTCAATAATGCTTGTAGCATCATTCTTTTCCCTGCATTCAACGTTGTTGCAATGTAGGCGTATATAAAAAAATAGAATGCCTTTATTTAACTTAGTTATAAATTTATTTAACTTAATTTGTAATATAATTCAAATGTTCTACAAATTGTTTCTATTATTTCTAAGTTTAATGTACTATATTTCATTGAGGTAAGTATATTAAAATGATATTATACAAAAAGTTTTACAAGTTCTGCAAAAAAGCTACACTCTAGTTTTACTATACGTTAGTGATGACGTATTAGGTTTACATTTGGGCAAATATATTTCAAATAGGCCTACACTCTGGGTTTACTATTTTGTGCTTAGTGTATTGAATTTCCCAGTATAATTTTACTAGTTTATATTACTAATATAATCATACATGAAATGGTGCATTAATTTATTACTATTATTGTGGTATACAGAGTGACAGTAAAAGTCTTAGGACTATTGTAAGACAGAAGGAAAAAATTTAGATATCACAGCAAAATTTACCATATCATCACTGGTAATATCCCAGACAGCACACTTTATCCCAGGGACATCCCATAGTAGTCCCATATGTCCTGAGAATGTCTCGGGATGTGTACGCTAGCCTCAGGATACCCCGCAAAATCCCGGGACGAGTACGAAATCCAAAGGATATCCTAAAATATACCGTAATGTCCCGGGATTTGTAAGTTAACCTCAGGATATCCTGTAAAGTCCCGGGATATGTACGAATGCCATAGGATATCCCAGAATGTCCCATGACATCCCGGGACATGTACAAAATCCACTGGATATCCTGTAATGTCCTGTAATGTCCCGGTAACAAACTGAAGAAAAAAAATACTACCACTGATGAAATGTATATCTAAATTTAAATGTTCAACAAGGCCAATATATATAATAATTTGTTTTATTCACTAGCGCTTTCAGAAACTAGGTTTCCATCTTCAGAGTGTTTACACTAGTACAAAAAGTAAATATTTACTTAATAAATTAATTTTAAACAAAGTTAAAACAGATTATTTAAAGGATATAGGAAAAATAAAAAATAATATTGGAAAAATTTATCTTTTGAAATTTGGATATATATTACAGAGTGTTGTTCTTGATGTAATTATTTTCAGTAATTCCGAGTTTATAATTGGGCCGTCTTCATTATTTAACAAATAATTTTTTTTTTTTTTTATAAAGATTCCCACGCATTAAGATGTTGAGGTTTTATAATTTGTTTGAAAAGTTTAAGGTTTCCCAGATTGAAAATATGTCTTGTTAATACTGTGGCTAGCAAGGGCTGACTTTACTTTACTGACATATTACTACCACTGAGTTCAGGAAAACTAGAGTTCAATTATAGTTGTGTGAAATATGAATTTAATTCTAACTTTAAATAAAAAAAAAACAATCAAAAACTAATTTTAATCATATAACAATCAATTATAACAGTGCTAATCTAATGGTAATTAAATAATCTATATTAAAATACCAGTATCTTCTCCAACTACCAGAAAAACAATTCAACTACTTGAGGCATAAACAGATTAACAGAATAATATTATACTGTAGTATCAAAAATATTTTAAGTATTGCAACCATTGCAACTGTCGGCTACTCTTTCACCACTTGAAAACACTCATAATCATCAAGCGCATATAGCTCAGGAGGTAAGGTAAGAGGCTCATAAGGCGAAGGTACCAGGTCCGAGACCCGTCCGGGCCAAAAACTTTTTTCTCGTTTGTTTCTTCAAAATTTGTGTTTATTAACTATTTAATCAATTTACTCAACTGATAATTAAGCTTTTCATACTAAATCTATATTATTTTGTGTTTTTTATGTTCAGACCCAGACCACACTTTATCCCAGGGACATCCCATAGTAGTCCCATATGTCCGTAGGGCATCCCCTTGCGGGGACATTACGCATTCCTGCGGATATCCTGGGATATCCCAGGTTCACCATAGGACTACTATGGGATATCTTGCATATCCTGTCGCAATATCCGTGGGATGTTCTGAGGAGAAAGTGTGCTGTCTGGGATTAAGCTATTTTTTTGTGTACTTGGTGATCGGATGCCACTTATGGAGTAGTAGGCCTATAGGGAGTAATTCGAAAATATATAGGTGAGCATAGATTTATGAACATCAAATTAAAGGTTTTGTTGAACTAAAAAACAATGCCGCAAACTGGACCTCAAATGGAAAATAAATTACAAAATGACAGCTGTTCAAAGATTCTTTAATTTACGTTGCTTTTTACGCTATCCCCTCAGGGGGGTGCCCGCGAGAAGGCGGAAGAAAACCATAAGTGTGTGTATAGGTCGATATGCACATCAAATTAAAAGTTTTGATTATTAAGATACTGTGCTTAAAATTTGAGCTCAAAAGATCAACTGAGTTAAAAATTGCAGTTGTTTCAAGATTTAAAATGGCAGATTCAAGAAATCTTTTATTTCTTATGGGCCAATCACCAATCACCATATACAAAAAGTAGCTGTCCATCATATGGCAAATTTGGTTGTGATATGTCTTTTAGTTTTTGAGTTATAAAGTTGACTTAAACTTAATTGTCACTATGTATATTTCTATTTATTGGTAACTTATACTACATTGCAACCTTCTTTAATAAGCTCAACAGCTGTAACAGTTGTCACAGCCATTTTGTATTTTTCAGACACATTCGATTCTCGGCAGACAGTCACTTCACTTCACACACATCAGTCCAGTAACAGTTCCGTTACACTCCAGTAACAGTCCCGAACAGTCCAGTAACAGTCCCGTAACAGTCCAGTAACAGTCCCGTTATAGTCCAGTAACAGTCCCGTTACAGTCCAGTAACAGCCCCGTCACAGTCCAGTAACAGCCCCGTTACAGTCCAGTAACAGCCCCGTCACAGTCCAGTAACAGCCCCGTTACAGTCCAGTAACAGTCCCGTTACAGTCCAGTAACAGTTCTGTTACAGTCCAGTAACAGTTCCTTCACGGTTCAGTATCAGATGCATCTGTAATTCATCGGTCAACCTGCGTCACTTGGTTTCAATCAGTCTTCCGCCACTATTGTATAACTATTATTTAGATTAAAGTAACCGTCAAGAATGTTTTACAAAAAAATATAGCCTACCTGCTTCGTTAAAGTTATAGTGCCGATATCAGCTGAACTTTGTACTCTTAGATTTGGTTTTTCCGATTAAAACATTTTATTGAATATAGAGTGTCACTTTTGAACTGCAGGTTGTCATTTTAAGTTAAATTGTAAACATTTTTACGGTGTAACCTCTGTAAGTTGGATATTTTTTTGCCTGTCCCACCTATATTCTGCCTTATTGTTTTACACTGTTTGCTTGATAACTGATACGATACTTATGAAAGGAAACACAAAAAACAGGTAATCGAAATGCAACTGTTATGTATCGTTTGCTATTGACAAATGGGACAACTTAGGTCGTAAAACTAAATCATAATTGAAGTGAAGCATGCTAAGGAAGCTATAACTTATGAACGCACCGAACTGCGTATTCTCTCGTTGACTCTGTTACTGTCCATCTAAAAATTGTTCAGAAATAAGCCATTGACTTGAAATATGCATCATGATAACAACTGTTAAATATTGATGTACTTGTAATGTTTTTGTTGCATTTTATTGAAATCATTCAGTTAACAATGCTTGACTTTATACTACGGTTACTTAAAATACGTTAACACTTTTCCTTAACGAGACCAAATTTTTATCACGTAACATAACGTTTTGTTATGTTTAAAGATAACTAATTATTTAGAAATGTGAAAAAAATTTTGCAAATATTAAATAGCAAACGAGATTAAAATATATTTCAATTTCCTTTTATAACGGTAACAGTTCACATTTAACTATACAAAATATAATAACTATTGCTGCATTATTTATATTGTATACATCATAAACAATGTCCTACTAAAAATCAAATAAACCAATTTTCATCTGTCCTAATTTTAAATTTATGCTTGGATAAAAAAATAATGTAATGAATTCTTCTATGACTTTCAAACCTATTCAATACAAAATACCAAATTTCTATAACTTAATAATTGCGTAGGAATGAAAACAAATGATTTCATCCAAGCAAAAACTTACTATTTCGTTATATCTTTTATAATATAAACAAGAAGAACTAATCCACGTCTGTTGTCCTCCAATAGCAGAGGTTGACACATATTGAATACGTGACTTCCAAGGGCATTCCTCCGCTTAACAAAGTCCACAATTCACCCTTAAATATATTTACTATCCACTGCTACCATATCGAAATTAAAATTAGAGTTATACGGTATTGAACGGATAACAAGTTGATTTAATTTTTTAAAGTTTATAATTTTGTAGTTATTTCTGAACATAAAATTCAAAAAGGTTAATTTTTATAGAACATTGTTTACACACCGTGAACTCAAATGAGGCAGAAACAAGATTTTAATTCAACGAAAATTTAACTTGTTAGAGTTTTCTATAGAAATCTGAAACATTTGGGAGCTACGTCCATTCTTTATTGCTTGAATAGCTTTTATAAACTATAATATTCTTTTGACAGTAAACATTGATATAAGTATTATTTGTATAAGTAAAAACTAAATGTTCGAATAATATATAAATAATTTGTATGTTAAGGATGCTATATACTCATAACAACAGTTGAAGATTTAGAAAATACTTCAGATATTTCTTCTAATACTGACTTTTCTTCTTACTTTGCAAGATAACGCTAAAATTAGAACTTTTGGGGTTTTAGTGTTAAGCAAGGTAAGCCGATAAACTACCCTCTAGAGAGGTATTCAGCCCTTGTTTTAGGGGGCGTTTACTTAATTTACCTTAGAAATAATTTCCTTTCTATTTCCAGGTAAACCAGTATTTTTAATGGGCAATAATATTACCGAAACCGAATGCTAATAGTTCGTAATAATTAAGTTGCTAAAAATGTACAACTGGTATATGATATGTGTATTAGATAGCGTGTTTACTATTTTTCAAAAGAGCAAAATTTCCAGAACATCCATATTGGTAATAGGAAAGAATATAATATTACGACAAGAATAGAATTTTAATTTCAAATATACAATACATAATTATTGTTGTAATATTTACTATTGCCAGTAAACTATATTGGTGATTAAGGACTGATACATATTTGCCTTATCAAATGTGTTGTGATTTTTTATATGATACTACATCACATAAAAAAATGGACAAAAATAACCGTGAAGGAAAAATACTTTTAGCATTACACTTACTGCACGGTGATAATTTTTTTAAAATAACGTTTAGGCTCTTTAAAATTTAAAGTTTGTACTACGGTGGTAATAGGAATATGACTGAACTCTTGTATGGCATTATTAGTTATGATACAAATTTACCTATGTAAAATAATAATATTTTAAAGGAGTTGATTAAATATCAAAAGATGAGAGAGCGGATTAATAAGAGGTTAAGATATGTACATGTAAAAATGAAAGTAGGTTTTATGGGAATAATGTAGCTTGACAGTTGCTGATAATGATGAAATAAAATATTTAAACAAATTCAAATGCATTTATTCGTCATATTACATACAAATTGCCTCACCAAGTTTACAAAACTTTTCGGCTAGGATTAATAGATTCAAAAAAAGTTACAAAGTTTACAGATTTCTTTTTTCTTTAGTTGTTTTTTATAAAAACATATTATAACTAGTACTAAAGCGGTTTGTTGCAGAATTCTATTCATTTTATAACAGAGGATATTTGGTCAAGGATTATAGTTACGAAAAAAAAACTGTTCAGTTGATAATGATTAAAATGTTGCCTATTTCCACTTTGTAACCTATATTAGCCTCAAGAGTAACTTACTTTAGTCTTTATGACTGGAATACTTAACTAAGTAATTTTATGTCACAATTCCTTACAGTTTAAACTATAACATAGGTACGATCTTGCACAAATCAATAATACCGGTGGATATAGTGCCATAGTAATCAAGAATATGTAATCCCACAGTGGCCTGTTTAGGTTAATCTGTAAATAATTGATTCGGTAATTACAATTGCATAATAGCATCAGTTTCAAATCTGATTACATGATAATTATTTGTCAATGAACATGCATATGGAATTACATGTAAGCTTAATCATAAACATCACAAAAGCAGATTATGAGAATGTATTTTCTTAGATAAGTCTTATTATAAACAAACACGTAAAACTAGTGAATATATATAAATAAATAAATAAAATATACTGTTATATTAGGATGTATGGAAAACATGTTGCACACAATAAAAGAAATGAATGAAAAGTTACAACGGATAACATAGAAATAAACATGATTGTGAATGACAAGTTTAATACTTTGAAAACACTGAATTACTTATTTTATTGTATGTTATAAATAAAAATAGAGATCTAACGCCGTGTATTTACAACAAAAATTAAGAAAGTTAATTTTTGTACGAACCGTCAAGCTTTCATGCTTTACAATGGTACAGAAATTTACAGAAACGTTTTGAAAATTTTTTGTATATAATTATTTTAAGTTTATATGTTCTCAATGCAGGAAAAAATTTAAGGAAACGATTTTATGATCAAGCTCTACATATTGGGAGTGCAAGGTTTTTCTAATTGAGCCGAAGTAAAATAATTGCATTTACTACTTAATACTTTAGCACATACAGTTGGTTTAAGTGTAAAATGATTTATTAACTGTATAATATTAAATTATTGATAGTGATTTTTTTAAATATAAGCATAGGAATAAATTTAAATACAATCATCACGATATTTGTTTATCGGTTTAAGTAAATCTTCTACTATATTTTCAAAAAATGATAAAACAAATTAAAAAAGAACATATCCATTTCAATAAAAAGATTTTTAAATACGACATTGGTAATCGGGGTCTCTGAGGTAATGGATATATCAAGGAAAGCGTTCTAAAGTGGGGAAAGTCTTCACATAAATATTCCTTTTCCACAAACTGAATAAGAGTTACGTGCAATCCAATATATCTGGATTTACAGCTTTAAAAGTTATAGCGTTTTGTCTTTCTTTGCATCTACTGTGTTCAGCTGTATTATTCTCTACAATACTACAACACATATGGATATAAATTTTTAGAAAAAAAAAAGTATAATCATTTAACAGTTTTTACACTATACGCCTATGTTCATGTTTGTTCTAGGCTGTAAAAGTACTAATTTTAAATAATTCGAAAGTACTAATTTAAAAGAAAATCAATCATTTACTATCGATTTTATTGCAGTTTACATGGATTGGAACCACAGAATTTTTAAATCTTTTATTAAAAATTAATATTTCGAATAAAATATTATTTTGGTTATTTCCTTACTGCGATTGTTGCATTTATTAAAAACTCGTTTTTATTAGCTACTAAAAATACTACTTTTAAATAAGCTATAAAATAGTAATAATTTTGCCAATGGAAGAAAGTAGTAAGTGTGATTTTACGCATGAATAAATACTTCTTTAATACACAAAAAATATCCATATACATTTCGGTTATACAAATAGTATTCAAAAACCTTTCTAATTGTTTTTACAAACTATTCATACATATTTCAAAGAAACATCTATTTGATAGCATTACTAAGGTCATTTTTAAATCATTTACATTTTTGATGGTAACCCCATAATAGACTAATTATTACACAACCAGTGTTGTTTGTCAAATGCTTCTTTAGTAAATATCCTTTTAAGCTAACTCCCCTTACATATAAAACAATAATTGGTTGATACATAAACTGAGGACTGTTTAGTTTTAGCGAATTTCCCTTTAGGGAAGTAGCTATTACCGTAGGTGGCACGGTAAGACCTAGACCCGAGACCGATTTACTTTTTCATTTTGATGTCCCCAGAGGCCAAAAACACCATTCGTTCAAATTTTTATATATATATATATACGTCCGTGAACGTGATAACTTGAGTAATTTTTGTCCGATTTTGATGAAATTTGGTTAAAAGGTGTAAAGCGGGATAAACTTGAATGAGTTCGCGAACCAGCATGATCGGACCATGGGAACAGGGCTTTACGGGAGGTTTTATGGGGTAAAAATTGGTTTTACTCACTTTTGACCCTCAAAACACAAAATTTCCCAATTTCTCTTTAGACCCTTTTAAAGAGCTTAAAAAAAACAAATAATTTAGTATAAAAAAGTATTTTTGTTCAGTTATTAGTAACGGAGAAAATTAAAAAAACTGTAAATTTAAAATTCCCTTGTTATTCTTATGGAGAGTATTGTCAAATGTTGGAGTTTGCTTGTTTATGGATATATTTTGATAAAACTTGGCAAATTTATTTATTTTGTACTAAGCTATCAATATTTTACAAAAAAACACACTTTATTAGTTTCCTTGTAGCAGCAAACCTAGGTACTCGTTAAACCTAATGTTGTTAAAATATATTTAATTGAAAATCAATTCAGACAAATGGAAATTCGCTTAGTCGACAGGTTTGCTGCGGCGGGGGTATTTTTTTATTTCGCTGTCCCTAGATGCAAAAGTTGCAGTTTGTTCAAATTTCAATTACTCATTTGCAGTTAATGGAAAGCATACTGTTCAAAAATAGAAGTTATTAAATAATTACTATAGATTACTGGAACATGCATTAGCTATTTTAACTTTAAAACTACCTAATAAAAATATTTCCCATGTAAGATAAATCACCCTAAGAACAAGTATACAACATTGTTAGCTTATGTGTTCCTGATACAATGGTTGCCTTATCCAGGTGACGTGGACATAAATTGTGTTAGCATGAACAATAGCTTTAGACCCATGAGACTTCAAATTAACCTAAGGACTTAACAGCAGTTTACATGTTCTACCGACCATTATGAAGATAATATTTAAAGTCAATGTCTTTGGTATTCATTTTTGTTTGGATTCATATATGCTGCATTTTGAGTGGATGGACCAGTTGTTACATAACTCAAGTTGTGATGAATCTAATTTATTCAGTGAGCTAGTCATGTAAAACACACACGACACACTGTATACTACACTGTATGCATTATTAACTTAAATATTTTCAACACAGCCCAAAAAATGAATTACAGTTATTGAACAAAAAAATTTAAAAGCAATGCAGAGTAAATGCAATGTTGCTGTTTAACTGGCAGTAATAATTAGAAAAACATGCACTAAATTTAAACTTAATTTAATGCATTGGGTTGACTTGCAAGGAATAAACAGAGGAACATCCTAAGCTAAAATTATATTGGGTTCATAAACATAATGATATATTTTGAATATGTAATCTGGACCGTATTTCAAGAATCTAATGCGACTCCTTAAATTAAAGAACACAACCGCTATCAGTGATACAAGTCGAACGATCCCTTTACTTTTTTTCATACTGTTTACACTTTGTAAATTCAACTTTTTTAGATGAATTAGTATTCAAGTACACTAATATACATAAAACTTAATAAATAACTTACCCTAGTAGCCAATCATATATTTTCAATCAAATATGTTATTTCAAAAAGTGGGAGATAAATTATTGCAAAACTCCTTTTTTCAAAAGAAATCTTTATTGTCCCATGGCTATACAATAAACAGTTTGCTACATTACACAAGGGAGCTTAACATATGCTTGCTTATGTAGCAATGTTCTACTACATTACCATATTGCGGACCTATGTGCTAGGGCAATCTAGTAGATAACACGACTGCAACACACATGGTGTGACAAAGTTAAGATTATACAGAAGTTAGTTTCATAGTTACATTATAATACTTGAATAATTGATCATATTAAACTCCTTATATGGATACTTATTACAATTACACGTCATACATGAAAATTTAAATCAAAGTTAACCTTAGTTGTGTTTAGTTATTGGGTAAATTTGTTCAAGTCGTGTTTTAGTACAAGTGTTATACCATAAAACACTGTAAAACTTTAATTTAATAGAAATGTGCTGTTTTGTTGTATTCTAGCCTCATTTTAGGAAAAATTAAGTTGGTGCTATGCTAAACAGAAAAGTTAGTAGACATACAATACTTTTTATACGATCAAACTACTGTTATATCATAAAAACCAGTCCTTCATTTAAGAAGAACATAGTAATTAGGAAGAAAATAGTAAGCAATGTGACTACGGTGCTATATACTAAAATATGTATAATTTAACTCTCTAAGTATTACATTAATTAAATTTCATATTAGAATGCATGTTGATTTTATACGAAGTTTAATCATATCCATTTTTACAAACCGTATACAATGTGATATAATATGCGATATGATATGCACATATTATATCACATATAATATGTCCCATATTTCATAATATAATATGTAATATTTTGATGTCTATAAAATCTCAGCAAGAAAATATTTACTTTGTTTTTTTCTGGCAGAATTCACAAGACCTGAACTAAAATCATAAGTATATGTCACTGAGTCCTATGACGATACACATAAGTAGGTTAAAATCGAGAAACCTAATATTTTAGACCCAGACTACAAAAGTGAATAAAACGTGGCCAAGCATCTATCTATATATTAATAGGCAAGCATGTTTCTTTAAAACCTTTTTTCTCAGCTTGTGTGCATCGTGGGGTAAATCTGCGCATACCGTTAGAAAGCAATTTTCCTGTAGGTGTGCAGAATCCCTTTATAAATTTAAATAGGCTCAAAGATAAGCACAAAAATTGAGTTTGAAAATTTGAAAAAATTAACATGGATTTTATGCGTTGCCATGCTGGTGACGAAATAACAACGAAATATAAACAGAAAATCAAAACAAATGGAAGAAACACCAATCACATGTTTTATTTACAGTTTGGGGTGAAAATAGAGAAGTTAGTACATTACATATTTTTGGTCGAGTTTCGACCACTGGACGACCTCTCGTCTACTTTATTTTACAGACCCTATAGCTTTATAAAAGAGTTTTGTCTGAAAGCTGAAGACGAAACAATAAGTGTCCTTATCTACGGAATGAATAAAATACGTGATAAGACCGTAGGTGCTGCAGATTACCCTTAGTGGGAACTTCAAGTTCGTCGGCACGCCAAATTACCCTTAGTGGGAACTTCAAGTTCGTCGGCACGCCAAATTACCCTTAGTGGGAACTTCAAGTTCGTCGGCACGCCAAATTACCCTTAGTGGGAACTTCAAGTTCGTCGGCATTCCAGGATGCCCGTAGCGGAAACTTCGAGTTCGTCGGCACGCCAAATTGTCCGTAACGGGAAGGTACCTCGCCCACTGCGGCGAGTCCATGTCAGTTTTACAATACTTGTTCTCAGGAGGTGTTTGTGGTGTTTGTAATTAATTGTATTCAATGCTTTGTTTGTTCGGAGACTTTATTCTTGTTTGTTTCTTAGGTGGGCTAATGTGAAAATTTTTGATCTAGAGAACCAAGTCTTTTGGCTTGCTTAATACTTTTACTCACAACGGTATCTTTTTCAGAACCAACTCATTTGTTAAATCTAAGAGTTTTTCCAATGACCCCGTTGACATACGGTAGAACTAAAATAATAGCAAGGTCAAACCAAATAGCAGTAACATTGTGCGCGTACTATAGGCGACGTTGTATATGCTCTTGTAGTCAGGGTTTTAAATTTGTGTAATGATCGGTAAATGGTGAATATTTTTAATGAAGACTTGATTTTTCTCAAAACTAAGTTTTCAATATGTATCCCTAAAATGTATCAAAGTATATCGTTAAAAATTTTAACCTTGTTTTATTTATTTAACAAAGGTATACATCAAATCAAATATACATCAAGAACTCAAAGTTTAAATTTCCACAATCCGGACATAGTGAACCTAATATATTTTAAATGTAAGGTTTCATTAGTTATCAAACTAGCTACTGTAGCGTTTTGAACACAATAAAATACTAAATCAAATTTTGGATTTTATGGGTTTAACTTCCTCATTGAGGTTGTGTCGTATTTGCCGAAAGGTCCCTTAGTACAGCGTTTTATCAACTAATATTGTTTTTTATGGTTTAATTTTGAACTACGAATTTTTTATTTATTTTTAAGATGAATGATTAACGTGAAATTACATAAACTGAACTAGAAAATGCATTCGTCTTAGGCCGACATAACTTTAAATCTTATGAACTTATACCTAAATAGATCAAAATAAAGAAAACCATTACAGTTGTGTTGCATACACAATTCACAGATGTTTATATCATGAAACCGTTGTGTTCTCTGGAAGTAAATGTGGGATTGTAACCATGTAGTTCTCCCCAGGGTAACATTGGTTCTATAACTTGAACATGCAAATATACAATTTTCGAACTCTGTAACTTAGCCGCCTTATAGCTACTAAGTAAGAAAGTATATTGCAATGTATAATAGGTATATGTATAGATAATGTAAACTAAATCGGTTAATTTCAAATCGGTCAGAGCCAAATAATTTTAAAGAATTAATTTTTGCGCACGAATACACACATTGTAAGAATATCTGATCAATGTATTTTTGTTATTATTCCTCAAAATATAGTTTTAATAATATGTATACAAAGTATTATTACATTCGTTGCTATGGAATAGTGAAATAATAGGCTAATTCTGCTGGTGTCACATGTGCAAAATAATAACTCTAATCTACTTTACGTATACATACCAAACGTATGCATTCAAAATGTATAACTAAACTGTAGGTCCTATGCCAGTTTTTATTTCATTCGTCATCTGTAATACATTGTAAAACTATGTAGCTTAACAATACATGTATGACGCATTAGAGAACTCTTCCACGATACCATTGAGAATTTTTATATAGTTGAGTGATGCTAATGTTAGTGCTTGTGTGTTAGTGTTTGTGCTGTAATTATATTACTGAACAATTAATAAAAAGTGTGTTTCTTAGTTATGTTAAGTTAACGAACGGGTAAAACTTTACGAATATGTTGTTCGTTATTTTCCCTTGCAACAATACGTGTATTGTGTATGAGTCATATCGTTAAATTCCTTCAAATAATTGGTCGTGTAAACACCGTCGTCCATAATAAATGTAAAATTTCAATTCACAATGTAGTTTTACTCATTACTGTTGCACGCTATATCTTACTAATATTATAAATGTGAAAGTTTGTGTGTTTATTTGTTTGTTTGAAGTTTAATCACACATTAACTACTGGACGGATTGGGCTGAAATTTGGCGCGGTGATAGCTTACATTCCCGATTAACATATTATTGTTAACCTTATGAGTTATCATATTTTAAGGGAATTACAGAATTTTGTTAGCTGTTTCAAGTAAAAAAGATGGTTCAATGATATGCAAAAGCATTAAAAGTTATAAGATTTACCATCAGGGTGCAGCACTATTATTTTTTTTGCATTTATGAAAACAGCTAATTTGAACTAAGCAGCAACAAAAAGCTATGATACGCAATGTACTGAAATGAACTGCAATGTACTGTCAATGTAGGATTGTTTAAAGTTGCTTATGTTTTTAATTTAATGAATAATTTGTGATATTTTGCTAATTTTTTATATTTATTTTTTCTCTATTGTTTAGGTGGTTTAGGTGAAGTGGTAGAACATTATGGCTATGGTAGATTTGTAATACTTTGTATACCGTAAATTTAAAGAGCAAATTTTATCCAACTGTGTCCTCCCCCATTGAAAACGAAAAGCTGGAGTATAACTGCAATAAAGCATTTTATTCCTATATGCCAACCCTGTACGAAGGACGGGTACTCTGCTAGTGATTTATATTTTTTGTAGCTTATTTCTGGAATTTAACTGAAAATAGTTTTTTGTATTTGGAATTTGATTTATATTGAGATGCTACGCCTTATTTTAATTTCCTGTCATAACTAGACAATATGGTTTGATTGAACGGTGGTCTAGAGCTATCAATCTCACTAACTTACCCTTTAGGGGACCAGCACGACACAAACAATGCCTTTGAAACTACGGAATACAATTAATAGCCTACCTATAAACTAGGTCACCTTTGCAATCATAACTAATGTAGAAACGAAACGGATATGATTTGGTATAGCTTTGTTTTGTCTCTGACGAATAAATGCAGCCTAGATTTTTTTCAAATTTTGTCTCTCCTAGTTCACATACTGTAGTTTTCCTTTGATGCTTAATGCAACTTCAGCGTGCTTTGATACTATTATGTTTGCATTTACTCACAGTAAAATACGATTTCCCGTTGACGCTCAGGACTTTTGTTTTGAATTAATTATCAAAAATAGTTTTATAAAAATAAAATAATAATTGTAAATAAACTAAGTAACTTTTTTAACGCTTATACAGAAGAAGCTAATCTTATTGATCTCTTTGTTTGAATGCAGGTGAAGGTTTAATCGTGTTATCATCTTAGCAGCAAACCTGTGTAATTAATAATAAGTCGCAACGTATAATATTTTGTAGGTCTACCATCTAATAAGGATATTAGTCTGCAACCTATCTAAAATAGAGATTTTTGTGATTAGGTTTTACTTAAATTGCAGAAATTTGATTAAATTAAATAGTGTTTGATGGCAGTTAATGCATACGTCTTAGTTTAAGTACTTTAAGTTAAGTTATCAAAGTTAGCTCAGTATATTATACCAAATACTCGATCATATTTTACTGTTGGCAACGTGGTTGTCACAGAGTTAGTATAGTCATTGATTGAGTCTATAAAGAATAAATAAAATAATACTGTGTTTCATAGTTATCACTTTTAAAATTATTTTAAGTTTTAAAATGTCATTATCAGTTTAATTTTTAGTTAACGACATTGTTATAAAAAAAATATATCTAACCATTCATCAATAATACAACAAGAAGCTGTATCTAATAGCAACGCTTATTTTGCGTAAAATGGGCTTACAACACTTAACCAATTTCCCTAATTGTCTATAAGTACCATAACGACAGGGACTGTGTCGTGTTAATAGTCCAGATCGTGATCTAACATTCATTTGGTACATGTGCGTATACTAAACTTGACTGTTGGTGTTACGTTTTAATTTAATTTTGGCCACTATTTATAACATGGTAGCATATTTATTATGAAAAAGTTTTTGATAAAAATGAAGCAGTATATTAAGTAAGAAAAGAAAAATATAAAACAAAAATAAATTATTTTGAAAATATCACTAATTTCAATTTAACGGTACTTGACTCTGATTGTACAGTTCACACTAACATAAAAAATAAATATATTTGGTTGGGATATCTAACACGTTTACTTGAAATATTTTCATAGCAAAAGATAAAAATATTTATAAGTACTTTGATAACAATTGAAATAACGTTTATGAATAGAAGGCTATAATGCTGATAGTTAATAGACCATTGTTAAATTGATGTAGATTTAACAACGTATACCGCTGAGGGTAATCAAAAAATTAACCATGCCATCAAATATATTTACTATGTTAAGTCCATGCATAGATGAGTAAAAAGTCAATATCTGGCTAATTTTATGGCATCTGTTTTAGCAGTTCTCAAATTATTTCAATTACGGCTTTCCATGTGCTCCAAACGGAGCAATTTTCGCTAAAAGCAAATAACGAAAGCTTTTTACTACCCGTGCATATTTTATGTAGGGACACTCTCATCAATATCGACGAACGACAAACCCCATTCAAGTTGAAATGGCAGTTTGTACGTTTAAGTTCACCCCTAAATTGAAACATAGACAGATTTTACCTAAAACTGTTTGAATACATAAAATTGTCACTTTCATGTAACACCTTTTACTGTCAGTTTATAAACGTATGCTATCATAAGTAATGGTAAGATAGTTTAAGGCTATTTTGGATAGGAATTGCAAATAAGATAGTAATAACAGATTCATTACAAACCTGCTTCAGTTACAAAAGAAAAACTAAGAATTTCATGTGTTTCATGAGATTTATTATGCAGTAGTACACTAACACACCTATAAAGTAAAGAACATAACAATATAAATAATTAAACCATAACTTATTTAATCAAAAAAAGTTCACTTATATAATAACATAACTACCGTGCTGCAGAGTAAAATTAAACGCCATGATATAAATTGTAATGAAACTAAACTAAATGTTGGGTTTTGTTTCATTTTCTTACGTTTCCTACTTAATAATAAATTCATAGATATTATTTAAACAAGGGTTTACGTTTAAGCAAATGCACTATAGTTTAAATTTATCTATAATATTTCATACTTTTATCTAAGAAGCAAATATAAAATAAACTAATCGCAAACACTCAACCATAGCTTATGTTAGTTGGTAGTATATGCACGATTTGTGACGATTGCTATTAACTGTCATTCGATAATAGCCTACCTCACAGCGCAATGTTACTTTATAGGCTGAAAATTGGACAGAGAGACTGGGCTCCGTGTATGGTTGGTCTGGCTCAATGGTAACTTAAACCTACAGAGTTCTTGAGTTCTTTGACAGATAATAATTTTTGTTTGGATTTATAGAATCTTAAAAATGCATCTGCAAACCCAGTAGGGATTTTTTTTAGTTCTCTGTTCAGACTTGTCAAAGTAATAATGTTTTATTGTTATAAAAAAAATCTACTATAAGTGGAAATACTTCAGATATGATACGGTATTTTACAAAGAATGTCCCATTCTTTTTACTTAATGTTATTTTAAATCAAAGTGTTAACATAGTAAATTTAACAAGTAACGCTAGATAATACAAGTACAGAACATTGCAGGCTTCTGTGTTCTTGACACAATGCTTGCCTTATCCATGTGACGTATACATTGTGTTAGCATGAACAATAGCCTTCGACCCCTGAGACCTTAAATAGACTTGGCGACTTAATGCCAGTTTACCTGTGCAATACATAGCGTATGGTTATTGAATAGTTAAACTTAGGTGAACATCCCTTCATTCTTTAGAATTGGGGATAAAATCCCCTATCTACCTCAAACTTAGAAACACATAAGTACGTTGTATTTTGGCTATTGAATCAAATTCAGTTTGAGAAATAAATAAAGTTCACTTGACAACCAGTTAAATGTATAACTCACACGTTCCTTTTTTAAGTAAAAAATCTTAGTTGAGGAGCCTAACGAACTAATCTATTTGCTTAATGTATATTACCTAATCAAATCTAACTATCGCAGTAGCTTAAAAATCTTTCTAAAAATAAAATAACTCATGAATCTACTTTATAGAGTTTCATTAGGTATAGTATCACCTATAAATGTATGTTTATTTATTAATTTAAAAATATTGGATGCACAATAACATGTGATTTTACCATGAAGCCGTTGTGTTCCCTCTAAGTAACTGTGGCACTGTAGCCATGTAGCCTCTTGGGTAACATTGGCTTTACAACTTGGACATGCAAATATACAACTTCGTGAAGTAGCCTCGTAGCAGCTAAGTCAGCGGTCTTAGGATTCATTGGTAGAGTTTTTGATGGAATTTAATACTCTTCCATTTACATAAAAGTTTCATTTCAGTCTCAAAACAAGTGTCCTTTTTTGATTTATCAATTATATGTATATTTTTTTTATAGCAACCAATCATAACTCGAAGGAATGCAACAATGTAAAGATTTTTTGTGTATTAAATATAATGTGCGTCAGATATTTTTTACAAAAAAAAAAAATAAACACATAATACCCTTTTTGGCGTTACCAATCAATTGCTTGACTATCTTCTTTTGAGCTCAATCATAGATCCAACCAATGGTGTGTGAAAGTACGACGGCTGACATGAACGTCAGTTATTAACTTTTCTCCCTAGGGAAGTAGTCTTGACATGCAACTAGCTAACTACATGTGGCTATTGTAGGACTGCAACTCTCCCTAGGATTATGTTTTCAATTGGATAACAGTTCAATTTACATGAAAATTTAACTGAAGGATCTACGTGTATTTGACTATTCCCTTACAAAGAACGAATAAATTGTCAATGGTGATTTAACTAAAAAATATGATCCAATTACGATAGCACGTAATTCACTTATTTAATTATTTATACATGCCAACGGCTAAGCCAATACATAGATGTAAACATGCTGAACAATAATTCAATACTCAATAGAATACTAAATACATAGATGAAAAAAACAAAATCAAGCTGAACAATACAATACTTAATAGAATAAAATAATAAATAATCTGACAATGAATAAGTTAACAAAGACTAAAGATATAACAATAATAAATATAACAAAGAGCAAATACAACAATATAATTGTTTTACAAGAATATATATAACAATAGAGGCGTTGAGGCTAGTCCAACATCTCCACCAGGGTTGCTTCGGTTGTCCTCCTTATGGAGGTGTAGCTGTCAGCGAAGAAGTCGACATCACGAGCAACTCTGTTGCCCAGCCTGAGGATTCTTGCCAGAGGACTGTGAAAGTCATAAGTGGTGCCTCTGAAGCGACGGTCGAATAGGTCTCTAGATCTTGTTTTGGTAGGGACTCTGATTTTATTTTCTGATTTTTATTTCTTACTTAACTGAAAACTCAAAACCTGAGGACTGTAAACGTGAAAACCTTACAACCGCATGTATATTTATCCTTATTATGTTATATATTTCCTAATAAATGGGATGGAAAGCATTATAAATTGTCATTAGGTAATTTTATTAACCCGTGTCCCTAGAGCACTTAAAAGTAGATAAGATCGTGAATCTTACTGAGTCCTAAATTCATCAGGTAACTGCCTTGAGTTAGAAGGTTAACTGAAGATTAAACTGGGACTTTCTGGGACAAGACAACTGGGGTGATCAAGATGGCACCGCCAAGAAACAAGTCACTAAAATGTGGCTCATGTAACAAAATCATTAATTTAAAATCTGACAAAATCCAATGTAGTGGTGAATGTAAATATATGTTTCATTTAAATTGTACCAGTTTGTCAGAATCAAACTTTGTGGAAAATTGCTCTCAAATTGATTGGAAGTGTGATATATGCTCCGTCGTTGAAAGTAACGTGAGTAACAACACAGACAATTCGGTAGCTCACGACACCAACTCAATTGTCAACCATATCTGCCCGTGTTCAGAGAAAATTGAATATTTGATATCAAAAATTAATGAACTATCTCAAAACAACTTAGAAATTAAAGTAGAAATTTCAGAAATTAAAATAGAAAATGTAAGGTTAAAAACTGCTTTGTCTAATCAGGCAGAGGCTGTCAGTGATCTTATGTTAAAAGATACTAACACTTTTGCAAGTGTTTTGAAAAATAAATCTAAAATGATTGCTAATAGTGACAAATGTATAGACTCATCTAAATCTTCAAATGACAACTCTAAGAATACTGTTCACAATCATAAAGACAATTCTAATTCTAATCTTAGTAGTTGTCATCAGTCTGTCAAAAATTCGACTACTTTGCCCGTGTCGTCTGCCGCCAAAAGTTCTGCTAGTTTTCCTGCGACGTCTGCTCCTGTAGTAGATAAGCGAAACAGCGAAACTGTTATGCCTGCCAAACATACATCAGTGAAGAGGAATGGTGGAAAACGTCAAACTGAACTGTCAAAACAGTATAAACATAACCTTAACCTACCAACTACAACAAGTACAAGTGCAGTTAACACTAATGGGCTTAAGGTGTACAAACAAAAACAAAGCTCTGGAAAACATCATTTTAATAACGACAATTCTATCACAGGTTCTGCTAACACTAGCAATAAACTAAAAACTGTCAACAAATACAGGTATTTATTCATCTCAAGGCTGGCTACTGATGTTGACTGTGACACAGTTAATAAATATATAAGTGATGTAATTAGTGGTGATTACAAAGTCACACAAATGAGGAACAGATTCCCAGGCTATCGTACATTTAAGGTAGGGGTTCCTGCTCACTTGTGGGACAAAATATATTTGCCTGAATTCTGGCCTTCTGGGGCATATATAAATGCCTTCAGGTTTGCTAAAAAGCAACAAGCACTGCTAAGCGTCAGGAAATTTTTTTAGAAACTCCCCCCAACTCTGTAAATTTAACATAGAGTCTGAAGTGTCAGATAACTCTGATACGAGACTCTCTTCGCATAACAAAGCGATTGGGAACTCCTCTAACATTTCCTGGCCCCAGTCATCTAATAAAACACTATCTAGGTCAGCTAAAAAATTAAACATCCTCCTGTGGAATATTCAATCCATTACCAACAAACTAGATTACCTACGATTGCTTGGGTATGACAATAGTGTGGATGTGATTTGTTTGACTGAACACTGGGTCTCACAAAATGATATTAATAGCTTAAGCCTAAGAGGCTACTTAGCTGCAACCTCTTTTGCTAGATCAATGTCTAAACACGGTGGATCTGCAATACTTGTAAAAGAGAACCTAGACTTTATAATTTACGATAAGTTAAACTTGAGTATATTAGTGGAAGAACTCACGTTTGAAGCCTCAGCGGTGCATATCGTTAAGTACAAAACAGTGATTGTAAACTTCTACAGACCACCCTCAGGTAATGTTTCTTTATTTCTGGATAAACTGCATGATGTATTCTCAACTATGCATGGTGTGAAACTTGACTTCTTTTGCACAGGTGATTTTAACATAGACTTCCTGTCTGACAGCATTGAAGTCCGGGAACTTAAAAACCTAATATCTAGTTTTGGTCTTCACACTGCAATTAATGAAATCACTAGGCCTAATGTCGGAGCTGGAAGTGTAAACAAAGGTACCTGCTTGGACAATATTGTGACCTCAGTACACCCAGATAGATGGGAAGCCTCAGTGATACACACTCCTGTCTCAGATCATAATGCGGCCTTTCTGTCAATGAACATTGAGTCATATTCTAAATCTAATCCAATTTCTTTACCGAGAAAAGTTACTAGGAAATTAAATCCTCAGAATTCTTTAACATTTTTATCTAACCTTGGCCAGTTGAATTGGTTTGAATTATATGACCATAGCCTAGACTTAAATGCTAAATTCAAAGTGTTTTTTGACAAACTGTTGTGGGCCTTAAATGGTTCGATTCCCTTGAAAACTACTGTCGGTTTTAACAACAAACCTAACAAAAGGTGGTATCATCAAGGACTTGTAAAAATGAAAAATGAGCTGGACCGGCTATATTTTTTGTTTTGTAAAGCAGGGACTGCTGAAATTAAAACTAAGTACAACTCATTAAAGTTGCAGTACCGCAAAGAAATCAAGAAAGCCAAACTTGACCATAACAACAGTTTATTGCAAAACTCTAGTAATATTTCTAAAACATCCTGGTCAATCATTAATGAAATAAGCAACCGTAATAGTAAGCCTTTGTCTATTCCTGACTGTCTAACTGCTGATGGACTGAACTCTTACTTTGTCGACTGTGTTGAAAACCTGAGAAGTAATGTTCCCGCCTCTTCTAATGGTCCTGAGCAATATCTAAGTAATTTGACCTCTTGCAACGTTCTTCCGACTATTGAGGACAACGATGCTTTTAGGCTTGAACTATTTACTGTAGAAGAGGTGTATGCAGCCATCAACAGTCTTAACAATAGCTCTTGTTTAGATATTTACGGAATTAATGTCCCCATCTTGAAGTTAGCTTCTAGTTATATAAGTGAAGTTTTGACATACCTATTTAATCTCTGTATAACACAAGGTTGCTACCCAAACAAGTTCAAGATTTCTAAGGTTATACCAGTCCATAAAAAGGGGCCTAAAAATTTTATTGCTAACTATAGGCCTATATCTATTATCCCTGCAGTGTCGAAGGTCTTGGAACATCTCGTACATCGTAGATTTTCTCAGTATCTTGAGGATAGTAACCTTTTAACAAGTAGTCAGTTTGGCTTTAGGCCCAAACACAGCACTGTCCAAGCAACCCAGGCACTGATATCAAATTGCTTTCAAAGTTTAGAGGCCAAAAGTGGTATAGTGTTTAGATCGTACGACATGTCTAAGGCCTTTGACACAGTGGCTCATGATCTCCTAGTGGATAAGCTTTCTTGCTATAACCTTGATGCAGTTTTGGTTAAGTTTTTTCAATCTTATCTCAGTGACAGATGGCAAAAAGTCTATCTAAATGGCACTTATTCTAGCCCTGTTCGAGTGCCCCACGGAGTGCCCCAAGGCTCTATATTGGGCCCTACCCTGTTTATACTGTATATAAATGACTTACCTTGTAATATTAATGACTTATCTGTAAAAAGCTTTCTTTTTGCTGATGACTTGGCCTTGTGTGTAAGGGGTAACTCTTTGAATGACGTTACAGATACATTGGATACAAAATCTGCTGTTATTAATGACTGGTGTAATGCAAACAAGTTATGTCTTAATGCTGATAAGACTCAAGACCTGACTATTAGTCTTAGCAGTAATGGTAATGATGTAAACACTCTGAAGTTTTCGGGTTTTCACTTGCAGTCAAACTTGAAGTGGTTTTCACATGTAGATTTTGTAGCATCTAAAATGGTAAAAGGCATATTTATGATAAGAGCACTTAGGTCCACTGTTTCAGTTGATGTCCTTATTTGTATATATTATGGTCACATTCATAGCTATTTGTCCTATGGTACCTCACTGTGGGCCAACAGTTCTTATGCTAACAGGTTGCTTTTTACTTTACAAAAGAAGGCGGTGAGGTTAATTTGTAGTGTGAATAGAAGAACACATTGTAAGCCCCTTTTCGTGGGTCTTAACATTCTCACATTTCCATCCTTGTATGTTTTGACAAGTTTGTTGTTTGTAAAAGAAAACATTTCTCACTTTGAAAAGATATCTGATGTTCACAACTATTGTACTAGATCTAAAGACAATCTGTCTACACTAAGGCATAAGTATACAGCCACTCAAAATAGTTTTGAGTACCAAGGTGTTAAAATGTACAATTTTTTGCCTGCATCCATCAAAAACCTGTGTGTTTTAAAGTTCAAACATGTTTTAAAAACTACTCTAACCCAGGCTTGCCTGTATAAACATGAAGAGTATTTTGGTTTACAGTTTTAGATATTTTAGTTGCCAGAAGCCATCTTGATTGTTTTGTTTTTCTTTTGACGATTGTCATGAACTTTGTACATAGTTTTAACGACAATAAATCATTTCAATTCATTTCATTTCATTTCATTTCATTTCATTTCATTTCATTTCATTTCATTTCATTTCATTTCATTTCATTTCATTTCATTTCATTTCATTTCATTTCATTTCATTTCATTTCATTTCATTTCATTTCATTTCATTTCATTTCATTTCATTTCATTTCATTTCATTTCATTTCATTTCATTTCATTTCATTTCATTTCATTTCATTTCATTTCATTTCATTTCATTTCATTTCATTTCATTTCATTTCATTTCATTTCATTTCATTTCATTTCATTTCATTTCATTTCATTTCATTTCATTTCATTTCATTTCATTTCATTTCATTTCATTTCATTTCATTTCATTTCATTTCATTTCATTTCATTTCATTTCATTTCATTTCATTTCATTTCATTTCATTTCATTTCATTTCATTTCATTTCATTTCATTTCATTTCATTTCATTTCATTTCATTTCATTTCATTTCATTTCATTTCATTTCATTTCATTTCATTTCATTTCATTTCATTTCATTTCATTTCATTTCATTTCATTTCATTTCATTTCATTTCATTTCATTTCATTTCATTTCATTTCATTTCATTTCATTTCATTTCATTTCATTTCATTTCATTTCATTTCATTTCATTTCATTTCATTTCATTTCATTTCATTTCATTTCATTTCATTTCATTTCATTTCATTTCATTTCATTTCATTTCATTTCATTTCATTTCATTTCATTTCATTTCATTTCATTTCATTTCATTTCATTTCATTTCATTTCATTACATATAATTGGTAAAAGGTGTCTATGCCCAGATTGTCTATTAATAATTTGTTTTGATATATTTTTAGCGTATACCTGTTCACCTCACAATGGAAGGAGTTTGGGCTGCTCTACCCAAAAAGCATTAGAATTGTTTTATGAAAATGCCACTGGAATAGATAGAGGTATATAAAAAACCAAAACGAAATGATTTCTTTTTCTCTATCAATAATTTTTTTTACAACATTTAAAAAAAAATTAAATTTATTTACTTGAGAATGTTTGCAAAACAGCTTTATTTGAATTTGTATTTATATTTGAATATGTATGGATGATAAATTTGAATTTATCAAATAATTCTCATTCAAATTCTCATTAAAAAACAGTTCAGTTACTTTACTCACCCCGTTACTCAATCAAAGTTAATTAAAACTAATAAAAATCAGGTATACCAGAGGATGGGCAGTTATTGATGACTATAGCAAAGATATTTTAACGATAATCGTTCTTCTCAGAATAAGTAGGCCTAGTATAAAAAAAATAGTAAAAAAGTAAAAAATTTTCATCCTTTGCTTCGATAAAATTGTATTAAATTAAACATTTAAAAAAAGTTTTATATAAATGTTTGACTAATTAATTCAGATTTTTTCACCCGTAACAAATAGAGAGAAAATATAATGAGATTATCTTGTGCAGCATTTTTTTTTCTACTCTATAAAATATTAGTGAATTTTTAATTAATTATTCCTTTTCTCACCAAACATGGCATTTTCAGTAGTGGTGTACTATATGAGACCTATCGTTCCACGCAACACTATGATCAAAAAGGATAATTTTAGTCCAACCATCACGTCAAGTACGTGTCAAATATTCTTGAAAAGTGATAAAACATTGATCATAAAATTATTTTTACGATTTACTTACTAATTAATAACTCCAAGATATAATTGACAGGTAGTAATTGAAAGAAGTATTTTAAATATGTAAAAACATAAATAACTTGTTTTTTTTCGTTGCATTTGTATTGTAAGATTGCAGAATTGATTTTTTTACTACTAAGCATGGTGGCTATTTGATATAAATTATTGATTCTAATCCATGAGAAAGAAATTCGCAGTGAGTTTAATGAGATTTAATTATTGGTTTGAAATTAAGTATAATTTACCAAAATTTAACATGTTATAATTAATGAAATTAGGTTCTACGTGTTGAAACCATTGAATATTACAATGAAACACACATTCAACATGGTCCTCTAATCGTTGAATTTCCACTAACATTCCTCAGCAAGTGCTTTGGGCACGATGCCACAAGGGACAATCATGTAATACTTTTAGTGCTAATTCATTTATTGCATTACCTAATATATTAGTTCTCCATCGACTTATTTATCAATTACAAAATATATAATGGTCGTTTACAAGTAGCAAATTCCGTTCTATGTATAAATATTTTATTATGACTATTTACAAAATTAGTCTCATGTCAGTACATTAAATATTGTTTTAGTCTTTTTTTATATTTGTATTCAGTTTTAAGTTATATTATTATGATAAATAAATAAATAAGGTTCATAAATAATTCATGAGCGAATTTCAGTTACAAAACTGTTTTACAAAGTGACTTATGTCAGGACTTAAACTAAAGAAAACCTCTTATAGCTACGAAACAAAATAAGATTAGTTACAAACTCTTTAAGCGATTCTTAAAATATTTGAAAGACAGTGCTTTTAGCGTGTAAGGAAGTGCATTGTACCGAGCCGGCCCGAAGATATTGATTATATTTTGCTTATTTATACTTTTTTAACATAAATGTTTATTAGTTCAAAGTGAATGACATTTATATAAAAATCATGGTAAATAAACAACTCCTACAACCAATTTTCAATCGATTTATATCTTATTTTGAATTATGTTTTAACTACGAATGTTATTATGAATTACGAATTTATTATTTTATTAGAGTCGTTTACCATATAATATATCTGTCCAGTGTACTGTTCTAAAAAACACAAACTTCAACTCTGTGTGATTTAGTGTAGCAGATTTAGTTTTAGAAATTAATTTTATCAACATATAAACACTAGATTTACGCGAAAAAAATTAATAATCTGTTATTTTTTTAATTAAGTTCAGTGTTAGTACTTAAGTGTTAGTTTTTTAGTTAAGTGCAATGATGTGACTAATTCGTTAGGCAAATTTACCTCGTACCTAAATACAGTATAACGTAATCAAAGATTTTGTTCCAAGTGTACTGTTTTAATTTTATTTGATTTCATGGTTATTAACTAGTTTTACATTCGTAACTTTTTATCTGTACAGGCTTAACTTTGATAGTAAACATTTTTGGATTACTTTAAGGTAGTTTTTATTATTTAGGTCTCCAAAATCTAACACAAAATATTTAGTGGCATTTATTTTTATATTTCTTTAAAAGTAGAAAGAAATTTTTTAAACAAGATCTTTTAGTGTTGCAAATAAAAATAATCCTTATGAGTTCCAATAAAATCCCACAAAAATAGGCTTTGTCAACTATGTTCAATAGAGCAGAATTTTGCTGTGAAATTCCCAAGTGCATTATGGGAGCTCATTGCATCATGTCACACTTCAGTGCTCTGTTTGACTCGACCCAGAGGACTAGCAAGGCCGTACACTGACTGAATATTCTACCGTCCCTTGTGTAATGTATAGGTTGAACAGATGCACAACACCAAAATATATTTGACTTCAAACAGTTAAATTTATAAATAAAAATGGTCGCATTTAATTTTTTTTACATAGACGCTTGACACATACATAGTTGCCGTTCGATAATGATCTAACTAATTTCTGTTGGTTTAAGCAGATTTGAGGGTTATTTTAAACCTATATTACGCAGTACCTTTCCTTTACATCATACGACTACGCATAGAATCGCAGCGTTTTCGCAAAGCTTACAGCCTTACGCTAATCATTGTTAATAAGCGCACTTTTATCTTAAGAGTTCGGCGACTGAATAGATGTACTCAATTACCATGCTCTCAGTATTCGCACACTTTTACTATTGATTTGTAAACTCACCTAACAGAACGATTGTCGTCTTCAAATTTTATACATATATTACATATGTTTAAAACAATTTTTACAGTTTTTACACTTATTTCATTTTAATAATTATTACCGTATCGTAATGAAATAAGTGTTAAAACATACAATTCTATTATCGAGGTAAATGTTTATGACATATGAATTTGCCTTAGTTTTTTCAAATAATTAGTAAATCATTATGCATAGAAATTTATAAAACCAACATTTTATGATTTGTAGCCCATAAACCCTTTTCTAACTAATATTGTAGAGGGTACAATTAGTATAATTTAACGTAAAGGTAAAAAATTTCCTTTTTTTATAACTTAATTAC
This sequence comes from Macrosteles quadrilineatus, assembly GCF_028750875.1. Lineage (NCBI taxonomy): Eukaryota > Metazoa > Arthropoda > Insecta > Hemiptera > Cicadellidae > Macrosteles > Macrosteles quadrilineatus. The sequence goes on from NW_026542610.1 coordinate 2,667,153, forward strand.
TTTGAGTTTAAATTTCTTAAAAATGACGAAAGTAAAAGATGTTAACAATCTTCGGAACCTTGAAAAATAGCCTATATTAAATTAGAAACTGGATGGTAATGTTTTTTTTTTGTTGGCAATCATAATTGATATTAGAGTTTTCTGAACGTAATCTTCAACACTAATGATTTTATGAAGATATCAACATTAAAAAATTAATGCTGTATTAAAAACAAAATGTTGTTCTTATTAGGATAAGCAAATGTTAAATAAAACTTTAGACCCACTTACTTATGTTATTGCAATCTCCTAACCTAAACAAATAGAGCACTAACAAATTTAGTAAACCCATAAGCAATAATCAAATGAAATATAATAACTACGTGTTTGCATATGTCTGTTTATATTTATAGCACATAGTTTTTTTGTTCATAATAACGATATGCATATTATTCCTTGATTATATGCAAAAAAATACTTGTAATTTTAACACATATGCATGATTATATACCGCATTACTAACATTATAGCTATGCATTCTACAATTGCATACCACCTTTGCTAATATAAACATGAACAAATCTACAGGAGGGATAGATGTTGTATAGTTTAATACGTTTAATTTGCTTTGATAACACAAATACCTACATAGTGCTATTAGATACTCGAATTAGGACATAAGGATTTTGGTATGAAGCTCTAGCAGATTAATTGTTATTGCATACCCAGTGCCACTGCTGTAGTTGGATTCATAAGCACAAATTTGTAATCATATTGTTGCGTCTTGACATCATTGATGTATAATATTCTACAACGAGAAATATAGACCAAGAGTAATAAACAAGGTACAAATAAAGAAATTCAATGTTATATTTGTAATTATATTTGTATTCAACTCACTATTAACATTTGAGTTCAAAATTCAGAAGTATAATGATAGGTTCTAGTGGATGGATAAACAAAAGATATAATGAAAATATGTTTCATTCGAAATGGCAATACATTTTAAAAAGCATCAATATTGTGAAAATCAATTAAGCGTCCTTCAAAACTAAAAACCAGAGCGATCTCGTTTGTTAGTAATTATATTTTTATTAAGCTTGAAACATTATTAGTATTTTAGTAAAAAAAAATCAGATGTATATACGTTGTAGTGGATTGATAAACAAAACAATGAAACAATTTTATATTCGAAAATGGAAAATTGTGAGTAATACATTATTTGTCTATCGAAACAAAAAAAAAGATGCGAAAAATTCCGAAAATCCAGGAAATAGTTATACCCAACATATTGGCTAACTTATAAGATGTGGAGCAGAAAGAAGTGTCAATACTCGCAGCAAGAAGGCAATAACAGTCACCGATTTGGCGTTCCTTTACACAATAGAACTGTGAAGTTTGTCTTTACCATACGAACCGTATAAGAATACATATAATGTCTGATCACAAGCCTACGTACAAGTGTCTTAGCTAAATTAAACATTATTTTAAATAATTTATTATATTTCTTCAAAAAATAAAATGTATACAAAAATGTAAAGAATTTGTACAATGCATATAATAAATAACGTTTCATTTCTTACCAGTATTAGATATATATTACTTAGTCAAATTGAACCAGTTACTTTATATTAACTTTGTTAACTAGTTACGTTTTTGCTAAGCTTGTATTAAATTTAAATATTTCGCAAAAACCTGCTGTCTTTCAGAAGGTAGACTTTGAATCCTGGGTTGTTGATACGCCAAATGCTGGGGATTCACAAAAAAATATACTGTACCGGCTTTTAAAAGGCAATACAGAGGGGTAAAGTTTATAACGGAAACTTTAAGTAATAAATACATATTTTTAGAACGTGATAATGAAAAAAGGTGTAACACAGTGAATGGAGATTAAACAAAACATACATATTATCAATCTGTCAATATATATTATGTGGCGGCACTGGGAGCAAACCACATGCATCACAGTTGGACCAACTGCTGAGTAAAATTTTAATGCCTTCTGAGAAACTAAGGTCCCATTAATGTAGAATTCTAATTCGAATAAATAGATTCGAGTAAAAATCCTTTGCGTTAAATTCAGTAAAAATACATAAAATACCATAAAAACAATCTGTAATTGGTAAAATGTTGGAAGCAGATGTATGTCCGATAGTAAAATCTTTTAAATAATTGTTTTTCTAAATCACTAATATAGATTTGATTTATAATATATTGATAACCACAAGATATGTTTAGCGCTAGTAGTTAAATGATGTCTATCTAAACTTAACTAATTATTGTTTTATCATTCTGTTTCAGGTATGTTCGAAATTTTTCGTAAGTACATTTTCGCCCCTTTTCTATTATGTTCATTATAATATTATTGGTATTTATTATTAAAATTAATTTATCATAATACTATTTAACCAGTCTTTCATACTGATTAAAAATATTGTGGATAACAAGCAAAGGTATAACTAATGATTGAACTGTATTAAATTGATAAAATACTCATTCCGAATGGAATGTCAATCATTTTTAAACACAAATATTCCTGTGATTACATTACTCTATAGTTTGACCATACATCTTGTTCAATTGGATAAAAATATTTTTGTCCTCAAAACGAAACGTTTGGTAAAAAAAAATCCTACAGTAAACTTAACAGAGCGAGTTCTGAGGCTAAATGGTGTCACCAACTGTTGAGCTCTGGGCTTAATTAAACTTCTTACGTCTCACTTCAGATTATTGTCTAGATTATGTTCCCTTAGCCATTATGGCTTGTTTATTATGGGATTAGTTTTTTTTGTTAACTTTAATGCCTTAAAAACGAGTTTTATTTAATAGTCTCAAACTAAAGGTTCGTTAACAATCTGAATGCGATTTGCCAAGACCACTAAAATTATAATCATATTTTAAAAGTTGAAACAGTTTTATAAGAATATATAATAGATTGTTTTGCTAAAATATTTTGTTATTTCTATAACTAATATGACAACTTAATGGGCTAATGATGAGATTTTAAATGATACAAGACGAATAAGACGTTATCCTACATTGTGCACTCTGTGATACATCATATAAACTAATAATAATTTCAGATCATATCCTTGTATATAATACGTGAAGGTGATTTCTACAAAACACTACTCCTTTATTAATAATGGAAAGATTTTTACAAACTATGTGTTAAAATTAAGTAATCTTTTTGTGTAGACGACCCCCTTCACCAATTCCTGTAGTAAAAGTCCTTGGGCCTTGCCCCACAGGACATCCAAATCCAAAAATATTCCTTATGAAAAATATTTGTTTACTTAAAAAGACAAATAATTTGGTTTAAGTGCATTCTAAAACAGCTGTTCAAAGTAAACACACTATACAAACAAGAGCATTAGTTTCCAAAGTGAATTAGTTTTCAGTTTCGATAACTGGAGTAGAGAGTAGAGTGATTGATTACGAATTATCCTTGAGTTGTTCCTTTTAAGTCATCGGAAATTATTACTGTTATTTGTTTTGAAATAACGCCAGTAATACTTAGCGATTATTAGAATTCGAGCAAGAGGTGCACTAGGTAGAATATATTTTTATTATGGTAACAGAGAACACAATATCTCAAAGTAATTTTGCTGATTACGTTTATCCAATACTTAGTGTTATGGTTTGATAAAAAAAAAACTTTCCGTTATAAAACGGATAATTTTCATATAAAGCCGCATTATTATCTGAAAGCACTATTTATACGACCTCTCAACTAAATAAATCAATGACAAGCCTATTTTAATAATCTGAAAAAATATTGATTTTTTAGCATCTACTGCTTCATATCTCGTACGAATACACCTATAATACATTATAAATCGATAGGAAAATACATAAGCAATACTTTCTATCAGACCATACTAAATATTTACCTAATTACCCGCTCATATATTTACCCTTTGTGATTTACTTTACCGTCCAAACTAAATAACCTTCTTTCTAGAGTTTCTCAAACACAATTTGCCATTCTTGTACAAAATCGTATAATTGTTAAACATCGTCATTAAATAAAATTTGTATATAAACTTTATTATTTTGATAAAAAAATATGTTATAATACGGTATAAACCACAATATAAGTTTTTTATGGTATTATTATAGTTAAATATCCCCTGTTGAATTTAAAGAGTTTTTTCAATGTATATTTTAATGTAAAACTTCACAATAAATATAAATGTTTTAGCCTACAAGTGCAAGGTAAACTGTAATTACACTTTGGGTAAATAATTGGATAACATTGTTTAAAAGCAAAATAAACAATGGAATTTGATAATTTAATTACTCTTTGCTTTTGTAATTGAGTCAACACGAGGGTATTTAATCCAATTTCAATTGTTTGCTTTACAATATTTTTTTTAGTTTCGAGTATTTTGATTGCTAGTGTATAATAAACACTTTAATAAACATCTAAATAAATATATTTATATTTTATTATCATAGGGTATTGGAATACTAGACATATAATAAAAAATTATTAGTATAATAAAACACATTAGATCATATAACTATACACATTATTATTTTTATAACTTGGTATAGTAATTTAATGTATATATATATTTATATTTTATGTTAGTCATGTACACTGTATTTTTTAACCAATAAATCAATGTTTAGTAATAGCCCTTTTGGGTTAAACTTAATAAATTTACTAAATATTAAACACATTAATCAGGGATATAAAATAAAATAAAGAGCAAAAAAGTAATACCCCCACGACAGCAAACATGCAGATAGAAACATGGCATTGGCCTGGTTGAATTATACTAACTTATTTCCCTAATAATGCCAAATTTAATCCTTTAAAAAATATAAGGTTTAACAAACAAGTAAGTTTCCCGCTACAGAAAAGGTAATTAGGAGTGTTTTAGAGAAATGTCAATAGTGTAGTATTATATGAACACATTTGGTAAATTTGTTAAACATGTATTTTTAAACAAGCAAGCAAGCTATAACAGGTTACTTACCATAAATAAGAAGAGCATGGAAATTTTGTATTTACGATTTTCTGGAAGCTTGCCAATTTAAAATACCAAACGTAGAATTGTTGTTAAACTGAATTACCTTATTATAACTTGACCGTATAAAACGTTAATCTGATTTACTAAATTAGTCTCTTTAGCTTTTTTACATCCCTTTATCTTCGAAAACTCACACACAAAACTCACACCATTCATCTAGTGGTTGTAAAAAAGGAATTAAGCCTAAATTAAACATTTAGAGATTATAAATTATCAAAGAATGAGGAAATACATCTGACTGTACATTCCAACGCCAAAGGCTACAAGTTTACTCTCTAAGCATATAAGCATATAGCTCTAAGCATATTTTCTAAGCATATAAGTGGTTTAATTAATCTAAAACGTGTTTTACACATTTTGGGTTATGGAAAACACCTGAGGTATATTTATTTTTATTTTGAAACGAAGAAGGAAGTTAATAGCACATACTACTTAGTAAACATAAGTAAAGAGTCTCAAAAGAAAATAATTTTTCGAAGGAAATCAAGAATCTTTCAAATAAAAACCTATATGCTCAAGTTTAAAATACGTTCTTGTGTTTTGTTTTTTTTCTTTCAGAAAACCCTTAATTTAGGTAATTTACTTACTTAAATAGAACATTGCAAGTGTACAGCAGTGTGTACATTATGAGTTTCCTATAACAATAGCTACCTTATCCACTATCCAGGCGACAAGGACATATATTGTGTTAGTATAAACAATGGCTTCAGACTTTTGAGACTTTAAGTAATCCTAGGAATATAGCAGCAGTTTAGTACAATACAACGTAGATTGTAGAAGGGTTCAAGTTTTCTAAACCGGGATAATCTTCAAATTTACTAAATGTAAATCAAATTCGTCCTTCATTATATTAAAGTACAACATTGAAAACTTAGCTACAAGTATTGTTGTGTTCGTAACTACTTAGTCTGGTTAACAACATCTACAACCTACATCCTGTCTTCGAAATAATTATTCATAAAAATTCTTTGTTGTAGTAGTAATTTGTGTCATGTATTACCTTGTATGTGATAAAACATAAATGATTTTTTACCCAATACCCACGCAATATGATAGAGGGGTTGTGATCGTTTCAATGTTTATAACAGCCCAGCAGGGAAATACCATTTCGTGTTGTTGGCAGCACTCACGAGACCCATCGTATAATGCTACACATCGCAGGTGAACAAGAAGAAAATTGTAACAATAAACATTACTGTAGTATGAGTTGAATTTATTTTTAGATACTGTTCAAATAAAAAAAATAAAAAATATTTTTTTCACATTTTATTTGTTTTATGTTTTTGTCTTCAATATTTTATTAAAACAATTAATAAATGAAATATTGTGTCGATTAACGTCCGCACTGGTGAGTACTGCAAATATCAGCAGTACTATTCTGACAATTAGACCAACTCGTTAATTACAAGGAAAAAATGTGGTTCGGTTCTACTATAAAATGTAGTGTCCCATAGTTGCCATTGGCTGTATGGGCTATTAATTAACAGCTGTGTCTAAGGAATGTATCGGCCTTAGTCTCTAACAAGACTACAAAATCGCGACACTCATCCTATCCTCATACTCCACTCATATTTGGGTAAAAATACTCACATAGTGGCGTCTATGTCTTAAATAAATAATTTAATTGAATGAATTAGGAGGAGAGCGAAAGAGAGAATTTAAGGGAGGGAGAGTGCAGCCCTCTCTCTCTCTCGCGGAACAAGAGAGATGTCTGTGGAACAAAAGCGATGTTTCGGCCAGCTCCGAAGTCTACCTGCTGAACTCCGGAACATAAGTGATGTAATTACATTAGTCTTCAACTGCGGGAAAAAAGCTACACACACCGGCAAGTTAAGCTCAAAATAAACATAAAACATGCATCTAAATGCCGGAATTGATTAGCTGATTTAATCTATTCTCATTACACACAAACAAATAATATCCACTTAATATATCGAATGCGCATGTAGCATAAGTCAATCAAAAAGAAACATACTTGTTTTTAAGATGAAATCATGACCGATGTTACACATTACTATCCAGAAATCATAATTCATTATTTTATAACGCGGGACTGATTTACACATAGGCTACAGATACCACCAACACACCGAACCTACACCATACACCATGAAGCCGTTGTGTTATCTCCAAGTAACTGTGGCACTGTAGCCATGTAGCTTTCTCTTGGGTAACATTGGCTCTACAACTTGAACATGCTAATATACAACTTTGTAACATAGCCTAACAGCAGCTAACTTAGGGGGTTAAATGGAATATAATATCTGTTGGTTTTATACGTGTTAGTTAAAAAGATCCAAAATTAAATGTTAGGTTTGTGATATAGCATAAATCATAATAATAAACATAAAACACGAAGTTTATTACTTCACAATTGGGGTGAGTGAAGCAGTAGTAACAACTTTGACTAGCGAAAAAAGAGTGTAGAAATATTTGAGTAATTTAAAAATATATGTTGCATTATGTCCAGATATTTTGCATTTAATTATCATAAGGGATAAAAAATTAGATATCCAAAAGTTATATATGGAAATTAATTTTAAGCATCTAAACAAAGGTTTCAACACGACGTGGTCATGAATATGTACGAATTATCTCCTTTGCAAAAACGTTCCTACAAAACTTTTAAATTTATTTATACATTATTACTTAAAGTGGTACATACATTACATTTAAGTAATTCCATTCGTTGCTTATGCTGCAACCGGTTTCAACTCCGTGGAGTCATCTTCAGGTTTCCAAGGATATAAGTTTTTACTTCATTTTTACTTCATTTGAAGTATACATTATTTCAATTAAATAAGTGATATATTGAATGTCCTTATTCTAACTTGATATATGCCTATTAGTTGAATAATATTGGTGCCAAAATTATGTCTTTGCTGCTTGGATGTGATATTTTGATTTGTCCCTTACGATATCTCAGAAAGTATTTTATTACATACTCAAATATCTTATTACGATGCTATTTGACTGATGTATAGATGTATTTTATTTATTTTCCTGTCATATTGAGATCGGTCCAATAGCAACGTAGTGTTATGGGATTTTAAATAGTCAAAAATTAGTTTTTCAAACTTTTAACCTTAAAACTATGTTGAAAAAACATTCATGACATGTTAAAACATGTAATGAAAATGTTAAATTTTTATCCATCCTGTAGAGCTTAAAAAATTAAAGTTTTGTAAATTTAGGTGTTGTAGAAAATTGTAGTAAGTGTACAAAATGTCTAGTTTTCTTGTTAGAGACGTATGCTAATCAAACTTATTCCATCCTAAACTAAAAACATTTGGTAAGAAACACTTTATACCGTCCTCGTAGCAGCAAGCCGAAGTACTATTGTTTAATCAAATGTTATTTAAATGGGGAATAAATACCGCCGTTTATGGAAATTATTAAGTAAAATGACAACTAGACTAATTGAAATTCACTCTGCAGGTAGGGCTTTAGTTCTTTTAAAATTCCAAAATAGTGATCTTAGAGTAAATTATCATTAAATCTCGTGTAAAATACATATTCATAAAAATATTTTAATTCAAAATGGTTCATACAATTAATTGTAATGTTTTAGTTTTGAGCGCAATATGAGTTGCCAATATACAAGTACGTATTCTGAGGTTTAAAACAAGATACATTCCTATCCTTTACTGAAACGTTGACCGTTCCAATTTTGTACAATATAGCAGAAATAAGTTAGAGATCAGATTTTTCAAATGAAAGGAAGACCAATACAAAATTCGATGCGGCTCTTGTAGTTTAACATTTAAATCTATTGTGTGTTCCATTGGATTTGATTGTAATTTTTTTCTTTTTCAGCTAGTATTAATGATTGGTTTTAACAAATCGTTTGTTCCCAATCATCGTTAAATTTAATGCCATAAATTAACGTTTTTACGTTCGTAAAATTCCCAGATTTGCTTTTGTTGGATAAAGACATGGAATAATTTAATTCACTTATAAAAGACCAAGATAGAACAAATTACGTATCCAGACTTTTAAAAATATATTTGCCTCTTTTAGTTACCTTGATATATATACCAGAATCACCCATATTAACCAGTAATAATAATGGTAACCAGTGTTAACATATGGGTGAGTCGGTGGCTAAATGGGTAGTGTCACGGACTTCGGGCCCAAGGCAGCGATGTCGAGAGTTCGTATATTGGTCACTGTCACTACTTTTTATCAGTACAGTTCACTCTTGTACTGTACCGGCTCGCCGCTTACTTTGCTGAATACTTTCCACGAACAGGTCAATAGCCCAAAAGAGATTAAGGACGCCGCCAACCTCATAAAAAGATCTGAGTTCATTTCTAAATAATCGGTTATCATATACACAAATTACAGAAAAATGAGTAAATATTCCGTTTAATGTCTTTTTGTGCTTGGAACTAACTTCCCGTTTGTGAAACGTACGGCCTTTTTTACCCGGAAGGCAAATAAGTAAGTAGTTTTACTCATAACTATGCGCCTTGGTTTAATAGATCTAGAGACCCCATCTCTTAGAACTAAACAAAATCTAAATAGACTTTTAAATGTTTAAAATTACCATCGTTATTTAACATTATAATCGTGTAAAAAACATAATAGGCCTAGATATTATAACTGTGTAAACTAAGGGGATGCAAACCGTTGTAAATTATTGTCGTTAGGTACAAGGACGTTGGGTCGAGTCCCTAGAGCATTTTAAAGAAGATTGCATTTGATTGAAATTGTGATATAGCATAAATCATAATAATAAACATAAAACACGAAGTTTATTACTTCACAATTGGGTGAGTGAAGCAGTAGTAACAACTTTGACTAGCAACAAAAGAGTGTAGAAATTTTTGAGTAGTTTAAAAATATATGTTGCATTATGTCCAGATATTTTGCATTTAATTATAATAAGGGAAAAAAAATTAGATATCCCAAAGTTATATATGGAAATTAATTTTAAACATCTAAACAAGGGTTTCAACACGACGTGGTCATGAATATGTACGAATTATCTCCTTTGCAAAAACGTTCCTACAAAACTTTTAAATTAATGTATACATAATTACTTAAAGTTGTTAAGGAACATGCATTTAAGTAATTCCATTCGTTGCTTATGCTGCAACCGGTTTCAACTCCGTGGAGTCATCTTCAGGCTTCCAAGGATATAAGTTTTCACTTCATTTGAAGTATACATTATTTAAATTAAATAAGTAATATATTGAATGTCCTTATTCTAACTTGATATATGCCTATTAGTTGAATAATATTAGTGCCAAAATTATGTCTTTGCTGCTTGGATGTGATATTTTGAGTTATCCCTTACGATATCTCAGAAAATATTTTATTACATACTCAAATATCTTATTACGCTGCTATTTGACTGACATATGGATGTATTTTATTTGTTTTCATGTCATATTGAGATCGGTCCAATAGCAACGAAGTGTTATGGGATTTAAAATAGTCAAAAATTAGTTTTTCAAACTTTTAACCTTAAAACCATGTTGAAAAAACATTCATGACATGTTAAAACATGTAATGAAAATGTTAAATTTTATCCATCCTGTAGAGCTTAAAAAAATTAAAGTTTTGTACATTTAGGTGTTGTAGTAAATTGTAGTAAGTGTACAAAATTTGTAGTTTTCTTGTTTAGAGATGTATGCTAATCAAACTTATTTAACCCTATTCCATCCTAAACTAAAAACATTTGGTAAGAAACACTTTATACCGTCCTCGTAGCAGCAAGCCGAAGTACTTGTTTAATCAAATGTTATTTAAATGGGGAATAAATACCGCCGTTTATGGGAATTATTAAGTAAAATGACAACTAGACTAATTATTGAAATTCACTTTGCAGTAATGACTTTAGTTCTTTACAATTCCAAAATAGTGATCTTGGAGTAAATTATCATTAAATCTCGTGTAAAATACATATTCATATTTTAATTCAAAATTATTCATACAATTAATTGTAATGTTTTAGTTTTGAGCGCAATATGAGTTGCCAATATACGAGTACGTATTCTGAGGTTTAAAACAAGATACATTCCTATCCTTTACTGAAACGTTGACCGTTCCAATTTTGTACAATATAGCAGAAATAAGTTAGAGATCAGATTTTTCAAATGAAAGGAAGACCAATACAAAATTCGATGCGGCTCTTGTAATATAACATTTAAACCTATTGTGTGTTCCATTAGATTTGATTGTAATTTTTTTCTTTTTCAGCTAGTATTAATGATTGCTTTTAACAATTCGTTTGTTCCCAATCATCGTTAAATTTAATGCCATAAATTCACGTTTTTACGTTCGTAAAATTCCCAGATTTGCTTTTGTTGGATAAAGACATTGAATAATTTAATTCACTTATAAAAGACCAAGATAGAACAAATTACGTATCCAGACTTTTTACATATATTTGCCTCTTTTAGTTACCTTGATATTAATACCAGAATCGCCCGTATCAACCAGTAATAATAATGGTAACCAGTGTTAACATATGGGTGAGTCGGTGGCTAAGTAGGTAGTGTCACGGACTTCGGGCCCAAGGCAGCGATGTCGAGAGTTCGTATATTGGCCACTGTCACTACTTTTTATCAGTACAGTTTATCCTTGTACTGTACGGGCTCACCCCTTACCTTGCTGAATACTTTCCACAAACAGGCCGATAGCCTAAAGAGTTTTAAAAGTCCGCTAACCTCATAAAAGAGAAAAAAAGAATCGGAGTTAATTTATAGATAATCGGTTATCATAAATACAAATTATAGAAGAAGTATTAAATATTTAATTTAATTTCTTTTTGTACTTGACAGCCTCTTTTAACCATTGACTAACTGCCCGTGCGTGGAACTCCATCTCTTTGTTTGGCCCTAGATAAAATATGAAATCCGAATATACTTAAATGTTTAAAACCACCATCGTTATATAACATTATAAAAAAAGCATAATATATATTATAACTTTACTCTAAGGGGATGCATTGCAAACCGTTGTAAATTGTCATTAGGTACAAGGACAATGGGTCTAGTCCCTAGAGCATTTTAAAGAAGATTGTATCTTGTGCCAAAAATCATACAAGTGTCCCTTTTATTATGATTTTAAAGCAATGTCTACCTTTTTGCTGCATTTCCAAGATTTGATACTGGAAAATGTGTATCATTTCAGAACGACAATACCGATATTTTTATTTGTTCAAAGGAACGCCAAATCTGTGACTGTTATTGCTTTCTTCCTCTTCATGTATTGACACTTCGCTCCGTTTGACGTCTTATAAGTAGACCAATATGTGTTTCTATCTTCCGGGTCATCGAAATTTCTAGAGGTGTTGATTTATCAATGTAAATGTAAATTTAAACGTGTAGAAAATTAGTTCTTTATTCATCACAATTTGTTGTTGAGATCCCTGTCAAAAAATCTCAATCTTACATTTTACAAAATTTGTGTAGTTTGATAATTGTATATATGTCTATTAAATATATCCTTATCATTATAATTTTGAGCTATTGTTTTGGTTAATAGTCTCAAATACATGTCTTATCATGTGTACAGATCCATAGAATATATTATTTCTTACAATAGGATATTTTAAATCATTATGAATAGCATAGGAATGTAATTATTGATATACGTTTACTAAACCTATCCCAGAAGCGGTACTTGGTAAGCAATAACAATTAATTAATCTCCTCGAGCTTCATGCAAAATCCTTATGCTCTCATTGATACATAATGAGTCATTATCTCAATGTAATGAGTACATAATGGTTTTCAATTTAATTGGGTAACAATTCAAAATTAATTTTAGGTATATAGACGGATAAAATACATTAAATTTTATTTTATATTTCTAGAGTTTTCGTAAGTGTATGATTATTTGGTAAAAACTATTCTATCTCAGTTTTACCTTTTTTATCAAAATATACTTGGATGCAATATTAATGTTTGCACAGACCAACATATGAACTCATGTTAGGGGAGGCTATAAGGGGTAAATAGCAAAATACAATAATAACCCTATTTCCTTTCCTTAAGAAAAAATAAATAATTAAATATCCGAAGTAATCCTGTTTAATTCTGTGCATAAGTTATATGTAAATAGGCTTACTCATAGCTTACAGATTATCATAACGATGTTTTTGCCCTTTTTAAACCTTGGATTTGCCTGTCCTAATACACCTCAAGCTAGCAAATAACGAATTTAGCAAAGGTATACTGACAAGAAGGACGGGCAGGTACCAGACATCAAAAAAGGTCCACTGCCTTAGGTTCTAAGTATATGGTGCTACTAATTGAACAAATGATTTACCAAATTAGTAGGCCAAATATATTTTTCATAAAAAACCATTTCCTTTGAAATAGTAAAATGAAATACACATATTAAGTTGGAATGATATTTTAAAATCACATAAAAAATTATGAAAATTTGAACATAAATTTTAAACAATTAATTAGCACCATAATATGATCTTTAAATTTGGCACAAGAACATTATGTACAATGTTTAGTCAGAGTACAGAAATGTTAGTCCTTTGGGTGGAGTTAAACTGAGCAACCGTATGTGTTATGATGCAATTAATTCCAATAATGCTCTCTAGGATTTCAAACGTACCTTTAGTATTGTGTATGAAGTGGTGTATACTCAATCACAATTATAAGAATAAAGGCATTTAATGTCGTCTGTTATATGAATGTATCAGTTTAAATGGCATTCATAGCATAGCAAAGGAGTTTTCTTGTAAATTTTCCAAATATTCTGCCTTATAAAATTCTTTATTGTTTGAATCACTAACTAAAACCACACCACATACATTAACAACTTGTAATAAAACATTTTAACGACAGTTTAAAACCAGCTGTTACCATATTAAATTAAAACAAAGAATAAATTTAGTGTCTGCTGCCGGATGAAAAAATAACGTAACAAAAAAACTACGGTAACTAAAACTGAAAACTAAAATTATGACTTCGAAATTCCTTTCCTTTCAAAATTATCTTTTTTCAACACAAAAATCATGAAAATCCGTCAAGTCATTAAGTTCAGAATAAGTTCAGAATCTTGAAAAAAAATCTGCTACGTTTTAATATATTAGATTACATATTTGACACTTGAATAAGTTTTAAAATACATTAACTATGTTTTTACGATTTGTAAAACACTGTTACTTTCAATGGTAGCTATATATAAAGATAATAAGGACCACGAACCTTTGAAATAACCGTAAGCTACACACCTATCAATTATACATACTCTAACGAACGTTCTTGATGTTGAACGTCCTGGAAAAAATCAGGGTTTTTTCAATAAACCATACCCTAATGACACAAATAAAGGGTTGTATTATATCACAATTGAAACATTAAAGATGCACTAGCTGTCACAACCCTGACCCGGCTTGGTTTTTACAATACTTCGGACTATACCCAGGGGTTATGGCATTATCACTTAGATAAAATCCATTAGTGATTTTGGTGGGATTTGAACCCGGAACCCCAGGGCCCGATGTCCCGCACTCTATAACCACTACACTAGCTTCCACCCCCTTTATGTAACATATGAATCAAACATGAGTACAAAATGATTCTCTCATCTGGCTGGGTGCCAAAACCAGTTGCTGGGGAATGTTAGAGAAAACGTAACGAGCGGAGAACCTAGTTTAATGTATGTTTTAATCCTGAAGACATTCTGTTTAGGTTTTTGAATACTATATTTCAAATTTAAAAGATTTAGTAGAGACCATTTAAAAACTTTTCTTTCATCAACATATGAAATATTAAATCAGAATGTGTTATCAATGATTAAGATTTTTAACGAAATTTATATAAATATGGGCAGTAATATTAAGTAGTAACGTAACTAGTAAAACGAGCGTATGCCTAAATCGATTAATCAATATGAAATACAATGTACCATTTTACTTTAGTCCATTTTTTGCAATAAAATCGATGAAAAAAACTTAGTTAGTTGGTGGTATATATTTTGTGTTGAAAGATATACTCTTTTCTTTAGGAACCTTTATTATTTACATTTTGGTTTACGTTGTTCAATTCATTGGATAAACTACTAAACTCACACGTTACGTATCTCTCTCTATTTAAGGAAAATTAACACCGGATTTTTTATTAAAATAAAAACGAGTTCAATATACAGTGCCCTTTTTGAGATTCAGCCTTCAGCTCGAAAATTCTAATAGATTTGTTGGGGGAGCGAGCTGGTATAGTGGTTAGACTTCGGTGCCTGAGGTCCCGGGTTCAAATCCCGCCAAATCACCCCAATGGAAAAACCCCTAAAAATCCAGGTGATAATGCCGCAACCCCTAGGTATAGCCTGAAGTAATGTGAAAACAATCCCGCGCTCGTGCCTAGTTTCCTAGGGGAAAAAAATACTTTTGTTTTGATATAAATATCCTGCAATTCAGTGGCCTTCGACATATGTCAAGTGTTTCTCTTGCAATTAGCATCCTAAGACTTTTGCCAAGCCTCTATACATGTATTATCATCAAGTCTATACAAAAGTCCTTGTATATTGAACGCAGTGTAAACTTCTATAAGTGCCATCCTCCAAACAAACAAAGAGGTGACATTGTTCGGACCCAGTTTGTGTAACTGTGACGTACTTGACGTGATGGATGGACTAATATTGGCCTTATCGATCATCATGTTACATTGAACAATAGCTTATTGATGGCTCAACAGTGCACGCGAGAATGCTAGAGATTAGATAAATATTGAGTAGAAAACTGAATATTTGATGTTCGTAAAGCAAAAATGGAAAGCGGTAAAATATTTACAAGTCGTTTAGAGACCACCAGCTACGGAAATCACACATTATCATTGGGCAAACTCCTATTGAGAAATTGAAGTTAGAAAAAATAAAAAGAAAGAGCCGTTTTTATTCCTAAGAAAGGTTTGTTTCTAACAGATATATTATTTTGTTTGTTAATAAGAAAAATATTACATTAAATATAAAAATGCCAGAGAAAACTCAACTTTTTATAATTGAATTTGTTAGTTTATTATTTAATATATTTATTATACCATTTGTTCCAGGTTTGTTTGCTATGTTATCCATTGCTGTAAGTAAACTGGCAATTTAACTGTAAAAGTAATTATTTGTTTTTGTTGTAAAATCTTAAATATAATAAGCCCTAGATGATTAAAAACAATGCTAAGATCTTAAAATATTATTATATGTTAAATTAGTCGTTACCAATTGCAAATAGATCTGTTTAAAGTTAAAACTTTAGAGAAATGGCTCGCATTTAATTATATTATCTGCTTTATATCTAAGATTTTTCTAAACTGTTATTCAATAAGCAGGATGTTGTATAGTTATCTTAATTTTTTAATTACAAAAGTTATCTAACTAAGAGATCAACAAATTCGAGAAAAAAATGTTGGTGTTGTGGATAAAAATGATTTACATTATAAAGAATCTTATATTGAAATACCAATATACTTATTACAGTTTCTTATGTCTTAACGTCTTACAAACCATGGTTTCTAAGACAAAGGTTTGTCATGTCAAGCCTTTCTAAATTATTCACTTGGTTCATACAAAAAATTTGAACCATTGACGTTAAGTATCTCTATACAACGACTTAAATAGTCTTATACCAAAAGCGGTATTATTTACTTTAAACAAAAAAAAAATATTTACCCCTTTTTAAATGATGCTTTGGATTTTTTCGGAATAATTGTGTTTTCCACTTTTAAAATTCCGTCATAGTAGTTTTATACAATTCATTGCCATTGCAATGAATAATAAATCAAAATTTTTTTATCAGTATTGTACGTGTTATTAAATTACCTGAAAGTACCTAAATACGTCAAATAATATTAGGATACCTCTAGCTACAACATTACACATTATCATTAGGCCAACCCCTATTGAGAAATTGTAGTTGGAAAAATGCATTGAACCGGTTAGGTTGTGTTTTAACAGTTTTGTTTTCAACAGGTATATAATGTTTGTTAATGCGAAACATATATAATTTATGATATTGAAATGTGTATGAAAATATTTGATACTCACAAGACGGTAAGTACATATAAAAGATGGTAAGTAGTGATCTATTTCGATTGGGCACTCCTATCATAATTGAATCCAATAGGCAAATGTATTTATCTTATTCAAACCTATTGGATCTGATGATAGTTGGAGTGTCCAATCGAAATAGATCATTGCTCATTCGTTTATATGTATTTACCATCTTGTGAGTAAACATCATAAGTGTAAATATATTTATTACAAGTGTTATGTGAGGTATTTTGCACTTTTAGGAAATATATCATTTTGTTCTTGCATGCACGGGGGCCGGATAACGTTCTGCTTCTTGAGTTTAATATAACCAGAGAGAGTGATGGGGTATCCAGGTGACGCTGTCATCTATCACTTACAGTATATGAGACACGCTCATGTTGTTAGAAGAAGAGGTTTCACCCTTCAATATTAGTATATTCGAGAGCATAGTTAAAAAGCAACTAATATGATGCAACATTTTTGACCAACAGGTACGGTAATTTTAAATGAAGCAATTTTGAATGATATTTGATATAGGTCTATTGATAAACTCTCTTTCTACTAGTTAAGTTGCTATTTATTTGTAATTAAAGCTTTTATATGTAAGATTAAGAAATAAGAATAATTTGTTTAAAAATCAATATGTTTTAAGTTAAACTTATTTTGGCAGAGCGTGTACAAAAGGATTTGTGGTTGTAGGGTGGCTCAGTATGTAACCATAAACGTTGAAAATAGTTTAATAGGTTTTTAGCAACAACTAAGAGTTCAATGTTGTTTGAGTTGAAGATTAATTATTTGTAGATGAGAATCATTTAACTGAAGAAAAGAGATCATTGTAGCATGAATAGCCTTCAGTAGTATGAATAGCGCTATGTGTTTTATGAATGTATGTGTGTCAAAAACTTTGTTAATTCTGAGCAATTACTTGGTCAACCCCAAACTTTTTCATATTTTACTACGGTCATAAGGATGTTCTCAGAAAACAAGAAACGTATAATTCAAGCCCCGCAAGGTTAGGTTAGGTTAGGTTAGGCTAGGTTAGGTTAGGTTAGGTTAATTCATAATGATCCTGGAGGTATATGAATTATATTATATGATAGGTGAATAATCTAACCTAACCTAACATAACATAACGGTACTGTCAAAACTGGCCTTCCACGCGTCTCCCGCAAGCCACTGTTATCGCGTATACTTTGAACCTTCTTATCGCTCGGCAACCTGTACGATGGCCTTGCGGGGCTTGAATTATATGTTTCTTGTTTTCTGAAAACATCCTTATGACTGTAGTAAAATATGAAAAAGTTTGGGGTTGACCAAGTAATTGTTCAGAATTACCAAAACTTTAATCCTGACAACCTTAATATGAATTAAGCATCCTTGTACACACCTGATGATAACCTCCTAGGAGGTTGAAACTAGTTGCGGAATACAATAATTGGATTGCCAGAATCAGGTATTTAAACCCCTATTATTGGAGAAAATAGATATACACATTTATTAATATCACATGAAGTAGTCTTTGATGCGGGTATTTTCCCTAGTAAAATATGCATAAACAACAAGCTTTGCTGTGAACCAACCGTGAGAGATTACAACGTCCCGTTTTGTTTTACAATTGCATCGTGGATGACAATGACAACTAAATTATAACGTACCCCAGTAACTCCATTGAATATTGTTAAGCTATATAATTTTAATAAATATATATATATATATTTTCAACACTAATAATAGATATTGTCTTATAATTTATCTACTTATTTTCGTTTTTATTTTTTACTTATTTTCCTTTTTTTACCGTAATAAATTTTAAGGTTTTTTAATCCGTCTAACTCAATGAGTTACAAAGTAATAGCTGTATACATCATTTAAAAATGTCTTTTACCGGATGTAAAAATATATATTAATGTAAAAAAACTATACGCATTTTGCATTTGTACAGTACTAAATGTTCATAGTTGACAATGCTTGAGAAAGTAGGTGTTGACTTATATAAAACCAATCACTGTAGGCCCCTAATCAAATTTATGTGTATAGGCTAAAGTTTATACTTTATTCATAATAATAATGAATTTGTATAATAATGGTTTTTAGGAATAATCGATTAAATTAACATATTTGATTGTGTCATATTTTGCTATATATATATATATTACTATATAGTGAAAGTAAAAGCTTATTTTATTAGTCAGCATTTATACACTAAAAAAAGTACTGAAAGTTGTTATAACCCAAGTTCCTATTGTTATCTAACCTTATTATCATGTGTGGAAACAACACATAAAAGATCACAATTAAAGGATATAAATCAATTTAAATTTATGTTAGAGTATCCTAATAAGATAATTGTAGTAGTTTTCAAAAGTTCAGGTGGTCAATAACGGGTAAGTTTATTGTATTATAAGGTTAAGAGAGAATTCAATATTTTTATAGCTTATCAAGGTTATTATATAATACTATTTGTAATATTTCCTAACGTTTGCTGATTTTTTGAACAAAATATTATATTGTTTTATTGTATAAAAAAGGATATATATGATTTTTATAACAATCATTAAATCTGAGAACTGGGACTTTTTCCGCTCCACATCTTATAAGTCAGCCGTTAAAATGTTTGAATGTCCTCAATATAGAAATGTTGGGGGTTTTCTGTTTAATGTACTTGTAAAGAAAGTCCGAATTACTTTAAAGTTTTAATTTCTATTTACATTTTATTCATTAGATATACGTTTGGAATTGTGTTTTTACTTTTAGGTGATTATCTTGTGTTTTTATAGTCTTTATCTCCAAAAACAGTGGGGAGCGAGCTGGCGTGGTGGTTAGAGCGCGGGACTTCAGTCCGTGAGGTCCCGGGTTCAATCCCCGCCCAGTCCCTAATGGATTTTATCTAAGTGATAATGCCGCTACCCCTAGGTCTAGCCTGAAGTAATGTGAAAAACAATTCCAGGCTCGTGCCTAGCGTCAAAAAATATCTATATGCAAAAACAGAACATTCATGCTGGGTTGAAATATTGTACAAAAATGTATTTTAATTCTACAATCACTTAAGTGTAATTTTTTTTGTGAAGTTTATAAAATTGGAGATGTCCGCTGGTATATAAAATAAATAAATAAGTGTACTAGCACATAAATATTTTGCAATCAACAAGTGTTAATACTTATATTTTTCAAAGAAAGCTGTTCCTTATTTTTTTTAAGTTTTCTTAAGTTTAAAATTTTTAGTTATTATTTTCAAAATGTTATAAATCTATTTCTAGAATGAGCCGTGACATGTCCACCAAGCGTCCCACCAATGTCACGCCTCAGTTTTTTTTATAGTGCGAGTGCTGGCTTTGCGCCGGAACACAATCGGTTTGGGTCTGGCAGCAGACCTGCAGACTCCGGGCCATTTTCCGCTGTCAAGCACATTTGCGTCAGAAGGCGTGCGACTGTCATCGGTTCATGTCAAAATTTGTGTTGTTATGCCGAATTGGTATCTGTTAACATCCTGTCACATTTTTTACTGTGCTTCGTGTGAACCAAATTTTTTGTAACATGAATTAAGCGGATTGCTGAACGTTGGATGAGGTCCCGGATGGAAGCTTTTATTCTGCTGCTTCCGGAGAGGGTCACCCGGGAAGACACTTCAACTTCTTCCTCTTCGGGCTACCAGTCACCCTGCTCTTGGGGCCAGTAGGCCGCCCTCCGCCACGTGCCACCGCCGCATACCACCAACAAGGACTATAAGGACTATTGTGCCGTCAATATAACCGCAAGTTATTTTTGAAATTATGAACATTTCTCTTTGAAAAGGACTACTGATTAATGGGGGCCCCAAAAATGATTTATCACCTGTTAATTATCTTTATAGTATTTATTTATTGTTAATTCTTTCTAAAGTTTAATATTTACCGTTAACTTCTTTTATTTATTCTTAGTTAGGCCTAACTTTTACAGTTACCACTTTTCCAGTTTGTAATTCAGAAGGGTAAATTTTTGAGAAAGAGATGATTTAAAAGAAATTCTTTGGATGGGTAAATTAATTGTTGTTTGTTGTTATTTGTTGTATTTTGGAATTAATATAGGCTTTGTTCACTATTTGTTTTGTTTCTGATATTCACCCACGGCCTTTCACTTGTTAGGGATGTGGGGCGGCCACTCGCACTGTCACTATGGGGGGCATGCTTCCAATAGTTGTTCGTCTGGGGGCGGTGCGAGGGGTCGGCTCAAGAATTATACAGTTAAATCCGTTTTAATGCAACATTAATTGCAATCCTGAGATTAAGATGAACTAGTATACCAAGCTGGCATCTCAATTATAAACCTCAAATTATTATTTTATGCCTGACTAACCATCCAAAGGCAAGCTAAAAGTAGAAAACAGCAGCTATAACCCAACAATAGAAACAAACTTCTTAGAAACTAATAAAAAACTATGCTTTAAACCTTCTATTTCTTTCTTAGAGTTAAAATACATCTTTTGTTGTAATAAGGCCCATCCCTAAAGAACATGAACACTATAGGCTCTCTACTTAGAGTTTACAGATTTCAGTTTAGTATACAGATTTACATACGTACTGTACAGTTGACTGTAGAAGTAAATTTAGCCAGTGTACATCAATGTTAGTTCTCTGTGCCGAGTTAAACTGTGTGGCATAATGCAATGAGCGCCCATAACACACTAGTAGGCTTGAAATGCATATTTAGTGGCATTCATAACACTGGTAAATTTCTTTTATCATGTATTGCGAGTTATTTAGTAAAAGAACCAATGTAGATTCCGCGATCGTGTCAGAAATGATATCCCACTACCATTCACTGACACCTCGGCCTAAATTACTGTGTGGCGAATGAATAATTGGCTGGTATAATAAGAAGTTAAATGCTAGTTTTTTTTGGAGTGGAAATCTAAGGCCCATATAAGAGGGCCATAAGGCTACATGACAAGTGCCATCGTCAGGGTGACTTTAATTTCATGCAGTTGTGTCCTTAATTGTTGGGCAAGTCCTCACCATCCTATTCAGGAAAATCAGATTGAGTTCGAAATATTAAGAAATATCATAATTTTTATATTTGCCACAAAAACGTTTCATTTTTAATTCTTGGGATTAAACTGCAATAGCAACCTTAATCAATTAACTTAATCATACTTATTTATATTTAGATATTTCTAGCACAAAAAACAAATGTTTCCAATAAAAATGTTATTCCAAAAGAGTAATTATATTCAAAATTTCCATATAAAAAATAAATACAATTTAGCCATATACAGGGTTTCCCATGGATGAGAACAAACAATTCAGCAACTTTCAGTAGGTTTAAATAAAACGACAATCAGGAATAACTTTTCCCCAAAAATACCTGGTTAGCCAGCCTTTTTAGTGTATGATTTTGAAATCAACTTTAACCTAATTGTCCTAGTTATAAAGCTTGGTTTTACGTTCTCAACGTTTCGTGGAAGAAAGAACGTAGAAAATATTGGGCAAAAGCAAGGAAGATTGTCTTCTCCTAGAGGCACGTAGGCAATAAGTGACCGAATCTCCACCGGTTTGTTCAGGAAAAGTATTGCGGAACTTCTGATAATGCATTCTGATTCCTTTTATTCTTAGTTGCAATAAAACGCTGGAAAAACATTTTAAAACGTCTTCGTGATTCTGCATAATCTAATTATATTTAAGGAATAAATAAAAATTTATAAAAATTCTTTACAAAAAATTAATTATTTTATATATTTATTAGTGAATATTTTAGATAGCCTAAACAAAGGACCTTATTATAACAGCTAAAAATATAAAGTGCGGCAAACATCATTAACATTAACTTTTTTTATACATCTTATTGTTAATTTCTGTACAATGTACAACACAAAGATACAGAATACACAAGTATTTTCAAAGCAAAGCATTGAGTTTTCTTATTCAAATTATTTTCAATTTTCTGTTTTGGTTTGGTTAAATTATCAATTATCTATGTTCACTGATAGTTTAGCCGCCTTTAGGCAAAGTTATCTAGACTGCCTTTTGCCAAAATATAGATTATACATTTTTAACATCGTGTGTAAAAAAATACAAATGAATAAATACAAATAACGTTTTTCATGTGCTTCGGGTGTTTTATTTTTTCTTTCTTTCTAAATTAAGAGTTTATATCCCACTAACTTTTTCTGATTGGGAAATTTACTATGTAACGTGAAGAATTACAAACGAAATTCAGTAATAAAAAACATTGATGTAAGTTCTCTTGTAATGTTGCATATCTGAAAGCTTTGTATATGATGCTTTAAACAACATTACACAAGTTTAATAAGTTAACTCATTGATATGTATTTGGGTACTGGTTTTTATTTGTTTTTATGTTGTTCATATAACAAGTAAATATGATTGCTGTTTAATCTTTTAACAAAACCAGTTTTTTCAAGCCGATTGTAAAAATTTTACTAACATTTCATTTAGGCCCTCTCGTAAAGTATTTATTTGAAATTGCAAAGCTGGATTATTATGCTTCTGTAAGTAATAAGCCAGCTACCCTTCTTGTAAACTAGCCACACGTAAATAAGAGACCAAAACCAGGCTATGTAAGGTCTGAGGTCAAATGGTGCTACCAACTGTTGAGCTCTGGGCTTAATTAAACTTCTTACGTCTTACTTGATATTATTGTCTGGATTATGTTCCCTTAGCCACTTTGGCATTTTATTCACAATTTTGTTATTCATTAAAAGATTTTTAAAATAATATAAACTAACTAATGGAAATTTTTATACCACCTTAAAACAACCTAAACAAATTCAATTTCATAACTTAATAAGGTTAAAAGGTCAAGACAATTTGACTGTTAATTAATTCTTTTTATTTATAATTGAATCAATTCCTTCTGCTGCATCTGTTTAAGTCAGCCTAATCTTTTGTGTTAACATCTATACGGGTATTTCGGATATGACTAGATTGTGGTTAGTTTTTTCGTTGTCCATATTTTACAGGAAATATTAGTAGATGCGTAAACCTTTTTTCATAAAATGGCTGCTATAATATCCGAACTAAATGACACTAACGTTTCTTGCTTTACTCTAAATGCATATTTGATACATTACATGTCAAACTATTTCTACATTGTTCTAACAATTTTCTAGTCAAACTAATTTTTAGAAGCAGCTACAGCTTAAATAGATTATTTTAGTTAAAATATGAGTAATTAAGACTAAATAAAAAATATTCCAGAACAATAGGCCGTATTTTCTAAGTAGGAAAAGCTCTTTTTCTTGCAATATATTTTGAATTGTTCGTTTGTTTTAAATTTAATTTTCTGAATTGAACGAATTGTACGAAAACTGAAAACATTATGGATATACAATCATAACGTGATTAGAAGTCTTTGGGTTAGTTACTGCGGTACAAAAAATACAGGTCAAGATTAACAGTCTAATATTGCAATTAATTATTTGCAAATGGGAACATAAGTAAACCCGTCAATTTTCAACTCCCTCGCTTCGACCCAAACTCAAATATAAGCTGACTTTCAGAACGGCAACTCATTTCGGTGAAAAGGCTTATAGCACTTAACCAATTTCCCTAATTGTCTATAATTACCATAACGACAGGGCTTGTGTCGTGTTGATAGTCTAGATTGTGATCTAACATTCATGTGGCAAATGTGTGTATACTGAGCTTTACTGTTGGTAAACGGCTTAAACTGATTTGACCAGACCGTGTATGCTGCTAGGATTATATGTAAGGAAAACATTTTACCAAAAATGCTAAAAAGTGTATAATGCATTTTACGAAGTGAAGATTCTTTTATTGCAAAATAAAACTGCAATGTGAAATTTTTATAGAATACTTAACTATTTCTAAAAATTATAACTTTATTTTAATTAAAACTTACATAACTTAAATTAAAATCATAAATATATAAATCATTATATAAATCATATGCTCATTAAACGTGGTAAATGACATTAGTAAAATTAATTATAATGTACTTTAGTTGTAAGCTATGAACCTGCAATTAAATGTAATATACTTAAAATAACATACACTTTTTTGTTATTTTCTGAAATCGAGATAATAAAGTTTGTAACATTTTAACTACTCTATGTAGAGAAAATGGAAAACTGTATTGATTAGATGATGTAGATATTTGTAGGGTGATAGGCCCGAAAAATAGTAAGTAATAAAAATTTAACCTAGTTGTTAGGTTAACATTTAAATATTATTAAGTTTATGTACTTAAATTTAGGCCTATGCATTAAAGTACCCATTTTTAAATTCACTAAAAACTAAGTTAAATAGCATAAAAACTATTTGTGAGTGAAACTCTAAGATAAAAGCTTACGTGATTCGTGATATTTTTTACAGTCTTCAAATTGCTTAACTTACGCTTTTCTGTGTACTCCAATATTCACATAAAGTAAATTTAAAGCTCTTACTTCCTCTGCATATGCCATTACGACAAATCCCTGGATGTATAGAAATTACTTAACCAATTTGTGATTAAATTAATAAAATAAATGAATACTTTATTGTTTTGGCAATATAAATTGTATCGACAGTACAATTAGAATAGGCTTAAATAAAACTGTTTTAAATTTTGATGCATTTTTCATTGAAGCCTTCCATAGAGTAGATTGGATTTTTAGTAGGGATGTGTTTTAATTTTCTTTTGTATTCTTTTAATTTTAAGTTTTGAATATCAGTTGGTAGCTTGTTAAATAATTTTCTTCCGTTGTAATAAACATGTTTATCATAAAACTTTGGTGGAAAGTAGAAGAAAATATTTTCTTCATAATTTCATAATAAAGAAATTCATAATTTTATTAAATCATAATTGATTAAGTTACAATTTGCATGTTGGGAAACCCTTTGAGAATGTAAACAGAGCAAAGTTCTGGCATTTAATTAACCAAAAAAAGGGTCAACCCAACACAATCATCACTTTATGAATAGTATCTGGAGACCAATTTTCACTCAGAAGAAAATTGATAATACACACTGCAAGCAGTGTTTTGTCAACATAATTTAATTTTCTTTTGCTGTATATTTCGATTGAGTAAAGAGCTATATCGTAGATATTTTATTTATGTTAACAACAACTTTAGTGCCCACAAACTGTACACACTTTTTTAAAGATTTTCAAATGATTTCCTCCAAACAAGACTTAGTACCTAAAGAACTACCATGCAAAGCACGGAGAAAGTAAAGAACAATATATGGTAAAATTGGCATCAATTATAGAAATGAGGAAGTACTTTTATCTTGGCAATAACACAAATCCTGGTAGGAAACCTTTTCTATTAAAACTTGAACTATGTACAGGAAAAATCTAAGTTTCTCCCATTTGGGATTATTTTCCCTACTCAATAGCCTTATCACGCAGTTACTATTCCTACTTACATTTAGTGATTTAGTTTTACAACTTAAAATAAAAAAAAAAAACTTTTGACAATTGTTTTGTTCCTGTTGTGATATAAAGTAAACAAGTGTATTGCGCTACAGTGGTAATAATCTAGATTAAGCAGGCCCATCGGTCCGCAGTATGCTAATTCGGTATACACATTGCTACATGAGCACAAGTTAAGCATGCCTGAGTGATTAACTGTTACATTTATATCACATTTGCTTGACATAAAATTGCAGCTATTTTCATATTATATCTCATTTACGGTGTACTGACGTTCTTAATCATTATGAAAGCTTTACATAAAGTCATGGATTGAAAGATTCTATTATAAAATTACCAACAAATAACAATATCACCTTGACATTTTATGTGACTCTGTCAAATGCTTTTAATTGCAAACATAAAACGCTACAAAGATTAGGTTTCATAAAGTTAACTTTAAGTCCTTAAGAAATAAGAGAAACACATATAATGAGTTTAGAGACGATAATTATGACATCATTTTTTTCAAAAACGTGGGTTCCTCATATTATTGATCAATAATCATCATATATTTATATACCACACCAAACACATATACTTATGTTTACTTTTATATAAAAGTAAATATTCGGATTTGACGTATAGGTTAAGGTATACTGCCGTTAGGTAGCTAGATGTATTTAAGGTCCCAGGTAGAAATATGTCAGGTTAACAAACATTATTTACGTTAACACTATGCACGACTACGTCACCTAAAGAAGGCAGGTACTGTGTCATCAAAATATATTGTCTTAAGGTTTGACAGTTACCAAGATAGTATTTTTAGAATATTGCAACTGAGTAAAAACGAATAATCAAATTTTATTAATTATATATTTACTGTTTCATAACAATAAAAGAGTGAAATGTTGAATATTATGAGATAGATTTATTTTGTTCCAGCGTAACAGGCGTACTGAATTTACAAAACGTAAAATGCAAAACATAAATAAGATCAATTGCTCTTGGAGGATGTAAGCCAAGTATAACTAAGATAGTGAAAGTGTTCAAATCATGTGTCCCGTGGACTGTTTAGTTTTTCGAATGAAATGGTTGACGAAGTATAAAGTTTAGCAAACATACTAAAATATGTTTTGTTTATAATATTTTTATATATTTAAATTGGGAAATATTTTATGTAAGCTCACCCAGGATAATACTTTGTACAGATTACAAGACTGCAATTAATCTAAACTTGTTTTTAACTTAAACTTTCCTAGGTTATTATTAACAGATTACTTTTGAACATAACTATAATTATTTTTGAAAATTAGAAAGTTGACAAGGCCTTTTTAATTACATGTTTTGTAATAAACAACCTGTTATGAAAACTATTTTCTAGAGCACTACATCGTGTGTTCAGTCTATATTGTCATGCGTTGTGTCGTATTATCGGATGATGTTCGTCGTAAAAGTAATTTGAATGCGAATGGACCCTAATTGACCACCATTGAATGCCACTAACTATGTGTCTATGTTTTGTTTGTATTTGCAACGAAATCAATAATTTTCCTGCAAAGCATATTCTATAGTACTCTTTGGTTTGGCATTAAATAAAATCCATAATGTGAATTGTCGTTCTTTTTCAACGAAAACCTTAAATGTTTCAGTACAAAATAAGTTACTATCTTAATTGTTAAAAAAAGATTTTTTATATAATACGAGACAACTTCAGAATAAGTCATTTTAAAATAGTTGATAAAGCTTATCAACTATTTTCTAAGTAGAAGATTATTTAAGTGAATTTACTTTCGGAGATAAATATTTTTTTTAATACAATTACACTATAAAAACTGTTATTATTTATGCAAAATAAATCATGGTTTAGTCATCAGGTGAATAAGAGGTACCGTATCCCAGTGATCTCGTAGAGTGTATTTAAAAGTATCTTACAATTTTTTTTCGTTTTTATTTAAATAAGTAAGCAGAAAACGTATTTTACCCTCTTTTAATGGTAAAATATAAACAAAATCAATCAGGTAAAATACACTCAATATACCATGGGTATTGGTTGGGTAACCTAAAATAAATTCTATTAATAGTTTATGTTCAAAGAGGCTGTTAAGTTAAAATGACATCGTTTTACATACATTTTACAGTCATCTCAAGCTATGAATTGTAAGTTCAGCGCGATTTGGTTTTGTCGTTTGCCGATATTGACGGAAGCGTTTCTCCATAAAATATGCACAAGGAGTAAAACGCTTTCGTTATTTGCTTTTAGCACAAATTGTTTCCATTTGGAGCACATGGAAAGCCGTAAGTGAAGTAATTTGAGGACTGAAACAACACTCATAACCCAAGCTCGTCATTGGTACCCTCTCCACTAACATAATGTATGTATGCAGTGGAGGTGTTTTTATTTTTACTTGCTTCTTTATTCATGTAAAAACTGCAATATATAGAAATATGCAGTTTGCGGGAATCGTCTATTGACGTAGGGGCCACAAATGTTGTGAATTTAATGTGAAGTTACCATTCACCCCTTTCTCCTCCTACCCTAAACTTAAAATTGGCGTTTTCCGAAAATCGCACTCCTACACCTTCAAAAATAACCCTACTTCTAAAATTTGTTAAATTTCTCGGATTTTTTACGGGTTTTTTTATTGAAGAAGCATATTTCAAATGTGTGAATAGCTGGCACGTTTGTTTTACAAAAAAATTAAAAAAAAACACGAGATTTTACAAATCTTAGAAGTAGGGCGATTTTTAAGGGTGGAGAAGTGCGATATTCGGAAAACGCCTTGAGTGTTTTGTAGAAAATTTAACTCCTGACCATTAAAATTCTTTCAAATCTTTGCTAGCTCTTTCAGTTTTCGAGCTACAACTGTAAAAAACGTGTTTTTCTAAAAAAAAAGGGGCGAAAAATTAAAATTTTGATATAT
This sequence comes from Macrosteles quadrilineatus, assembly GCF_028750875.1. Lineage (NCBI taxonomy): Eukaryota > Metazoa > Arthropoda > Insecta > Hemiptera > Cicadellidae > Macrosteles > Macrosteles quadrilineatus. The sequence goes on from NW_026542610.1 coordinate 2,696,446, forward strand.
CGTAACTTGTTATAGGATTGACGTAGAAATCTCTTATTTGCACCATTCTTTTTCTTTTTTCCTGTATAACAAACAATTTAAGGAAACAAATTATTAAATTTCGTAGGAAATGCAGAATTACAGGAAAATATTTTTATTAAACAAATTGTTGTGTCCTAACACTATAGAATTCTATATAAAATAAGCTTAAAGAAGAGGGAAGCATGGGTCCCTCATGCTCTTAGGTTATATAAAATCATAATTGTTTATATTCTACTTTACACAGTCCATTTAGTAAGCAGAGGTTTTTATATCATTTTTTTAAATAATACTGTTATTTTCCTGTCACAATTTTTAATTAAACATTTTTAGATTGTTTAAAAAATACGTAGCTGTTCAAATACCCAGGATAGATAGACAATACATTATTATTTGAAAATATAATTTACTTTTCCTAGACAAAGCTCTTTAACTATAATAAAAAGTGAATCGTAGAATAAGAAAAAAGAAATCCAATAATCTCATCACAAGGAGTGGCTTGAGGGTTAGAGGATCCAAAATCAATCAAGACGTTTAGAGTTATCAAAACTTTCCTTCTGGCTTGATCATTACAACCATAAGATCCATGATATTTAGTTCAAAGATTGTATCAAGTGTAAGTAAATTATTACATTTAAATACTAAGGAAAAATTGTGTTTGAATTTATATGTGAATACTCTAAATTGTCTTTGAATTTTTTTGTAAGATTATATCTTTGAAAGAAACTACTGTATAATTTTTATAATTTTCTAGCTAAACACTACCTTAGCTATATATTTCGTTAAATATTTTCGTATATACTTCGGTTTTATAAGGGGAAATTGAAATAAGTGAATACATATCCCACGCCTAAAGGAGAGAAAATAGTATGTTTTAAAAGAAAATTTGAAAGCTAGTAAATTATTTAGAATATGCAGATGATGGCTTTAATTGTAAAAAAGAAATATTAATTGAATACACGTTAGAACTTAAAACAATATTTAACCTTTCACGGTTTACACTGATTTCGTTCTTGATTTAGGAGAATTAAGGAAAGAACAAGGGATTTGATACATGTAATGTTGGACAGTTCTCCCAACTTATAATAGCAAGTGACGTTTACCCTTATCCAATAAAGTGTCCGTTCTTGTTATCCTTAAAATGAATCTGTCTCTTTGAGTTAACTGTAAAAACACTTTTTTTTTGTTAAAATAATGTTAATAAGATGAAGAAGTCTATTTTTGTTTTGTATCTGAAACTAATATTACAATAAGAAAATACTAAAATTACAATACATATTCTATGAATTAAATTTTTTTGCCACAGCTTAACTGTTGTCAAAGGTTTTCAGACAACAGTTAAGCTGTTTTGTGAAATAAACAATAAACCTCATATAAAAAAACTCACTAGAACTGGCTTAGAAAACTAGATAAAAAAACAAATTTAAATAGAAATTAGATTAAACTTGTTTTTAATGTAGTTAACTGTAGCTAAATTATTTTTACTATGACAAGGCATGATAAAAGATCTTTAAAACATTAAGTCTCTTGCCGCGGACTTTTATTTACACCTAGGGTTTAACTAGATACAGTTCTTTGGGGCGAATATGTATAAAATACCAGCAGAGTACCCGTCCTTCGTACGGGGTTGGAATATAAGTATAAAATGTGTATTGCAGTTATACTCAAGCTTTGAGTTTGCAATAAGGGAAGACACGGTTTGATAAATTTGCTTTTTTAAATTTACAGTATTCTATAGTATTACAAATCTACCATAGCCATAATGTTCTACCACTTCACCTAAACAATAGGGAAAAATAAATTATCAATAATTCGCCAAATATCACAAATTATTCATGAAATGAAAAACATAAACATAACTGTAAACAATCCTACTTTGACAGTTCTCATTGCGAATCACAGTTTTTTGTTGCTGCTTAGTTCAAATTAGCTGTTTTCATAAATGCAAAAACATATATAGTGATTTACCCTGTTTGTAAATCTAATAACTTTTTAATGCTTTTCCATATCATAGAACCAACTTTTTTAGTTGAAACAGCTGACTAAATTCTTTAATTCCCTTTAAATATGAATACTCATAAGGTTAACATGGGGAATTACAGAGCCACTGGGGTGGAGCCCGAAAGGAATTTTGAGATAAGAATATGCCTATATGTTAATCGGGAATGTAAGCTATCATCATGCCAAATTTAAGCCCAATCCGTCCAGTGGTTTATGCGTGATTGAACTTCAAACACAAAAACACACAAACAAACAAACAAACACACCAAATTTTCACATTTATAATATTAGTAAGATAAAATTGTTGGATTTTGTATGCCTTAATTGATGGTGTAAGCAAATATAAAGGTGTTCTACAACGTCAAGCCTTATGTTTATCTGGTTGGGTAACTAAATTGCAAAGTGATAAATTAGGAAAAGTACTGTGTTATAAATGAAAAACTGATTATATTAAGAGTATGTACACAATAATATGCTCTTTGTTCTAAATAGTTATATATTTGTTAATTAAGTAACAATACTATAACTATTAAATATACTGCCAGATTTTTTATTGCAATAAAAATAAAGATATTTGTGTTTACAGGAAGAACGGATATTATGTAGAATAGTTTTTCACATTAAAAACCTCCTAATATTTTATGTTAAGCATGCGCGATCAATAGCAAACATTTTAAAAATTATAGAACAAATATTTTATAGCTAAGTGTTTAATATGTGAATGCAATCCTTGTAAAACCCTCCAGAGTATTTTTTGAATAATAATTTTACAAATATCTATACAATAATCGTACTTGCTATTTACATTAGTTAGAAAATGATACACATCTGTTTGTCTGTAATCTCATGAAACTTTAGGACTGCTAACGATTTTAGAACTCTGATGTAAACCGGTAGTGATGCTGACGAAGTGTTCCATATAATATATCATGATTAAAATTTGTAAACCTTACAAATTTGGCAATGACTTAGATTCCTTTATTTATATTTGATTTTTATATTTCTTACATAGCATTTTTTTAGATTCCTTTACTGTGTCTTAACTACGTATTAATCGCTACGGTAAAAGTTGGCTATTTTAAAATATCTATCACAACTAACGTCGCATCGTATCTTTTACGGTGGCTGCACCTCAAACTGTCTGTTGAATTCCCGTTTCAGACGAGGAGAAAGAATATTAAATATTCCATAATGAAAAAGTTATGGAAAATGTTTCCATAACATTTTCCTTACAATAGATAGAAGTTTTTACATTTTAAATTATTTGGAGGTGTATATAAATCATAAATTCTTTTGATTTGCAATCATCAATCGAGTTATACATTCCAAAAAGTTAATTTCTTGTTGTTTAATTTTCAAAAGTAACTATTTTTACAAAATGTTAGGTGTTAATTTTTGCTCTTTAGTTTTTAGACCATTCAATATTTACGAAATTTTAAAAGGAAGTTTGTTGATGATGAAACGAAAACAATATTAGTGGAAAACACTGTTTTGCGATGTTTGAATCCGATTTATAGGAGTTGATGTTTGAGAGTAAATTCAAATATTCTTACAACTGATATCAATAAATTTAAGTTTAACTAGAGATTGAAATACTTTTTGTGTGTAACTAAGTATGTCTAAATCAATACTGTTTTATAGATGTTGAAAGTGATTCTAATAAAAAAAACTGGCAAAGATATAGTACACTAAAATGTTTTAACATTATACACCTAAAATTAATGGCAATTTAATTTTAAATCTATGTTATCAAGATAGAATAAAAGTAATTTTTTTAGTTTAAAAGTATATATATGATATTTAATGTTGAATTATATGTAACATTAGGTCACGTATTCAACTTTTATGAATGATCAGCTAACATTAAATAGTTTTGTGTAGTTCTGACATTATTTGACACAAACGTATTATTTTAGTTGGGTGTTTTGTTACGTATAATATAGTAGAAAGGTGAGGATTTTACTATGTATGATTCGTTAATCGCAGCTAGAAAATGAAAGATAACAAATGGTTAATTTAGAAAAAATACATATCGAGAATTGTTAATAATAAGAAGTAATTTACAAGTATTAATGACTCCCTCTAAATTCTCTCGAGCAGATAAAAAAAAAAAACTAGTCCTCACGTTTTCTCACACTTTTCAACGATCGTAAAATACAATTGTGTGAGTTTCTACAAAAAACATTTATAGTAATGTTTTGAAAATATATTTAAAATTATTTAAGACAAATACTTTTCTTTACTACTTGATAAAGATTTACTATAGAAAACACATTTTAAATTACCTGATCAGTAAACACTAAATTAGACTTAGATAAGAGTAGTTCCTAATTGGTTACAAACATAACCTAGATTACAATCTTAGCCGTAGCACAAGAACTTTAATCTGGCTTTACAGTTGCCTTAGTAATTTGTGCAAGAGACTAACTAGTTTTTGTTTTGCTGGGAGGTGGAGATTTAGTTATGTAATTATTATTTTACAAAATAATGCTAAATGTCTTTAAAAATGTTAATGATGTCTATTAATGTAGTCTATAACATTAATTATACTAAATACATTAATATTATTTACGTAATTCTAAAAGTTATTTGAAAAAATAACATAAAATATAGTTTTTGCAATTATTATTATGATTGCAAAATTTCAGTACTGTTATTTGGAATTTTCTTAGGACTACAACGATAGTATTTAGACATTGGAGTATATATCAGACACAATACTTAACATCGGCAATGCATTTATAATTGAAATTAATATAATATGTGTAGGTAAAATCAGCTTGACTATACGCAATAACCAATCGCACATTACTTTTATTGTTGTCCAATTAGTTTAAGCGTCTTCAAAAATTTTATTTTCAATCATTCATTTTTCTTTTAATCAAGAATAAAGTAAATGTAACTTTTTCCTAAGCTATCGAAATAATCAAATTTTAGCAGATCAGGAAACATTTAATGTAAACATTTATTCTTAGGCAAAAACTAAAATAATTCCCACCTCGGAATAACCACAACATGTAACACGGGATGCAATATTCTACTAAGATTCATCAACATTCCTGCATGCGACAACATATCTCAGAGCAATATAACTGCATCTGTCAACCTACAAAGAGCTATATGAAGCAATTACGCCAAGTTTATTATTCATATTTCACTGTATAAATGTGTTCTGTGTGATGTCTTAATTTTGTAATTTGTATTTTATTAATTGTAGAATATATTTAGATATTGTCTTTATTGATTTCACAAGGTTGGTGTTCCAGAATATATTATGATTTTTTATTAATCAATTGAGAAACTATTTCAGTACAGTACTCCTTTAAATATTTTAATTAAAGCTTGATCAAAATAGTTTTATTCTGGTAACGTAAACGATGTAATTAAGCGGCAACCTTGAGTAGTAGATTAGTGATATAAGACTAATAAAACACACTTAGTGTAAATTTATATTTATAGACAAGACTAGAGCGCTAATAAAAAGGTTGAACGCCCAAAATATATAAACAAAATAAATGGCCTGAAATCACATAAATACTTCAAACAAAACGAGTAATCAATATATTTACACTTAGACTGCTTACCTACAAGTTATAAAATAGTTATTAAAGATTGTAAGTGGCGTTTGATTTCACCTGACACTTTAATCATGATCAGTAACCAATAGGAAAATGAGAAGAGTTTTTCGCCAAAAAAATCAATAAATATGGATTATCGGTAGCCTTCATGACTCAGAACACCTGGAGTAAAATATTGCATCTACGAATATAAGAATGAAACAAGTTTGACGTATCAGGGATCTACAAAATAAATTGTTACGATTGTGATAGTTGTTACATAGGAGAAACTAACTGTAAGCTTTATTAATTGCATCAAAAATTATGTCTCTGCATGGAAAAACAACAAATCACAAAGATTAAATGTCACACAACAATTATTACAAAATGACCATCTCATTAGGGGAAATGGAAGTAAATGTAAGAATATGAAATAATTTTAAGAAAGGAAATGTGATGAACGCTCTGGGAAGAATTGTAAATTTATGAGAAAAAAATAAGTATTATAAATAAGATAATTAAAGAACAAGTGAATTTTTACTCAAGTTGTACTTACAGAAACTTCCTAGCTGGTACTTCCGGTAGCCAATGGTGTATAAGGGACTCCAGTGAGATTCTTATCATTTGCCTATTGGGTAAGATGATGATTGGAGTATCCAATTGTAAGTGACCACCACTTACCATCTTTAATATGGATTTATTATCATGTGGGTAAAATTATAAGTGTAAATATATTTAAAACGAGTGTCATTTGACGTACTTTTGTACTTTCAGGTAATTTAAAACACATACGATGCTGATCAAGAAGTTATATAACGAATAGCAAACGTAAAAAATATGCATTTCATTGCAAGGAAATTAAGTAAAATGAGCATAAGTTTAAGAAGTAAGGCAAACAGGTTGAAAAATGAGTGAAGTTAGGAAAGATACTTCCTACCCTGTGCGATGAACAATATGTTTCTTTATTCTGCACCTTCTGACCGGTTTATACCTTCAACATAGCTCATAGAATTGAATATTGATATGCTTTTATTTACAATCAGCCGTTAGCATTTTTACTTCAGCATCATAGAATTAAAAAAAAAAAACTAATCTTAAAAATCTTTAATGAATCTGACCATATTAAATTTTTATTCATCGTAAAAACCACAAACAATGCAAAATTTTAAAAATCTACAATGTGACACACAGAAACTTAAAAAAACACCCTAGGGAGAACAATATGCAATCTTGATGCATGTTTTAAACGGAGAGGTTTTCTATATTGTTTGTTGAAAAGAAAAAAGTTTATTTTGACTTAATATATAATCTTAGTTTGGTACTGTACTCTTACAAATGGAATAAAGAATAACTATATAAATATAATACAATAACTGTATATTTTAAGGAATAATGGATGTGGAATGTAGTTTTTGTTGAAGCATTTACTGTCCATTCCTATAGAAACACTACGAACCAGTGACTGTTATTGCTTTCTTGCTATCTAAGTATTGACACTTCCTTCTGCTTCACATCCTATAAGCCTTTCAATATGGTGTTTAGCTTTTATTTTTGATATATTGAATTGTTAGCTAGTTATATTAATTCCTTCCATTTAAGAAAAGAACGAGTTGTAAAACACCTTAAGATAAAACTTACGCTCTTTTCAGTTTAAAAAATTGATGAAAATTAAATAGGTCTTGATTGGTTGTTCTCTCCTCAATAAAGTATGAACGTTACTTTTAATTTTCCTAGTAGTTGTTGGGTAGAATATTTTCTTTGGTTTACTGTAAAGTAATTCATAAGGTAGGTGTATATTTATATGCTAATATATTTGTTTAACAATAACTTGTATGAGTTTTTCAACTATACTATCATAATAACAGTATAATGGTATAAATAAAACAATCGACATTTTGAAGAAAAGTATCAAATTTATATTAGACGAGAGCGGTCCAAATGATTTAAGTTAATTATAGTAACGGTCAAGGCCTATTGATAAATTCAAAAGTTTCCTCTAAGTGTATGCAGGGACTTATACCACCAACATAGTAATATTAGGTAGTTCATATTAAATGCCCGGTACTCGAAAGGGGTATACAATTAAAAAGCAGTCTCATTTCGCTCAACACTATACATTCCTTGGCAATATTGGTTGAATACAAATAGCCCATAAATTAGGACTTAAGTAATGCAATTTATATGTAAGTTGTAAACATAGTTGATAATAATCTCATGGATAACTAACAATGTTAATTTAATCTTTCTTTTGCATACGGACAGATTTTTATTATTTTAATTGTTTGAAAACCTTTATTCTGTCAATAAAGTATCCACTAAATATGTACATTTAGGACATTTAGGAGATTGTTATAATCTATATCAACCACACTTAAGTCCCTAACATTTTCATGAGCACAAGTTAAACATGCCTTTGTGATAGACTTTAGGTTTTATATTATCAACAATACATTATGATTATTAATCCAGACTCGAATAATAAACCTTCTATTTAGTCCAAATGCGTTCGAAAGCTTAAAACTTCTAAAGAAACTAAAATTTACTATCAATCGTCTTTATTAATAACGTAACTGTTTTATTCGCTTAAAACTTCAACTAATATATTTGATCTCACATATTTATTTAAATAAAATCAGCTGTTGATCCATTACAATATAAACAAATAAGACCAGTAATGAATTTAAATTTTATATTTTTTGCAATATGGTTTGTAAAAAAATTGATTTGTATATGATTAACTAATTCGAATTAATAAACAAATGTCAATTAATATTCCGTTAGCTTAAAGATGTAGTTGGGTATCTTACATAGAGCTAACCTAAACTCCCTTAACATGTATGGCTTATTGTACAGGTCGATGCTATTATGTCCTAAGTTTATTTTAAGTCTCAGGGGTCTAAGGCTATTGTTCACGTTAATGTAACACAATGTATGTCCACGTCACCTGGATAATGCAGGCATTGTGTCATGAACACATAATGCTTAAACAGTTCTGTTGTGGGATTTTAGTCAGAGAGTTAAAACAAATGTTCAATATTTTGTAAAACAAAACAGACATTTAAAACTGTATTTAAAAATATTTTCTGAGCAACTATAGATCTTTTACATTTACTAATATATCTTATTAGAATATGTATTGGTTTACAAGCCTTTTAATACCATATAAAACTGAAAACTATAGCTTACTTCTTTACAAATGCTGCTATATTCTATTAGATATATCTTTATCTATAAAACTCTTAACGTAGTACCTTTATCTGATACCGAAAGCTGATTATCAAGATGAGTTATTTTCTAGTTCATAGGAATAAAATAAATACTGACAATAGAATTTAAATTAAATTTGTTGTACATAATTATTTTTGATAAAATCTAAAAACTATTGAGTAAATAAAATCTATAAATGTTTGCATATTTAAAAAAATGTATTTCTATGTATCAATATTATGCATCAACTTTGTACATACTTCAGATATTAGTACTGGTTTTGGTCATTTTGCTGACAAAACTATTGCTATTAACTTTATCGTATAATGTATATTAACGTAATTATTTCAATAAGTAATACAATGAGTGGAAGCCGTTGACAACAGCCGTTATAGTATCAAGTTAGTCATGTAGTGGATCATGTAATGTATATTTATCCTGTCTTTCATGTTTTTCTGTGTTGAATTATCTTATGACGATTTATGATATTTTTTATGTGAATGATCAGGAATCATCCCAGGCTTCTAGAGTATGCTATGAACTATAAACTAGCGCACTCAATAGTTACAATGGAATGTATATATTTATTGCATGATAAATGTATTATTTGTTATCAAATGTATTTTGGTAAGGTCTGGGGTATACACATTTTACGCTAAGAGTGACAGTTTAAATACGTAATTAAATTTAGAATATTTATATGAATGGAATTCATATTTTCACACTTTCCCAGTTTGTACTTAGATAAGTATGCAGCAAAAATTAAGATTAACACATATTTTAGGGTACTTTCCTGTTAAAGGGAACATTCATTATTATCGATGAATTTTTTTTCGATATATCGATATCAACAAATTGAAACATATCAGCTGACAACTACGATAAATATTGTTCAGTATCAACAAACAATAATGAAATGAATCTGATTAAAAAAATAACCTAAAATAACTAACCAAACTTGCTGTGTAACATTTAAAATTTCCGTGTTTAACTTGCCTTTTCTGTTATCAAAAGGATTTTTTAAATAGTACAGCAAGTTTGGTTGGTTATGTTAGGTTAGCTTAGAACAGTTTCATTTCATAATCCATATAATAGACAATTTTAGCCTAACAAGATCAGTTGTCAATTTGTAATGGATCGGGAAAAAAATATCGATACATCGAAAAAATCATCGATAATAATGAATGTTCCCTTTAACAGGAAAGTACCTATTTTAGTTATATGTAACTATTTCTTTGACGATATATTAGTACAAACTAAAAAAGTACAGGGTGGCGCAGATGGATTGGGTGGTTTTAAAATACTTGTCAAACTGTCAATTTCAAAGGTATTGGATTGAAATAAAGTGCAAAACGTGTAGTTACAATGGAAATTTATTGACATAAAATTTGTTAAGTTAGTTTATAAAATTACATCCATAAAATGCCTTCCTTCTAGAGCGACGCATTCTTGGAGTCGGTCCTTGAGGTTCCACATTGCTCGCTCAAGCATATCACCAGGAATTGATGTGATTTCGTTGTGAATTTCAGCCTTCAACTCCTGAATGGTCCAGGGTTTGTTCATGTAGACCCTTGCTTCAGGAGTTGAAGGCTGCAATTCACAACGAAATTACATCAATTCCTGGTGATGTGCTTGAGCGAGCAATGCGGAACCTCTAGGACCGACTTCAAGAATTCGTCGCTCGAGAAGGAAGGCATTTGATGGATGTAATTTTTAAAAACTAACTTAACTAATTTTTTGTCAATAAACTTCCATTGTAACTACACGTTTTGCACTTTATTTCAATCCAATACCTTTAAAATTGACAGTTTGACAAGTATTTTAAAACCACCCGATCCATCTGCGCCACCCTGTATTAACGCTAGTATTAAAAACTGTACTAAGATTAGAAGGTTTATTTATATAAAAATTACTGTTGGTAGGATAATTGGGGGTTGGGGTTCAGCTTGATGACGGTCCCCTTCCTCCTGGCTTTGATGGCTGGTTATGGCCTGTCAGGGATTAGATAGGTCCCGAGTGTCTCTTGCACTATGTTTCGTCCATGGACTCCATCATGGTCTGTCGGGGTTTTCGCCCCTGGGGGAACCCAGTTGGAGGGACGTAAGACCAAGTAGCCGGTATCCCTGGTTAGGATTGAGGGGCAACCCTCTTTCCGAAGGGTTACTTCGGCAGCCGGTGAGCCTGATGACCTTAGTCATCCACCCATGGTGTGACTAAGGTTGGGGCGTATGCTCCGGCCTACACCATGGGGCCCGGGTATGTTTAATTATAGGTACCAGGTTGCAGTTGAGGGACTTCGGCTCTTTCGACACAAACAAAAAGTATGGATGGAAATGGATGGATGTTGGTAGGATGTATAGTATGTTATTTTTTGTGGCATGGCCGTTTCTCTAACACTTGGCAAACTCTACAAACGTCTGGTTAGTCCGTTGCTAAAGTTACTCAGGCAAATGTCAGGCTATATTTAAGCTCTTGTACTGCATTTTAAACTGTTATTTATTGGCCATGCTCCCTGGAAATTAGGAACCTAATCATTAAATATATTTATTCCAACGAAAACCTTCTTACATTGCTTTCGAATAAATTTCAATAATGCAACGACAAGATGTACTAATTAAAGTAATAATTAATATTAACAAATTTCAAATAGGATTTAAATAATATGATACAAACGTCAATAATAATGTCCCATCAACCAAATAACAAAATATACTAACAATAAAATATGTAAATCATACTTCTACAGCAAAATATAGAACTGTATCATAAAGTCAAAGTATATACTAAACATAAATATACTAAACGTCGATAACGTTAGTAGGTATACAAGTGGCTCACTAATAAACCTACTTATGTAAAATTGGTATTGCTAAATGTTTATAAAAAAAATTATTAAAATCAAATAATCTCCAAATGTATTTTTATTTTACACTTACCCTTTTAATATGAAAATTAATGGGAGCCCAAAAATATTCTTTTGAGCGGGTGGTCGTTTATTAGTGGCTGTGGATTTTGTGGTTTCCTGGTATGAAAGATATTAAATTCGATATTACCGGGTTAAACAACTGAATTATGGAAATAAATTTTTGACAATATATTTACCAACCATCCCTACTATGTATATAAATAGTAATAAAAAACTATACTTTTATTTTAAACATTCTCAATTTTTTTATAGTTTTCTATGTACATTTTTTCTAGGCTTAACCACATAAGTAACATATCCCGGTAAAGTACACGTTTAAATTAGGGACAAAAATAATGATCAACAACTAATTATTTACAATACTTTAATATTAAAGATGAGATTAAATTCGCAGAATCTAGAAATATGAGTTTAGTGCAAGCTGAATGTTTTAAATTAAACATCTTTTTAAAGTTGTTTACTTAGTTTTGACATTTTACATCGTAATTTTATTACGTCCCTTATACGAAAAATTACAAAAACGTAATATTATACCACCAAACTAATTTTTAAAATAATTACAATAGATCACGTTCTAATGTTTCCATAAGCAATAAATTATGATTTACTATAGGTACTTTTTAGTAAACATGTCTACGTTTTGGACTGAAATTGGCTTTCACAATCGCGCTTAGTGAAATGTTGGCACTAATGTGAAAGATTACGTTTGTTTAGTTAAAAAAATACTTAGCACAAAATAGTTACAACTTTTAAGTAAATGACTGGAAATGGTGATAAAGAGTTTACCTTTGTACAATTGTAAAACACATTTAGCAATTGTTATCTCTCACGGTTGGTTCACAGCAAAGCGTGTTGTTAACGCACATTTGACAAGACAAAATACCCGTATTTATATTATTTTCTGTCGCATTGGTAAATAATTAACAGTTTCTTTTGTTAAATATCTCGAAGATATGAGCAATCTTGGTAATTAGACGATTATCTATTTAGATACTATACATACCATCAATGTTTCTCCAGAAAGAAATATAATTATATTGTCACAGATATTTTAAAATAGACATTTTGTTTATACAACTCATGGTATTCCTATGCAATATATCAAAAACTAGTTGAAAGTTTTATTAATTACAAATATTGTTATTATTAAGTTTTTTCTTATATATTTTCATGATATCCTTTTGTCGAAGTTTCTTAATCATGTATATTATTGATGTTTTATGACAATTTTAATTCCTACGAATATAATAAGACAGTCTTATTTTAATTAGTTGCGTAACTTTTGATCTATAATCAACAAAGAATGATTTATTTTGACGTTTTGTATTGTGTCAGTAGACACGTTTACGCTATATTAAAACGGTAAATGCAAATGTTAAAATGTTATAAACACCAGTTTCATTTTAATTTAACATAAAGATTTTGTTTAGGATCCCTCAAGGATCTCCTAATGATAACTTAACGAGAATTATTGTTTTGTGTAAATTAACAATCTTAAAATGATTGTTTTTCTTATTCCCCACTTGAAATTAAAACTCGTGCGTATTCTAATGTTAGAGTTTTTCATAAATTATTTAAAATTAACTTCAGTATATTCTTGTAGTGTAGAGAGGTCTTTGTACAGGAACAAAAGAAAAATAACCTAAAAAATATACACGTAAATAGATGGACATATTACACACTGTTAAAATGATTAACTACGTTAGGCCTGCTGTAACCGTTACTGTAAACTAATTATTATATGAGCCAGTTGATTTGTACTATATAATTCGTTAGAACCTTTTTAACCTATGATTTTAAATTATATGACAAAATTGTTTATTAAAAAATAACAATTATAAAAAAAATATTATGTATAACAAAGTGAATACGTTTTATGTAGTTGAGAAAGTATTAAGCCTACTTAAAAGCTATTTTACTGACTTTAATTTGTTATATATATAAGTTTTTATGTAAAAACTAATTTTTTTACTAATATTGGTCTAATTAAGCATGTTTGGATGACGAATAAACAGGCTGTTAGCATCTAAAAGGGCCATGTTAAAGACCATTATATGAAAAGAGACGTAAGAAGTTTAATTAAGCCAGAAGATAAACAGTTGGAAGTGTTATTTGACCTCAGAACTTACCACTCTTGGTTTCGGTTTCTTATGTACATATCGTGTGTACTTATGTGTCGGATCGTGTTTTCAGGGGTTATCTTACGGAAAATACTGAAATGGTCTACTTAAATATTTTGTTTTCACAAGGTCGTCTGAGTTTTTGGTTCGATGCATTTTTTTTAGTATATACAATAAATAAAGTACCCTATTACATATTACATTTTATTTCAGTATACTTGCACTTATCAATTATGCTTGTCAAAAACCAATTTTGTTTCAATTTTATTTCCCATAACATTGTGTATTTATCATATAAATAACTAATGCATTCTTAATATCTTGTAATTTTTAACTGAAACTGGCAATATCGTTTTTAGTAACTTTATATATCATTACTCCAAATAGCTTTATGAGCTTTACTTCATGAAGGTGAAACGTTTATTATGTCCCTTATGCTGTTAAAAGAACAACATAATACATTTGTGCCAGTTTTACATCTTATAAATGTTTGGTAATTTGGTTTTTATAATTTTGATAATGGTAATTTTGTTGTTATCTGTGTACCTTACCTCTTTTATTAAATAGGTTGGCGGCCTCTTTCATTTTTGCATTTGCCCGTCCACGCAGGCTATGGACCTGTTTGTGGAACATATCCAGCTAAGCAAGGGGTGAGCCAGTACAGTACAAGTGACACTACTGATATAAAGTAGTGGCAGTGACCAGGATCCAAACCCACGACATCGCTGCCTGGGGCCCGTAGTCCGTAACGATACCAACTGAGCCACCGACTCACCAATTATTACTTAATAAAACGCAATAGATGTATTACCGTACAATGAGTTTAATAAATATGTCTTGATAATAGATACTCTTCTAGTACGAATTATTTCATTTATATGAAAGTTTTTTAGTAAGGAACGTTTACTAATTTACCTAATTTGTTTCTAATTTATCTACATTAAGGCCTATCTACAAAATATTTATCTGTTGTCATTTGCTTTTTTTGAAAGTGAAATTGATTCTTGGTTTCGCTAACACTTTATGTACTTTTTTCCAGGTATGTAGCTGGAGTAAAAATTTACGAATGCTTATATGTGAGTATATATTCCTTGTGCTGTTTAATATAAATACTAATTTTATTACACGTAAATATTTGATTTTATAAAAAAATGAGTTGAATCAAATTATGTTGTTAGTGAAAAATAACTATAACTATACAATTGAGAAAACCATAAAATATTTCTCTTTGTTATAAAAAGAGACATGGGCCTACGGTAAGTTTTTGCATTAGGTGGCCCTAGAATTGGTAAAATATTCCATGTATGTCTCCTGAGTAAAACATCGGAAATAATTAATTTTGTTACTATTTGCAAGAATGGCGTTTTCCAGTGTGCACTCAATTTTCATGTGTGAGGTAAAGTAGAACACATGAACACTAAAATTCACTTCCGAGGTGAAACCGTGCATGTGGGAGAGTATTTTACTTACGAGACGAAGCCATCGACGGGGATAATCGGAGCAAAAGTATGAAAATTATTGCTTTTAGTATGAGATTAAACGATCACAGCGCAAAAATTATCACATACGTAATAAAAAACCTCAGTATTTTACACCTATTACATTACTTTTCTATATCAACTTACTTTCAGTATTAGTAGGGTACAGGAAACTTATCTGATAAATACAGAAATATATTACGTCTAATAACACTTGCAATAATATATTTACACTTATACTGTTGACTTACAAGACGGTAAATACATGTAAAAGTTTGTAAGTGGTGATCGATTTCGATTGGACACTCCAATCATCATCAGACCCAATAAGCGAAAACTTATATAACAACGTACAAAATATAGGTTAAGTTTGTCGGGCAATGCACGTGCCCAGCAATATTAAATAAAAACAAACATGCTTATTGTGCAAATGGAAAACTTATCATGACGAATAGAAAGTAGATGTATAGCAAGGAAAAAGCAACGGAAATTTTTCCCTTGCTTTAAATTATGGCTTTGGCGATATTTGCTTTGATATCACCTGTTATGAAACATAGCTTATTTTTGAGTGCCTGAAAAATAAGCATTATATATTTTAGTAAAATATAACAGTAGAATGTGCCTAATAGTGGAATAAATGGACAAAACAAAATTGATAGTATTATTTATTATTTGGTTTAGAGGATTTTGCCTCTTTTGTCATAGTAAAAAACAACATTGTTACCCAAACAGCATTTATTCGAATGAAAATGACATCCCTTATACAAAACCAGCCAAAGAATGAAACATCATTGTTCCAGATTATAACAGAACATGACAGATGTCTTTACTGGATAGCACCCTACACACATTTATTGGATAAGGGCAACTGTCATTTTCAATCTTAAGTTAAAAGGCGCATCACCCACAAAATATATCACATAATGGTCGCCCTTTATTTTGAATAGTGAGATGAATGAAATTGGTTACATAGTCCTCATGTTCAAAAACAGTAGTTAGCTTATAAAGCTTTTAATAACAGTTTTGTTTATAACTTAGAATTAAGCAATTGTTCTTACTAAAAAAATTTTCAGTATTTGCATAGCTTTTTTTACCCTCTATACTAGTATATGCATAGTTATCGTCAAAAGTTTCGGAAGTAATATATAAAAAAATGCGGCTCGTGCTATTTAATTTAGAATTGCATATATTATTGTCTCCTTTCAACAATAAACAAACAACTCACGCTGCTGTGAAAATTTTTGACCAAAAGATAACTGTTTCGATAAAACCCCATGAAATAACAGAAAATTACATCTTTTAAGCAGCTTTACTGATTTGTGAAATCAATTGTATGTTGTATTCCTTAACATAAAAAAACGACATAGATTGTTATACAAAATACGAGACCCTTTTGTGATTTTCCCCATAAAATACCAAGGTTACTCCCTCCGCTAACCGAAAAGTATTGTTGACAAGGTAGTATTGAAAGAATTAAGTGTCAGATTCCGTTTATTTTTATTAGATGTTGGTTACATATTTACGTCCTTGTACACGAAAACCTCCAAGTACGATTAGTAACATAAAGAGAATTAAACACAATATACAAACTGAATTAGTGTTGAGGGATACAAATATAAAATGTGATGTAGGGCCCAGAGTGATTATTACAACGGGGGTTTTCTGGTATTATTAAGACGTTCTATATACACATTTAAAAAACTCCAAACCAAAATTTGACGTTTAATTTTACCTTTTTAACTAAAAAAACAACATATAAATAATTATAACTGAGCTCGTAGTGGTGAGGATCATATCGGAGAAACAGAATCAATCGTGGGGATGATTCTAAATGTCCAGATGGATTTTGGATCCCTTAAGCCTCAAATCTCGTCAGCTTGTGATGAGTGTATTGGATTTCTTTTGTTCTTACTTTACAATTAAATACAACAAATAGCAAAAGACCTTGCCTAGTAAACGCAAATTTTATTTTTAAAGTGAGTTTTGGCTGGGTGGTAGATATATTTTTAGATTAACCAAATGATTAATAAAGTGCATTTTATTTTATTGCTAACGTATAAATACTGCACACATGATACTGCAGGTACCATCATTAGTATTGGTCTACCTAAAACAAGGAAATGCAACCTACATTTGCAAAAAATATACGGTGCTGCTTTTTTCTTTTTAATTTTATTACTAAAAATACATTTTAAATCTTGTGTAGGGTACTATCAAGTACCAACTAAATTAAGAGATGCTGCGGGAGTCAAGGTATAATACACCATATTTTCAAGGAATTCACTTTTCCTAGAAGAAAGAATTTGTTAGATAAGGATTTATTGCAGTACAAAATGTATTCCTTCCGAAGGGTAATCGTCTCTGTTAGGCCTATTAAACTGTTTGTTCCAACACATATTTCATTGGGGGGGGGGGGGTATGTCCTCGCAAACGTTGTTGAGATAGATCAGGCCACAATATGTGCAAGGTCTGCGATAGGGATAACCACTAGGCTGATACTGGGTCTAACCGGTATAAGGCTGGCTCATACACGGACACTGAGAACAAATCAAAACAAGTCACCAAACAATCGTACAATAATCATCACCAGATCTATACTGAATTTCTACTCCGCTAAGGAATTGTTGCTGACTTCACAATACGGGTTTCTTCCTCTGTATCTAATAACTAAACCCAGTTTCCCTAATACAATATGAGTGACACACAAACTTAATAACTTAAATAAACTCAAACCTCGTTATCGACCTGCGGGATGTACTAGGCTACTAAAATCCAATACACAACTCTAGTATGCCAAACCTAACAATATAATAATAGTTAACTCAAAACACAATATTCCATAATAACAATCAAATTATATATATAGTAAATAAACACCTAGTAGCTGGTCTCTTTAACTCACGCCAAGCTAAGTTTAAATTTCACTTTCACTATTTACAACCTGATGAACTATTTAGTGGCATTGTTATAAATAAAATACCTTCCAAGTACAAATAAAAATATAACAAAAAATAGCCAGTATAGGTTAAGCGAATTAGCCTAAAAAGAGCTGTAGCTCCTAAAAATTGGGGGAAAACTGCATATCGTTTTAATCTGCTATGGATATCCTAAAGAAGTTAAAAATGAGTTTGCGATGGATCCTGTATATAAATCAGTGCATACCACAAAAACAGTATTTATACTTGTCTAAATAGAACTGAATTCCGCGTCGAATGACGGTAAAATCATTAAAATCTGATCAGTTGTTCTGCTACAAAAGGTCATCAAAGTTCAGTAATATATAGCCAAACATATAGCATGGAAAAAACTATTGGTTTGTTCACATGGATGTCCATAAATATTTACGTATACATAATTAAGTTAAAGTATAGATTAAAGCATCATACAATAATTAATTTTAAACCTAAAATGATTAGACAATTGATCAACATCTGATACTTAAAATGTGTTTTGTACTGTTTTACTTTAGCGAAGTAATTAAATTAACTTATGTATCAATCTTTTACCAATAGAAAACTTGTTACAAGTAAAATTGTAAACAAATATTTTGTATAATGAAGGTGCAGGGTAAGTAAAAGGTAATGTGTTTTTAAATGCACATTTAATGGATAGATAAATGCTGGAGTCATACATTATGATTTAAGTAGAGTTGTAAGCTACGTCTGGCATGCTTTTAGAGTGTTGTTTCAGCAGTCCTCAAATTACTTCACTTACATGTACTCAGAACGGAGCAATTTTCGCTAAAAGCAAATAACGAAAGCGCTTTGAATATTCTACGAAGGAATCAACACATAAATATTGACAAACGACAAAGCACATCCTTGCTGAAATTGAAGTCCCGAAACAGTTCAAAATTCCCTAAATGTTCTACCCTGGTCAATTTACAAAGTACATCATTATTTGCATTTACCACAACATGTTTATTAGAATTTGATATATTCTAAAACCATTGTGAAATAATCTTTACTTCGTTACTTTCAAATCATATTAATATGGCACGGTTAATAAGAAGAATCATTAAAATGCAAATCCTTACATTTTGGTTTACAAGAACGTGGTGCGTAGGCCTACATAGAAATAACTTAAAAGACTTTTATACAATTTTGGTATTTGATTTTTAAGGAGTAGATAAGATAGCTCAAAAACTCCTATCAGGTTAAATATATAAATAGATTTAAGCATAAATAAAGCATTAACTTTACTTTATTCCCAAGTTTTTTTTCCTAGATAATAGTCTGCAAAATATATTCTGTCCCTTAAAACCCCCACGTAACAATTCTTATTTTTGTTTATCTAAAAAAAATTTAAGAAATCACTGCATTACCAAACCACAATACCACACGCAGCCAAGCGCCAAAAAGGAAATTTTTTTATCAAAGGTTTGCAGAATGACACGAAATGCTTTGAAGTTGGCTAATCTGGGTGAAAACCGGTGTGAAAAATATCGCATAATATATAATTGTCATACAAATATAAATGTTCTTAACCCTTTGGTTAAAACTATTGCAATTATTATTGATTCTTCACATTTATTAAATTCGTTTTATAACTTATTTGCAAAGAGGTGAAGATTTTATTGGATAGCCCATGTTTTTATACAAAGTCGTAGTCTTTTATTGATATGTGTACTTGAATAATATATCTTTACGAATAAGCTTATATTTTACTAACGTAAAATGCATGAAAAATTCAATATAATTATACAGTTTTATTCCTATGAAGTCAATTAAATTATTTAGGTTTTCTATTTGGTTCGTAGTAGGAGTTAAATGGATCATATAAATATGATTGGCACTATAGTGGTTTTTACTTAGTTCCTTATCAAGAATCCTGGTGTTCATTTCATTAGATAGGTTTACTATATATAATGAAATGGATACCAGGATACATTCTTATACTCATAAGGATACATTCTTTATACTTTACTTTACTATATTTTTAAATGACTACCATACGAATACGAATGTAGGTATTTCAAGACAAGTATGAATGAGTGTAAGATGAGTGGCACAATTCTGTTAGTGAATAAGGCCAACATGTTCCTTAGACACGGCTGTTAATTAATAGCCCATAAAGCCAATGGAAACTATGGACCTACAGTTTATAGTGGAATCCGAACCTCATGTTTGCCTTGTAATTAACGAATTGGTCTGATTATCAAGACCTTAATACCCCGTGTACTAAAGTTATAAGTACTATAAGTAGTAGGTTTTAGTCAAATGCCAAAGGTAAGTAACATGGATTTAGGTTTCGAATCAATTGTAGTAAATATAAGCACGGACGCGGTTGTGGTATACCTGCGTTTAAAATTTTTAGTGTCACAGTGAATTATTATGGTCCACCAATGAAACGGTTTCCAGTAAATCATATTTCAGAAAACTGAAGTACTTCAACTCGTTCAAAACTTAACATTATCTGTCTTATATATATATTATAGTCCCGAGACGTTTGTTTAATATAGTGGATATATATAGTATAGTCCCGAGACGTTTGTTTAATATAGTGGATATATATAGTATAGTCCCGAGACGTTTGTTTAATATAGTGGATATATATAGTATAGTCCCGAGACGTTTGTTTAATATAGTGGATATATATAGTATAGTCCCGAGACGTTTGTTTAATATAGTGGATATATATAGTATAGTCCCGAGACGTTTGTTTAATATAGTGGATATATATAGTATAGTCCCGAGACGTTTGTTTAATATAGTGGATATATATAGTATAGTCCCAAGACGTTTGTTTAATATAGTGGCTAGACATTCACACTACTACACACTTAATACTAGTGTGTAATCTTTAAAGTATATTTGCATACCATCATAGGTTTCAATAAAAATAATATGTAAATCTCTTATCAAAAATTGCAGGCTGCTTGTCCGTATATAGGTTATGCATGTATAAAAACATTATCTAAAACATTTCAATTCATAAACGTCTGATTTTAAGTACGGGTTTTTGTAGTTGTTAACATTAACGGCATAGTATATCATATGTAATTAACTGACTTACACAAGATATGACTTTATAAATTACGTGAGAAATGTGGTATTTAATATTATTAAGTTTGAGTGTGTTAAAATATACACTTTTATCCACTAGGTTGTAGATGTAAAATATAAGAGAAACAACACATTATTTGAATATCCAAATTCAAATCAACGAGAAGAAAAGTGAAATCATGTATAATGTGATTATCTTCAATACAGTATTGTAGTACATAAAAACAACTTTTTTATAGAATCCATCTTGTATGTTTTTACAGTAAGTGGCTTTAATATTACTGGCTGTGAAATTTCAGAATTTAACGATATAAAGGTTGTTCAAATCGATAATACCGTTTAAATCTAAATTACATTTTCGTTATGGGCCTAATTCAATATCCAAATTAATTACTTTTTAATCAATATTACTACTTATAGTGCAAACACATAATCATGATATCACTCTAAGGCATTTTGGGTTATTTGAGTTTTTTTATGTTTTTGCAAATTACTATATAATTCCAAACAAACAACAAACTTATAACAACACAATGCATTGTTTACTTACGAAATTAATTTCCTAAAGGTAAATTGGTCTATACGGTTGACTAATTTACCCAATTACGTATTAAAACTAAGTTTAATCAATGCAAAGATTTCAAAATAATGTTTTTTGTCTACCGTATTCCTTGACATTACTGAAATGGGTGATAAGCAGGTAACAGCAATTGTACAAATGTAAAACAAAACCAGACATTGTTATCTCTCACGGTTGGCTCACAGTAAAGCACGTTTATTACTCATATTCATCTAAACAAAATGCCTGCATCAAACGCTCTTTGCAGACGTACCAACTAATATTTTAAAATAATTATATTCTCACCAAAGCAAAAATGTTGAAATAAATATAGTAAGATATATTTTTTATAATGAAGCAATCTTAAAATAAATATTATCTTTTAGAAAAAATTATTTTAGCAGTCAAATAACAATATAAAATTCGCAATATACTTATTTAAAAATATTATGGAGTAGTACAATGAATTCAATAATAGGAAAACGTGATTATGACCATTAAATAAAACCCAGTTACGCCTAATATTATAGGCTTTACATTATATCTGTTTTAAAATACTGCGTTTTTATCTTAATACAACTGTTAAACTAAAAAAAAAAATTTCATTTTGCAAAATGAAAAATTAAAATGATCTCCAATTTTTATTTGTTTTCTCTTGGGTACTTGATGTATGTTTAAAAAATTAAGTAAATAAATAATCAAATAGTGTTTAAACTATTAAATACTCTTATTTAGTAGTATAAAGATTTCAATATTTGTCTTACATAGTTGTTCACCATAGTGAATATTAATTTTTTACTAATAAATGTTTAATAGATTTTAACTGTATATTATCCTCGCAAAAACAAATAAAAAAACGTTGAACGGCCATTAAGTGACGTGTCCGTTTGTGATAATTCGCATGAACATTAACATTGCGGCTACAGTCATCTGATAATACGACACAATACGACATGGCAATAGAGGCTGTACATACATTGCGAACCCGTATATTACCTTACTAACGTGGTACAGAATACAACTGTTGATTGAGGCTTAATATATCTTATTATTACCAAATAAGTACGGTATAGTTTCTTACTATGCAATTTTTAAAGGGAAGATTTATTTGTAAATATCTCCCAGAAACACTCCAATATGCGTAAAGTTTAATACAAAAGAGAATTTCACTATTAAATACAATTTTTGTTTCTAAAAGAGGCTATGACCATTTATATTTGTTATTTCGCATTAAAAATTACATTAATTACACCTCATACCTTATTAGTTAAGATTTTGGTTTTAATGTGACCAACACCCAGCTCATGAATAACCGAACGAAAAATGTTAATTTATTATTTTGAATAAAGTTGCAAATATCCTTAATCGTTCACGATGGGTAAAATTTTGCCAACTCGATTTCTATACAACAATGTCTAAAATATGCGTCCCATGACATAATTACTTCTTTACCCATGTAATGTGGATAATTAATTATATTAATACGAACAATAGCCCAACAACCTTTCGGCCAAATTAACTTAGATACACAACAGCAGTTTTGCCCAACCTACCATATTCAAGTCGATTAATTAATTTAGGTGTAATGTATTATTTTCAAATGTGATCCTCATTGTTGTCATTTTAATGTTAAACGAGTAGACTCATTAATATTTATTTTTTCTTTCTAGCTTAAGTGAGTCAATTAAATTCCTGATGTTGGTCCTAGGTAATTAAGTTAATTAAGGTGGGGAAGATAATAGGAAGGATAAGTAATGTTTAGTTAATCATACATACATTGAAAACGACGTTATTTGTTGACAAACGAAGTTGACATTTATGAAAAAGTAATTTTAAAGTATTAAAAATGTGTCTTTGTAAAATTGCATTCTTGTATTTGTAAAATAATCCTTCGACACATCAATCCTTTATTTATTAATTTGTAAAAGCTCTAACAGCTCATTTTTGATCAAAAAATCTAAAAAAAACCCAGAACTAATCCAACTTCAGCATTCCCAATGAAAGGACACCCAAAGAGTTTAACACCTAAGCGTGTAAAGAGTATCGACTCTAGGATTAAGATCCAAATTTGGTGTAGGTCTAAGATTATTTTAAACCCTAAACGTTAAACTCATTTTAATATCTAATCAACTCCAAAATACGCATTAAATATATTTACCAATTGAATTATTAGTAAACTACCAATGTGTATTCCCAATTATCATAATGTCGGGCTGTTTCAATGTTGTGCAATGTACACTCAATGTTATGCAAATGATTACAAACCTACATTTAAAGTAAAACGTTTCATTTAAACTGAAATTATTCTCGTTTCAGTTTTCATTTACATGATTAGTTTTTTCCCATCTGCTTTCGTTATTCATATATTATAAAGCTACTACTGTTTTTTTTTATATTTTAAAATAAAGATTGAATTGATTTGATTACATTGCTGGTCGGAACTAGTATACGAGTACAATTGAAAGTGAGTTCAGTTAGTCTGTATATTTATTTAATTCTTTACTAAACAAATCCACTTAAAATCAAATGTTTCCGATTATTTGTATTAATAAAAGTGAAATTAATATATGTATCTTATTTCCAAAATCAAATAACATAAATCTGTGTAGTCTTACAAAATTGATTGTTTAATGTATCTTATATTAAGTATTATTTTCTAACAAAAAACTGTAGCCTATACCTTAATTATGTTTTTCATGATAAGAACAAAAGTGGTTAGTCTCCTGCACAAATTACTAAGGCAACTGTTAAGCTGGATTAAAGTTCTTGTGCTGCAGTCAAGATTAGAATCTTGGCTGTATTCTCTGACCAATTAGAAACTGAATATTCAATGTTAGCCCTCAGTTTGTGTATAACCAATTTGTTTTTATAATATAATTTACATTATTAAATCCTTAGTTTTAAAGTTATGATTACGTAATTCTATGCAAAAGGACAAATGAGTAATTACATCAACATTACACCACCATTAGTGATAGTAATAGATTGTCGTGTTACATTAAATTATCTAGATGGAAATAAACACTATCTACACAAGCCAAAATAAATAAAAAGTATATTAAACCTTAAGAAATGTACTGAATTAAAAATAAGAACAATAGTAAAAGAATAACTGTAATGACCTTTGGTTACAGCTTAGTTACATTTAGGAAAGAGTTTTATACCATGTTTTTTGTAACAACTTATATAATTTTGTATGATTACTTATTTAAATTTCATCAAAATCAATGAGTTAAGGTTTTAAAACCCATACAATACAGTAAAAAAACACCATCACGAATCATCAATATCATCATCCATTTTCATTTTCATTAAGTTTAAATGTTGTGAGGATAACACGGTCTGATTTGATGCTTCAAAATTTAAATTGAAAGTCAATGTTAACGAGCCTATGGTGTAATATTCATTAAGTATAACATACGCGTTTTAAATCAATTTACACCTCCTCACTTTCTACCAGTTATATAGACGTATAAAATTAAATAGGGCCATATGATATTGATTGTATGGATATAACACTATATCGATTCCCAGAATTGTAGGCAAATACGGTGCATAACGGGTACCAAATTTCTCTGTATTAGTTGCTTTGTGTCACCTGGTTGAAATATATGTTTAATTCATAATTTTAACAAAATAAAATGCAAGTTTACGTCAGCACACATGTGTATATTTAAACAGATATCACAATAGATTTAAATAGATTATAATATATTTACAGATATGCATGTCTATAATTCATGTAAAAAAACTCATGATATTTATAATAAAGCTAGTAAAAACCCCTTAAAAATGTTTTTTTTCTGCCTTCTTCATCATTAAAACTTGCACATCGTTTAAATAAAGGTTACTTTTATATTAAAATTTATTAAATGTAAACTGGAGGTCTGATAGAATTAAAAAGGCGAATTTGAATATTTTTACCACAGTGATTAATAGTTATAAATTTAGGGTTTTGGTGAAGGACTTGGTAATATTCACTAATATTGAACAGGGCGAAATATACATAAGAAAGGGTTTCTGCTGTCGTATCAATAAATGCATAAAAGCACATTTCCTAAAACACTATTCCATTTAATCAATAAAAAATATTTCATACCTAAGATTATGATATTACCTTTTTATGTTAAATTAACCATCAAGGTTTGTTTTTTATATACATTCTAAGTGCATAATATGCATGAGAACTTATTCCCAGCAAAATATCGTATCATCTAAATTCGAACACAATGTATGGTATCCCGAATAATATGCTGGATAATCAGCAAGTACCGGTACTTCAATTATAGTCATTCTCTTACAATAAACGAATGAAGATTATTCTCTTACAGCTTCTTGGATAATTTTCAGTTGTTAAAGTGTATTAAAATCATAATAATTTGATTAAATCCAGCTTAGGCAGCATTCATCAAGTGTAATTAATTGTACATTTTTCTGTTTTCACACATTTATAAATTTTGAACTATAATAATAATTTTACAAAGTTTTATTATTTGAAGAATGAGCCTCAGCATGAATAAAATATTTAATAAGTTTATAAGTTATAATGCTTTACAATAGCTGTTATGGTATTCAAGAGATTATGATTTGTCTTTAGTTTGAATGACAGTTTGCGTGTGAAACTAAGGTGTTGTGTCAGGCTTACTCCAACATCACCTTACCTATGTTTGCAACTACTTTCTACGTAATATACACACTTCCATAACCTATGTGGAATTTTTGGTTGTATCTAATAAATTGTCCATTTTGTTATAAAACCCCTGTTGTTGTTTGTAGACAATCTCCTTTGTGTATCGTTTACCCTTGAAGTCTTTTCACTTCCAGTGATTAATTAATTAATTAACTATTAATTTCCACATTTAAAAGAAAAAGATATTTCAAAGTTTTTTTAAGAATCCACAGTGCCTTTTACCACCAGAAACGCATTTGCATTCAAGTTATTACAAACGAAACCATTTTACTTTCATGCTTGAAGGGCAAAAAAATAGGCCTCACAGTAAAATGAAAAACAAAGTGTATTGTATACTTGCATTGTTGTTCGCTAATCTTCTTAAATAATCGCACGGTGATATTTTGAGAGTTTAAAATTTATATTCCCTTATTATTTATCTCATAGATAAAGATTCTTTGAGGTTATAAATTAATTGTACGTCCTACAAGTCTCACACATCCTGTGTACACAATGGAGAACTTTCTTTTTATTTTAACATTTAAAAATTATTACACAGTTGTCTTGCTTATTGTTGTTTTATTCTATGTTTTATTCTCTTCCTGATTCTATGAAACCCATCTACACATATTATTATATTGTGTACATTTTCATAAATAAACACTGTCTCCACTAAAAGCTAAACAGATTAAAATGCAAACATAGGACTGAGCAGTAATTCATATCATAAATATTTACGTTAGGAAATGCAATTCTAAATAGCAACATATGTTAGGGATAGGTTGGTTATTATTATATCAACAAGTTAACATTTACTTACAAAGGAATATTATATATTTTTATACTCCTCATGACTTTTAAATGGAATGCTTGCTTGCTTAGAATGCACTTTTGGCAAACTTGATATACAATTTGTTCATGTACAATGGACCTTTTTCGGGTATTTAGCTGGTAATGAGGATCAATTCAATGAATGAGTGATCGCTAACATACAGCATAGTTAAGTAAACTGCATGGTGTTCTTTTACATAACATTATTTCACATTGGTAATGCCTCGGTGAAATTTATTATATTTCGGAGGAATATTATGTTTAAAAAGAACTTTTATCAAGGCAAAGAGAAAATGTTATAATACCTCTTTTATCTTAGAACCGAGGGACATCCGGCTTGTTATTGCATACGTGACTCTGGAAATGGTAGAATATTCTATGTATGTCTCCTGAGTTCCAAAAGTGCCGGACAAAGCTGGGTAAAGGATATGTTGGAAATAACGTTTATATTCCTTTAAGAATATTTAAATTTATGAAATGAACAAATGTACTAGATAAATTTATATTATATTTCATGAAGTTGATTAAAAAAAAGTTCGCTTATTAATTTGCAGAACAATCTCGAAGGTTTAGCTCGATCTAATCAATCTAATATACAATGGAATTTATCTTCTTTTAAGGACCGGTATATTATATGTATACTACTTTCATGATATTTCCATAATTATTATAATTATTAGCCACATGATAACTATACATATAACATCCCATATATAAATCAATTTAAAGAAATATACATTTAGTCCAGTCAATAAAGGTATTGTAGAGGACATGGAGAGGGGGAAATTTTTTTTCTGCGGGAATGTGTTCGGGGTAGTTAGAAGATAAAAATACCAAAAGTCCCCGCCCCTGGCCCTGCTGCTTCAGCGGGGGGAGGGGGGGAAAGACCCCATTTTTTAGTTTTTTACTTCTACACTGAAAACCGTGCGTCGTACGGAAAAATGTAAGTTTTAAAAAGAAAGATGATGAAATTCTTTACAAGAATGGTTATATTCATATCTTATGTATATGCATTAGTTTTAAAGATATTCTCAAAATAATATAAAAATTATTTTCTAAATTGATTTTTCAGACGTTTTTCTCCAAATAAATTCATATAATCGATTAGCCTGCTGTTGTTTTACATTAGTAAGGATAAAAAACAGGTTTTGGAGCACTAACCTATATAATATAATATATCCATCGTATATATTGTGTTAAAAATAGTTTATATAAATTTATTTAAGTTGTATTTTTGTCATGGAAACAAGTAATGATGGCATAATTATTACACTAAAAATGAAAAGGATTATGTTTGCAGCTACATTTGTCCAGGTTTATTTATAACAATTACCGAAACCAAGACTTTTAATACTCATGATCTGACTCACTTGGGACGAGGGGGTCCGACTTGTGTCCCAAAAACAGGTGCCATCTGGAACTGAGAACCACTATCTAGGACATTTCCATCATTCAATTCTTGTTGATTAGACTCAATATTGGCTATGGAAGTAATAATGCGGTGTAGGCCTATATATTCTTGATCTTCCTCATTCATCAGAATGGGCATTCCATGTAAAAAGTTCCCTTAGCAGTTCTGGCATAACGGCCAACGAGGAACAATTAATGGACATTTCATTGCATGTACATCTTTTATTGCTACAGTCTTTAGTATTTGCAAAAAAACAAGCCCAACATTTCTCGTGGGTTATTCAATTGTGTATTGTGTGTATTCATTGGTTAAAACAGAAAACAGATTACCTTTTTGCACTCCCAACCCCACATTTCTGAGGGTAGTTGGTAGTTGGTAGTGGGTAGTTGGTTTTTTTTGTAGTTGGTTTTCCAAACAGAGTTGTCCTTGATAAAATGATACAAATGATGACATTCTATATATTTTTAAACTGACAGCAATGTTTGAAAATCACCCACTCTTCCCTGAAACTCAAGACATCATGTCAATAGCATCTGGGGTTGTAAGAGATGAATCCGTTAACTGTTACAATGCTGTATTACGTGGTCAGTAAGTAATTAATCAAAAGGTAATAATTTTCGGACAACAAGTTGTCATGGGAAAATATGGCTCTCCCTTTGTCCTCTGTGGGTTCAACCATCGATATTGCAATGATTAAAACGTTGTAGCAAAATCTTTAATTCTGTTTCAAAGGATTTGTATAAGTTAAAAAAGCTATCAAGATTTAAAGGATTGTTAACGATTTGAACTTGCTCCATTTCCCTTTATTTAATGAGCGTGGTATGAAAAAGACCAAAAATGTTGCACTGTTCAATTCTATAGCAATACAGAAAACAGCACGAAGATGGCAGACAAAGAAAGACGCTACAGATTGGAAAAGTCAGTAGCAGTGGTGGTTCTAGCATTTAATTTCGGTGGGGGATAACCACCGGAGGGTCCAACACCCCCCCCCCCCCGAAAAAAATGTTGAAGTTAAAGCATAATTATTACATAGTTTTATATGTATTTGAGCTTTAAAATATCTTCAAGCTAATAGTATTCATGTTAGGTAATAAAATATTTCGGAGAGGATATATACCTCCCTGAACCCCCCCCCCCCCCACACCAGGGACCACCACTGGTCAGTAAGTATTCATTTGAACAGAGACACCGAAATTATAGTAACCAGGAACAGTTAATCCCTTACCCAAGTTTTTTTGCAAATGTACTAAAGATTATAACTGTGCCACATGTGCAATTTGTGCGAAAATGTCCAATTGTACCCCGTTATGCCAGAACTGCTAAGGGAACTTTTTACATGGAATGCCCATTCTGATGAATGAGGAAGATCAAGAATATATAGGCCTACACCGCATTATTACTTCCATAGCCAATATTGAGTCTAGGTGGGTCTCAGTTCCAGATGGCACCTGTTTTGGGACACAAGTCGGACCCTCTCGTCCCAAGTGAGTCAGATCATGAACAATAGTATTAAAAGTCTTGGTTTCGGTAATTGTTATAAATAAACCTGGACAAATGTAGCTGCAAACATAATCCTTTTCATTTTTAGTGTAATAATTATGCCAAAATTACTTGTTTCCATGACAAAAATACATAGCTTAAATAAATTTATATAAACTATTTTTTACACAATATATACGATGGATGTATTATATTATATAGGTTAGTGCTCCAAAACCTGTTTTCTACCCTTACTAATGTAAAACAACAGCAGGCCAATCGATTATATGAATTTATTTGGAGAAAAACGTCTGAAAAATCAATTTAGAAAATAATTTTTTATATTATTTTGAGAATATCTTTAAAACTAATTCATATACATAAGAAATGAATGTAACCATTCTTGTAGAGAATTTCATCATCTTTCTTTTTATAATTTACATTTTTGCCGTACGACGCACGGTTTTCAGTGTAGAAGTAAAAAACTAAAAAATGGGGTCTTTCCCCCCTCCCCCCGCTGAAGCAGCAGGGCCAGGGGCGGGGACTTTTGGTATTTTTATCTTCTAACTACCCCGAACACATTCCCGCAGTAAAAAAATTTCCCCCTCTCTATGTCCTCTACACCCCTCTTTTGAGCATTCATTGACTGGACTAATTATAATTCCAAATTTTCTTTAGCATAGAAATTAAGAAAATTAGATTTTTTTGCAAGAAATCAGCATTTAACACATTTATTGTTAAATGGCGAATAGTCATATCCTTATCATAAGTAAATATATTGAATGTGCAAAACAAATTCAGGGATATGTCAAATATGTCCTTTAAACAGATTTGTTAGTTATCTATAATTAGATGGTAAATTGTTAGAACAGATTTTTTTTAAAAACGTTTACTATTAATGATTTTATTCAATACTTAAATCACCAGTGTTATACTTAAAATATTAAGCATATTTCATTTTAAGAATTGATAATAATGGTTTATCCGTTGCTCAAATTACGAATATGTTCCCTAATCCCATGTATAGTAATCTTAACGAGATCAAATGCAATGTACAATAAGTAATAGTGTACTGGAATAGAAATGTTCATGTTTTATGGGGATCTTCATGTAAAATTGTTCAACAGAAGTTAGAGAATTGCGTATCATTCATATTAAAATCCCTAAAAAATATAACCAACTGAACTATCTTGGTAATCAACACAAAGAAAAAAAGAAAACACCTTGAGAATCCAATTTAAAATTTTAATATGTTTTATCCCTTCATTCCATAAATCTCAAGAGATGAGATAATTATGTTTCTGTTGTTCCTAAATATTGCTTCACGCCTTCTGAAAGAAGATTTTTTGTTCCAAGTACAGTATAATAAATAATGCATTAAATCGGTCTTTACAACGAGAAATATGGAAATAGACCATCCAATTAACAAACTATAAAATTTGACGAAATAAAATATTTGTAATACAAGAATTGCCATACTCAATGGTTATGTACTTTACAAAAAAACACACCGTGGGTTTTAAAGCTTTCTTTAATATAACCTTCTTCTACAAAGTAGGCCTGTATTCTTTTGTCAAGATACAAAGCCATTGTTCTCAATAAAGATGTATTGTGGTACAAACCGAAATTCTTTCAAAATTTAATGCTCTTTGATGTAAAATTACGATACAGGAATAAAATATTAGTACCAATTTTTTTTATATCCCTTGTGGACATAGTGTATAGTAATATTTCGTCTTACTTACAACGAATAACGCTGTTACATCTTTTGTCAAATGATTTCTACGGCTTATCCACTATCAGCTAAAAATACTTTTAGAGTGGCAACTGATGCTGGACTTGCAAACCAATTTCTCTAACTGACTATGATCACCATAACGACAGAAAATGTACCGTGTTGATAGTCTAGATTGTGATCTTATATTCATGTGGAAATTGTGTGTAAACTGAGTTTTACTGGGGCAACACGGGTTAAACTGATTTTGTGACATTATGTGTGTTCGTAAGGTCAACTACCTATCGCATTACTACAAAACACATGGACTAAAATGAGCACTATAATTGTTAAATAATTTTAAAAGTACAATACCTTAGTATTTATTTGGTTTAGTATACGCAAGAGCTTATTACATGTGGGATAAAAATAAGTCAATGTATAAGAATATTACT
Organism: Macrosteles quadrilineatus; assembly: GCF_028750875.1. Taxonomy (NCBI): domain Eukaryota; kingdom Metazoa; phylum Arthropoda; class Insecta; order Hemiptera; family Cicadellidae; genus Macrosteles; species Macrosteles quadrilineatus. The sequence goes on from NW_026542610.1 coordinate 2,728,876, forward strand.
TAACATTTTCAAAGCTTTGTAGATTAGTTAAAATAATTACAAATTATTTTGAAACACCAATAAATTATTATATGTTTGGAAAAACATAACTCTTTTAAGTGTGTGTATTTTATATAAATTAAGTAATTAAATAAACTAAATAACATAAATGAAGTAATAAATAAGCACGCCTATAATAAGGTATGAAATAAAAAAAAGTTGTATACATTGCAATTGAAAATTAATTATTGGATATAACCACATACACTATATGAAGTAAATGGAGTAAAAAGCTAAAAAGTGGTTTTAACGAATGTTGTTTCAACAGTCCTCAAATAACGTAACTTTCGCATTTCTATGTGCTAGAAATGGTACAATTTGTCCAAAAAGCAAATAAGGAAAGCGTTTTACTGCCTGTGTATATTTTATGAAGAAACACTTCCGTCAATGTCCACTAACGACAAAATCAATTCAAGCTGCGATTCCGATTTTACAGTGTTTTACCTGTCATAAACATTTTTTAGACCGAAGAAAAAAATTCATTTTATACTTTTTCTTTTAAATAAAGGATGTATTTGTGTATTGACATAAATCATACCAGTTCATGAATAACGAGGGAGAAAGAACCACAGACAACGGTTTATCGTATTAGTTATAAACTTTTATTACACGTGTAAAAAAGGAAATACCAATAATAATTTTAACATGCTATGGTGTAGTTCTCAAAGCTATTTGACGGAATTTGCTGTCAACTAATTAGTTTTTAAAGGAAATCATATAAAAACCCCACACATGCTTTATGTTGTCTTAGATAAAATTAGTACACAACTTCTAACATTTGTAAGTTCAATAAATTAATTGATGTGATAAAACCATTCTTAATAGAAATACATTTTACGCATGTATTTTGAAATTATTGAATAAATAAAATAAAGCGACAAATAGGTCTGATGGTAAATACACTATATAAATAACACCATTAAAAAATATATTTTCTTTTTTTCAAAAGGCAATCAAAAACCGAACTGAACTGTAGCCTGTGTCATAAAGTGACGTGTTAGTTTGTGATTATTTGCATGAGCATTACCATTACGTCTACAGTCATCCGATAATACCACGCAACACGACATGACAATAGAGGCTGAACACACATTGCAGGGCCGTAGATTATCTGACTAACAGGATATACATTACAGCTGTCGTTAAAGGATTACTTGGATCTCATTATTGCACAATGAGTAAAGTAAAACCGTCCACTGTATACTGTTAAAAAGTAGGTAAAGTTAGTTTTATGATTTCTTTTATGGCATATGCAGAATTTGCCTTATAATACATTCATTTTTATATAATTGGATACTATGTTTGTTGCTGACAATGGATTGCTGAATGGTTGGGTTCCTGGATGGTTGAGTTAATGGATTTTTTTATTGAACCAATAACCCATATAACATTATTTTACCAAGCATTTTTGATTTCTGGTTGCAAATATATTTTCATTGCAAAGAGTTTTGAGTTTAATTCGTATTAAATTTTTAACTGGCCATACAACAATGTCTGAATATGAGTCCCTGACATTTGTGCCATTGGTACCGGGGACATATATTTAGGGCGTGCATTATCAAGGTAATGGACATACATTGTTTTAGTGTAAACAATAGCCTAAGACCCTTGAGACATAAAATGGACTTGGATACATAATTGCAGTTTACTAACCATATTTTAGTAGAATAACGCAATAAAATACAATACAAATTATAAAATATGATCACAAAAGCCTTCTTTACTAAACAATTTTACAAATATACTTCTAAAAGTATTTTTTTCATCTCTTAGGGACAGTAGATCATATCAGTAATTGCTCCTGCCCCTAAGTCATGGCTAAGTTAATATGATTATGTGATCAGATGATCCACTATAAATGGTCCGTCACTTTTGTTTAAAACTACAATAATGGACACGTTAAATATGTTGATTTCAAAATTAAAAATGATTCTTGGTAACATCTGGTTATCTTTCAAATGGTTCAAAATAATTGTGAATAACCTTTAGTATTCAATTAAAATCCACAGAAAATAAAAAAAACAAAAATGTGTAATAATCTTTAAGCATAACAAATTCGCAACAGTACTTATTTCTAATAATATACTTAAAGCCTGTTTTACACAGTTTATCCCTCGAAAAAGAAAATGAACTTATAAAATCAATGCGTGTTAAACTGTTTGTATTGAATACTTTTATCATAAAATAATATAAAAAAATCCAATCCTCCCCCTAACACTTATGGCATTGTTAGTCAATTGTAGCTGTTTCCCAATTACCATAAAGTAAAACATTGTAGCAATGTTGCTGCAGCCAAGCATACTGTCAGTGTTATACAAATTGTTCCAAACCCAAAGTTAGTGCAATACGTTTAAACTAAACTGAAATTATTTTAGTTTCTGTAGACTTAGTTGGCAATATTAGTTTGCTATTTAACTGTGTTCAGAAACGAATAAATATTCGCACGTTATAGAAAGTTTTTACGTCAACGTTGTGGAGAAATATTTTCAAATATTATTTATCGAGATCTTACTTAATAAACTAAATAGGCTAAAACCAGTATTGGATGGTGAAATGTAATTTGTTTTCATGTAAACAAAAACAATTGCTAAGCTTACTAAATAAATTTTTACGAGGTCTCTAACATTCATGTAAATTACAAAGTCTGTTTAGAGTTCACTTTATACAGTAGATATGTTAAATTTCTAAGAGGTAAATTATCAGAGTAAGCATTTAACATACGGGTTGTATGTTGAATCTACATACAATCATCAATCTACAAACATAATGTATCTATATAGTAGGCCTATAACGAAGATTTCTATTTCCTTATTAAAGTGATTAGTAATTGTTAAAACACAAAAGCACTATATTTGATTTAAAAACTGTTTTTACTCAGAACTTTTCAAAGTATACTGCACAGATTATATTAAGATTACTCCTAGGCAAATTCCAATCAATAAAATAATCAGCCATTGATTAGATGATACGGTTTTAACAGAAACAGTTATTTTCCATTTTATTTAACACAGAGTCCTCAATCCAAGAGATTTAATTTGAAGCGTGTGGTTTTGTTATTAGTCGTTGTGGTGTTTGAAGTTTTTCTGGTATGAGGGTTATCAAAATCAATAATATCAGTACAGATAATTTTGAAACTATAATAAGTATTAGGCAAAATTTTGCCTTGCCATTCCTACTACGTGCCCTATTAATAAAATGCATAGTATACGTTATACAATTTACTAGTATATAGCGTGTGATAGTTTTTATAGAATAAATAAATACAGCTTTCCGTTTTGGTGGGTTAAAAAAGCTTCAATCGTATATAAGTAAACTATATTTTGCTGGGGGAACATAATCTAGACAATAATCTGGAGTGAGACGTAAGAAGTTTAATTAAGCCCAGAGCTCAACAGTTGGTAGCACCATTTGGCCTCAGACCTCATCCCACTGGGTTTGAGGTTTTTATTTGCCGTTGGCTTCCGTTCAAGGGTTGCCTTGTAAGATCAAAGTGATAATATTTTTAAAGAAATAAAATCTTATATTCCAGGGTCAATCCCACGAACTTTGATAATATTCTAATGGCGTGGGGGGGGGGGGAATTCACTATTTTTACTCACTTTAAATTGTACTTCGGCGTAAACTTAGTTTATACCAAGTATAAATTGTATTGGTAAAGTTTTATTTCGACAGCAATACAGTTTGCACATAACTCATAACATAACATTAAAAGTATCCTTTATGTTGTCAAAATCAATTGTTATAGTACAATAATCGGCCTACCTAACCTGGCGGTGCAACAAAGATTTTATAATCTGTTGGTTCTTCAACAGTTTTTCTCGTTACCTATTATAATTAGTTTATAATTTTAAACATATACATATTTAATTGCACGTGGAATAATTATGTAGTTTTTAGTTGGCAAGCAATGTTTTTGACTACTAAATCTAATCAGAGAGAATGTTATCCAAATAATATTCTCGGATGAGCTGCAAGAACTTTAATTAAGGCCATTCTCTTTCATCTGGATGGGTAATTTGTAATTTTCACTTGTAATCACTAGCATTTATTATATAGATTAATACGGTAAAAAAAATTGGTTTTTTTTTACAAAAAATCACAAAACAAAACAACCACACACGTGACAACCTTTATTAAACTTAAAGTTTGTAATAATAGAAATAGGCTTAATTACCAAACACAGGTAATTTAGTGTTAATTGATCTAAAGCAAAGCAAAGTTCAAAGTGAATAACAGCCTACACGTTAACTTCAATTCAATTTCATATTTATTCTAAATAAAAAAGCTAACAAAAATGTGTAACAAGACCCAGAATCCTCTCTCCAACACGCATTGAATTGTTAGTCAATTGTAACTATTGATTTCCTATTACCATAAAGTAAAACTTTGTGGTAATGTTGCTGCAGCAAGCATACTGTTAGTGTTATGCAAATGTTGTAGCTAATTCAATGTGTTTCAATTAAAATTAAATTATTTTAGTTTTAGTTGTCTAACCTGTAACTTAGTATGATATTCAAACTGCATTAAGGAATCAATAAATATATTTACTTTACAGAAAGATTTTAATGTTACTAAAATCAATAATCAATTTTAATTTTTTTAACTAAATAGGTAACAAAAAACAATATATTATTGTTACTATCATTTTACAAAAACGTGTAAAAAATTTTAAACAAACCGCTCTAATAAATATTGAGTCCTGTTGATAGAAGACAAAACAAACTTCTTTTATTAGCAAAACGTTTTCAACAGATGTGTCATCAGATGTTCTGTATCTTCTAATAATGTTGATCATATTTCTCAGTATTTATTGTTATTTTGTAATAAAGTAATTTTAAACCTTAATTGCATATCTTAACACTAAAACTAGCAAGTCTCCCGCACAAATTACTAAGGCACTCCTAAGCTGGATTAGAGTTATTGTACTACAGTTGAGGTTATACATTTTAACTTACTCTTCGACCAATATTAGAAACTGGTGATTTAATTATAAATATCATTATCCATTAGTACATACTTATTTGGTGTTATAGTTACATTATACAACAAGCTCTGTTCCAAAGTCATTATTAGTAATTCAAAATAAAACCTTACCGTTACAATGAGTACTTATTTGAATAGTAATGAAACGTACAATAGACTATAATATATATTTATAATTATTATGAATTAATGATCAATTATTTTTAAAGCTTCAATGAAATGCAGAAATATTGCTGTTGCTTTGTTTTTTCATCTCGCAATTTGAATGATCAAAATACGATCTTAATTTTATACGTTTCTAAATATTCTGCTTATATTTTCTATAATGTTATTTAATTTGATTTTTTTATATTTTCTATTTATTATATTTTATTCATATACATCTCACAAATTAATATAATAAAGAATTCTACATATTCAAACCTTATCAATGTTCTCATTAGCCTCGTATAAATGAGTTGTTCTGAAGATAATAATATTTTTGAAAATAACTGGTATTTATCAGAATATACCCTTTAAAGTTCATAAAAAACAACCCTTTGTCCAAGGGGCGTTTGCATAAAAAAAATGTAACGTATAATGGGTTACATGTGTCCATTAGGCAAGTAATAGACAAATATACTGTTACTTTATTATAGTGTAAATAATTGCTGTGTAGATCATAAGAAAAACCTAAACCGGAAATATTTTTGTGCACATTAAATATAACAAATTCTGATGGAATTCAAGGAATATTTTTTCAAGCGTGTGGTTTTGTTATTAGTAGTTGTGGTGTTTGAGGTTTTCCTGGTATGAAGGTTATCAAAATGAATAATTTATATTCCAATAATATTAAAATTATAATTAGTCTCAGGCTAAATTCTGTTAAGAGTGCTACCAGTAATGTTAAAATACATGTATAATACGCACACCAATAATACAGCATGTTATACATAAAAAATTTAAATAAGATATAACGTGAGATAGTTTGTATAAAATAAATAATAGAAAATAGATACAGTCATTAATTTTTGTGGCTCTTCTAAAAAATCTTTGATTGTAAAAGAGCAAACTATATTTTGTTTAAGGATCATAATCAAGACTATAATAATTATGGAGTGGGATGTAAGAAGTTAAATTTAGCCCAGAGCTCAACAGTTGGTAGCACCATTTGACCTCAGACCTTATCCCCCTTGTTTTGAGGTTGTTATTTGCAGTTGGCTTCTGTTCTAAGGTTGGCTTGCAAGCACAAATTGAAAATATCCTTAAAGATAAACAATTAACAGTTAATTTGTTTTTGTTACACGTAAATTAGTAACACTTTTATGGGGAAACATTCACACAAAGACCGTTATTGGCCTGCTATAACATATTCTTAAATTATGTTTTTTTTTTTTTTTTAATACAGAGTGCGGCAAAAAACCGACCTATTTTATGTAGCGCACTGATCAGCAACAGGTCGTCTGAGAGTGGTGGGGTTAGGCTCGTTAGAAAGCCTACACCGATCCTACCCCCACCACCCTCAGATGACCTGACGATGAACAGTGCACTGCGAAAAATAGATCAGTACTTTTTTTTACCGCACCCTGTACATTTTACCTAAGCGTAACCCTAGTACATATCATGTACAGTATTCATATTTGTTGTGTTTTATTTATACTTATAATTTCGATTGACACAGTTCTTACGTAATTAATACATAGTATACTTCCTATCGTCAAAATCCATTGTTTTAGCACGAGGTACGACTCAAGTTAATCCTACAGTCCGTAACCTAACAGGACCTGTCCTTGATTCTAACCTAACACCTAATTTGGCAGTGTAATTTGTATAGAACATTTTATTGTAATGTTTAGCATGGTACCCTTTATCAATACGAAAAATCCATTGCTCCTCAAAAACCACTATTTCCTCATAACTAATGACAAATTGTTGTTAATATTAAAACGTATTTATAGTCAGGGTAATTATGAGTATTTGAAGGGTAGTTGCCATCTCGGGTTGGTTTCAAACAGCTTGTAGAGGGTTTTTAATCATCAAAAAATGTTTGTTTGAATACGAGAGTGTTTGTAATTTAAATTTCGGCACTGTAATATACAAAATTGTATTTGTAGTTTCATAATTGTTTCAAGGGATTCCATTGAGGATAATGGCCACCATGGATTTACCGGCTATAAGAGCAATGGTACTTTAAACAGTCACTGAAAATTTATTTACCATTTAAAAATATGCTTTCTAATACCAAATGGATTCGAATTTAAATATCTAGGGCACTGAGGGATTAGAAGTTTTCTCTGTAGTTTTGTAATTGTTTTATGAGTTTGCACAGCTAGTCTTCACAGTTTTTTTTTTTTTAACAATATAGAATAAAAAACTTTTTGTCGTGATAAATTATTTTGATAAGGTAACCAATGAAAGCAATTCGTAATTTAAAGTCATTCATCCCAAACCCATGTAATAACTGAATCCAAGCAGAGAGAATGTTATCCAAATAATATTCTCGGATGGGCTGCAAGAACTTTAATTAAGGCCATTCTCTTCCATCTGGATGGGTCATTCGTAATGTTTCTCTTGTAACATTATCACTAGCATGTAATTCAGTTGTATGGGTCCAGTTTATATTAATTGTAAGCATTAAATTACATGCTTGTCAAGCCGTGTCATATTAAATGTTTACAATAACAGTGAAAAATATTGCTTAACACTAGGAGCTTTGCAATTATAGTAAAAGTTAATTAAACTCATATGTATGCTAGTTAAATAGGTTTTAATGAATATAATTCAGTGCTCAATGGTCAAAAGTACGAGAAAAAGTCTACAAGTTAAGCGACAGGTTACGTCCGGACCTAAACTTGTATACGTTTTATGAATTATAAATCAATTAAAAACTTTGCGATTACGGTCAGATGGAGTAAATTACGTGTACCTAACCCGCCATGTTAACTTCCCTATTAGTACAGGTAAAATTATACTAAAATACCAGTAGAAAACATAAAAATTAGTCCATTCATGAAACTTGCAGGAAACGTAGTAATTACCATTAGGTTTTGAAATCTGAAGAGTCCCTAGTGATTGTGGGGGTGGAAGTACCATTTTATGGGGGTTAAAGTTTATGGGGGTAGTGATTTTGAGAAAATCTTTTTTTATGTTATCCAAGCAAGTGAGGTGTCGTTTTCTATGTTTCTTAGGATGAAGAATCGAAATATAACAAAATAAAAGCAATACAACCAACAGTTTATTAGAAAATGACTAATTTTTTAATGAAAAACTAAATATAACAAATTAATTAAGGTAAAATAATCCAGTTAATATCAATTACTGTATTACAAAATTGACTATGAGTCTGTGTCATATGTTAAAGTTGTGAGAAAAATTAACCAAGAAACTGGTAGTTTCGCCTCTTTAACCACCACGTGTCATATTGTTCATCAGCTACTTATGCATCTTCACCATCCATGGAATGGCGAGGTTCTCTAACTCGTTCTTCTCCATCGTCGTCTTGACTTGACACTGACAGCTAAGTATGTGAAGCAAAAATATTACAGTTCTACCGGTGATCCGGCAACTTAGGGTGAAGATAATATATAAGACCAAGAATGTAAAAACCACTCGGACCCAAATTTTAAGGACCTTGGTCGCCCGTAATGTCGTCAATATGTTGATCGTAAGAGGATGCTGGGTCGCTATGAATTAATAAATGCCTTAACCGATTTTAATGAATTTTGGCGTACAAGTGCTTGAATACGATATCTAATCCCAGTTTGTCAATGGTCGAGTTTGACAAGGCCATTTTAAAATGTCGGCCGTTAATCACTAAAATAATTAAAAATTTTTTAGTGTTTTGTTTTATCAACTCTCTCCAGAAATCTGCAGCAATCTTTCATTTTCCTTGCAATGAAAGGTTGTGATGCCGTTTCTGCATTTCATGGAATGGGCAAAATACTCCCACCGCAGCAAAGCTGCAGATTAAGTGAGTTTCCATTTGCCTGATTTGATTTTAAATTAAATCTATTTCAATAACTTTAAGTTTAATTAGTGTTGACTAGGTTTGCTGCTACGAGGAGGGTAATAAAGTGTGTTTTTAAATTAAAATATATATAGGTTAAAATAAATAAATTTTCCAAGTTTTATCAAAATATAACCAATAACTAGCAAAATATCCAATCATGGTATTCAAAATGGCTTAGAGAGAAATTCGAAAATTTTAGGTTTAGAGGGGCAAACATGATAAAACCCAATTTTTACCCCATAAATCCCCCAGAAAATCCTGTTCTCATGGTTCGATCATGCTGGTTCGCAAACTCGTTCGAGTAAACTTAGGTTTACACGTTTTTACCAAATTTCGTCAACATTGGGTCATTTTTGCTTGAGTTATCGTTCTAACGTTCTTAAAAAAGTACACGTCTACAGTCATTAACGCTGTTAAAGTTTGATGTTATATCATATAGAAAAGGACAAAAAATCTTTAGATTGATTTTAACGAGTTCACAATCCAGCATGGGAACGGGGTTTTTGGGGGGATTTATGGGGTCAAAATTGGGTTTTGTCATGATAAACCCTCTACACATAAAATTTTCCAATTTCTCTCTAAACTATTGTGGATACCATGATGATTTTGAATACCTTAAAAACCAATAATTTTGTTTATTGAAGTGTTTTTGTACGAATATTGGTTACCTACCGAGAAAATTCCAAAATTGTAAATTTATCATTCTCATTTTATTCTTATGGAGAATAAGTAAACTGTTGTAGTTTGCTCGTTTAAGGATATATTTTGATAAAACTTGGCAAATTTATTTATCTTGACCTTGGCTATTAATATTTCAATTTAAAAAAACACACTTTATTATCCTCTCCGTAGCAGCAAACCTAGGTACTAATTAAACTCAATTGAAATTTATTTAATTGAAAATAAAATCAGGCAAAAGGAAACTCACTTAATCTGCAGGTTTGCTGCAGTGGGGGTATTTTGCCTATTCCAGGAAATACAGAGACGGCATCACGACCTATGATTGCAAGGAAAATGAAAGATTGCTGCAGATTTCTGGAGAGAGTTGATAAAACAAAACACTAAACAATTTTAAATTATTTTAGTGATTAACGGCTGCCATTTTGAAATGACATAATCAAACTCGACCATTGACAAACTGGGATTATATATTTTACTAGCTGGCCCGACAGACGTCGTCCTGTCCTATTGTGGTTTTATCTCACATGCTCGTTCATTTTCAAGATGAGCTCGTTCGCATGGCTCAATCATGTCCTGGTTGAAGTTCGTTCGCTACGCTCACTCACCTTTAGGTTGGAGCTCGTTCGCTGCGCTCACTTGCCTTCAGGTTAGCTCGTTCGCTACGCTAACTCGCCTCCAGGTTGAAGTTCGTTCGCTACGCTCACTCACCTTTTGGTTGCAAATTAGCTGTTCTCATAAATAAAAAAAAAATATAGTGCTGCACCCTGTTGGTAAACCTATTAACTTTTTAATGCTATTGAACATCACAGAATCAAATTGTTTAGCTGCACCAGCTGTTAATTAAGATTCTTTAATTCCATTTAAATATGAGTACTCATAAGGTTAACATGGGAAACTCCAGAGCCACTGGGGCGGAGCCCTATTGACGGATCTGCACCAAACTTCACACAAACCATCCTTGAATAATGCTTAATAATGCCTAAAAGTTTCATTACAATCTGTCAAGCGGTTTCGGAGTCCATAAAGGACAAACATACAAATATACAAACATACGTTGGATTTTATATATATAGATTCAAGCACTTGTAAGCCAAATTTGATTAAAATCGGTTTAGGCGTTTTGGTATTACAGTATAACCAATTCATAGCGACCAAGCACCCTCTTACGAGCGCCATATTGATGACGTCATTACGGGCGACCAAGGTCCTTAAAAATTGGGGTCCGAGCGGTTTTACATTCTTGGTCTCATATATTATCTTCACCCTAAGTCGCAGGATCACCACCAGAACGGAAATATTTTTCTACTACCCATACTCACTTAGCTGTCAGTGTCAAGTCAAGACGACGATGGAGAAGAACGAGTTAGAGAACCTCGCCATTCCATGGATGGTGAAGATGCATAAGTAGCTGATGAACAATATGACACGTGGTGGTTAAAGAGGCGAAACTACCAGTTTCTTGGTTAATTTTTCTCACAACTTTAACATATGACACAGACTCATAGTCAATTTTGTAATACAGTAATTGATATTAACTGGATTATTTTACCTTAATTAATTTGTTATATTTAGTTTTTCATTAAAAAATTAGTCATTTTCTAATAAACTGTTGGTTGTATTGCTTTTATTTTGTTATATTTCGATTCTTCAAGTTTCATGAATGGACTAATTTTTATGTTTTCTTAGGTGAGTTTTACCTGTACTATATACCGAGCGTGATGTATACAACTTCTTTGCTTCACGAGTGATGTAAAGTTGAAAAAACTCACTCGGAGGGGAAATGAAACCCATTTAAATAAATAACATTAAGTGCTTAACTTTAAAAATATACCTCTATGGAGCCAATGACGTTACGCAAGAGCGTGTTTACCTCACTTAGGTGAATTATGCAACTCGCTTCCGCTCGTTGCACAACATTCACCTGCGTGATGTAAAAACGATCTTACTACACTTGTAAAGTAAATAGCTATTAAAATTTTTTTATCGCTCTTACATCCCTTAGTTTCCTTATATTTAGTAATTTGCTTGTATAAATTATTTTAACCACGAAACAAAATGTGTAGCTATGATGTATGATATCTTCCTGTCTGTTGTTGATTCTTTTGGTACCAATAATTAATAGGTAGTGAACGGGACCTCAGGCATCGGAAGTAATATTTTTCATAACAGACCTGCGTTATATATTACGTGATTTATCGTCGACTATTATTTTACTTTATAACATTATTAAAAATTAAAAAAAATATCACAACCTAATTTTTTATAGGGTTTTCTAGTCTTTACTATCAAATAACTTTATTCTACATCTAGTCATAGATATTTTAAGGTTTTTATTACTATTCAAATGTATGATATTCATAATCACATCATAACACATCAGAAATATGAATATGTTTATTATGTTATGCGTAAGTGAAAAATTAAAATTTTAAAAGCTCACATTGTAATATTATATAAAGATAGTTCAATGATCTTGAATGCAACTTTAGTCATAATAATTTCGTCGATTTATAAATTTGTTTAACCAATTTTGTATTTAAACTTGTTATACGCTTGGTTTTATAAACACGACTTCTATGTATGATTGATGTATAAGGGATCTCACAGTCATCTGTCATTCCCATCACTTACTGTGAAGATAATAAACACACGTGAGTAAACGTTAAATTGTAAATTAATTAATTATATATTTTTAATTTTTTTACATTGACTATGGCCAAATATATTTTGCTTTACAAATTTAAAGTATTTAGCTACACTCTTCAGCTGTGAAAACGTGTTTTATAACAAAAGGGTTTGTGTTTTAAGTAACAGTACACGGCTCTATTTATTTTGTTTTACTAAATGCTGTCTTTCAGCCCTAAAGTAAAATTTCACCCTTTTAACATACATGCTATTTGATGTTCAGTTTAATAGCAGTGGTGAAATCAAGTTTACAAAATAGTTATCGAAATAAATGGTTTAAGCTGGGCTATGAACTATATTCTGTTACATCGAACCTTGTTTACGCTATTTCCCCTGATGACAAAATTTCGTAACATACTCTTCCAAATATAATGGAACCACCGGTGCCGTTATTTAGATATAACAGGTTGTACTCCACAACAGATGTTTAAGCAAAATCTCAGGTTACTCAACATTTTTTTCATTAATCGTAGAAATTGGCGGTATTGAAATATAGAACGACACTCGAAAATGAGTCTATTAAATTAAATAACGACACGGTAGTACTTTTATAGTAAGGTTCAGCTAAACAAGCAAACGAAGCTTAAAATCTGAAAGATTAATCGTGAAGTTCTCTCCTACAACACTTACTCGGGGAACAAAAATTTTTTTTGCAGAAAAACATATTTTTACTTTGACACAGCTCTCGTCATTACTGAATTTTCCTATAAGTACGGATAAGAGTTTCTTCGGAAAATATAGTGTGTATTAGAACTCAGCCAATTGGTCAAAGATTCAATTTTAATTTTGTATCCACCTTTATATATCCAAGGCTTTAAGGTTTTGTACATAATTTTTTATATAGTAACATTTATTTGACAAAGGATTTACTGGTTTTCCTTATCTTTTTTAGGTATGTTACCTCGATGAAAAAAGAGTGTTACAACAAAACAATGAACGTAAGTTGAATGTTTTAATTATTTTTGTTTATACTACTATACAGTTTAAGAATATTTTCCTAATTTTACGCTGTATAGTACTTTATAGTTATTTGTTAACAATTATAAATATTCAATATAATGTGTGTTTTTAGAAACTTATATTTATTTAGTTTGGTAGCATAGAAAAGAAAACAATAAAATCATTCTGCTCTCCCCCACAAACGAAAGAATGTCGTAGGTTATTGCATACGTGACCGTGGCTTTGGTAAGTTATTTCATACATGTCCTCTTAGTTTTTAAAACATTACCTTTAATACATAAACGGTATATTGATTAAATACAAATAACCTTAAATATGTTATCCTAGCTTCTTTAGATTGACTTGAAAGATGTAATTACAGTAGTATTTAATTATTTCATTAACATTAGGCCTACGACAGCTATTATTATAAATCTCATTATATTTTGGTAACCATACAAAACCCTGATATAATTGTTTTTCATTTTAACACAAACGTAGGGTCTATCTAAACTTTGCGTGTTGCAGAGGAAAGACAAAAGAGAAAATTAAGTTAGTGGTTACGTGCACGAAACAGGACTGTCTTCCTTCCTCTTTACCTCTTCTTTTCCTCTTCTTTACTGAGAGTATGTTCTTAATTTTCACTAACGATTAAGAATTGTTAAATTAACCAAGTGACGTTAGTTATTTAATACAAATAGTCTGTATAAGGTAGTCTGTAATGATGTTAATATCAGAACAATCTAAAGAGCAAATACTTTCTAATTACTAAGTATTATTAATATTGCCGACCTAATGGAACTGAGATTTTGCTTACAATCTTACTGGAAGCGCTGGGTTATAGGGCTCACCTGCCAATCAAAAGGTCACCTCTTCGATCCCGGGAAAAGTTTGTAGCTTTTTGAGGGTTCCGAACTAGACCCAGTTGTACCAATTTGTTTTTCTTTAACATATATATCCTGGCTAATGAAACAGCTGACCTTAGTCAGTGATAAAGATAAACAGATCCTCTTACACCATTTTACATTCATCCTTCATTTTTGTTTGGGTAAAAATACGCAACTAGGTGGGGATGATCTCAATGATTGATAATTTTGTAAAGCACCCTATTTCGTAAATTTCATACTTTTATGGGAAATTACATTATTTTTATTAAGCAGAAAATAACGAATTTAGAACAAATATATAGTTATAGCCTCTGTAGAATTTTGTTCCTGTCACTAAATTCAATTACATGAAATATTTAATTTGATTTATGCTAATCAAAATATGTTAATGATTTTGGGTCTAATAGGCCTGCCATAAAATAACCATTTATACTGTGTTTTATAAGCTCTTTTATTGGTATAGATTATGAATACTGTAAAAATATCTAAATCAAAACTAGTAAGTTTGTAACGACCCAAAACCCGTCAAGGGGTAAAAACCCGATTTTTAAAAGTTTCATTTTAAATATTATAATTTTCTACGTTCGGGGTAAGCCGCGCCCGCGTTGTCAGCGGCATCGTAGGGGCAAGGGTCCTACGTCATCGTAGAGGGGATGACGCTAGTTACCTACCCCGCCGCCAGGGGCGATGGCGAAGAAGGACCAGAAGAGCGGACCTCATAGTCAGTCGTCCACCCGCTACCGAACCGTCAGTACGCTTGCTGTTTGGAGACAATCCAACAGTCTATAACCTCCTAAATTCTGGTCAATTAAAGATTTCCCCCGTTCCTGGTAGAATCATAAGTCATCAGGTTAGTGTGCTACCGAATTTATTTTGTTTAATCTCATTTTTAGAGAAGTTTTATTATTTTTATTTTACTGTGCCGCAGTCGCGCGCACCCCGCACGCTTTTTCACGTACGAGCACACTACCTTTTGTCTTAAACCAGCTTCGGAAATCAGTTAAGTTGCCGGAACGGTTTACGTACGACTTACCCCGTTACCCCGGACCGTCCTACGTAAATTTGGTTTAAAAACCCCGTATCGACTCTGGTGATCGACCGAGTCTAATTTTCCCGACAAGTTTACTTTGGTGATTACCAAGTATAACGACCGAATCACGTTTTAGTTTAGTTTTTAATTAACTAGGCTTATTCGCATTTCGATAGGTTATTCAAAATTCTAAATTTAACTTTACATATTTTTCGAGTGGCTATGATGAGCACTTGTTGAAGGTAAGCTTAACATTGTAAGCATTATTGTTGTAATTAATATTCTGAGCCAATAAACTCGAAACGATAATTAATTAACGAACACGTTAGAGTCCTGGACTATCTCATAGTAGGCTAAGCTATCTGGTCAAATATAGGGTGTGACCTAATTTCTGGTGAGACGACAATCACGTACTTAAAATCTCAATTTTGTCTCTCAACCCGAAATTTCGTCATATCAAATGGCGATCCGAACAGGGACTATTGAATGTTAACGATATTTTATGGCGCCCGAAGGCATAGTCGAGAATTAATTGTTTTGGCTCAGAATTTAATAAATATTACACATACGATCATTACCATAATCAGTTGTGTACGAGACAATTAATTTGTTACAGTGGAATATTGGTTGTCTACCGTAGAACTAAATACGATTTAACGTCAGTACTGTTGTTTAACGTACTACGTTTGTGTAATAAAATTATAGGATATTTATTGGAATTTAGTTGAATTCGAACATAACCGTTTATACATCGCACTTATTTATACCAGCGTTTATAGATTTCCTCTGATAATTTATTGTTATTCTTTTATAATTATCTAAGTAGGAAATAGTTAACACTGCCTTCCGATTTAATTCATAATATTCTGTAAGGATTGTTCTGCTTTAAGAAGGCTAGTCGACCTGTTAGTTCACTAGTGTTGCGCTTGCCTATTGTTCGCTGTATGAATGGGTAAGAGATAAGAGCGGCCCGATCAGCTGTTTGATAACGGTTTGTTATTGGAGTTTCCCCGTAGTTCTTTCAATTCTAGTGAGCTTATTTCTGCATAATATTTACATCCATTGCATTGCGTAATATTTATAACGAAACTAACGCGCTTTAAATATTTGGGATCAGAACTGTTTTATAATAATATTGTTGATTAACATATTGTTATACTTCTGGTTGTCCTAATATTTAACAGCAATTAGAATACCCCAGTTTTATTGTATTGTAATACAATATTGTTACACACAGGAAATAACATTGTTTAATATAATAATACAGGATTATTATATTTTGGATTGAGCCTAATTACGACGGTTTACGTATACGTTAGTGATATAATAATATTGTTGGTTAACATATTATTGTATTGCTCAGTAACAATTAGTTCACAACGATCATTAGGCTAACGTATTATCGGAACTTTGTTTACTTTTTGCGATTGTAAACATTGATTGTTGGGGTATTGTATCAGTGGTTTAAATATTATACTGAACATTTGCGATTAGCGACGAGCCTTACGACAGTTACACAGTCTTTTACGTATTTTTTCGACAACAACCATTATCGTCGACTGTTGTATTTCCTAATAATAATTTAAAAATGACACATTGGGAATTATTTTTGCGCCTTTGGACTTATCTTTTCCCAGTTATGTATATGCTGACTCCAGATGAATCAGTTAAAAGGCCCCCGCGCAAAAACAATGACCCACCGCCAACTGCTACCGCTCCCGCCGTCACAACCGCTCCCGCTGTTACTGCCACTGCCGTTACCACTCGTGGGTCTACGGAATCGATCGTGCCGCGCACACCGTTTGACGAACCGCGCGTCGGGTGGATTTATAGACTGAGCAAAGAGGAGCTGCAGAATGAGATGAGTAAATACGGCCTTTCTACGGCAGGTACGGCAGATGAACTTAGGAAGAGTTTTGTGGATTTTTGGCGATCGCCATTATCCGCAATTACCCGTACCGGACCCTACCGGACCGTTGACCCTCCACGCACTCTTAATATCCCGCCGGCGAATTACGGGTCGGAATACGCGTCTAAGGACAAGCTAGGCTTGCATCCCGCCCTAGACGAACGTGACAGTGTACGGGAGATACTTGGGTTGTCACCGAATGCGGACTCTACGCTTGTGAAACGGGTCCTCGCCTCAATGGTGAATACCTTGAGGTCCAACGACGCGACTCCCACGGGACACTACGCGACCGACACGGTTCCCGCTCACGCCGCACCCCCTACCACGAATTACGCCGATCTGTGCTACCGTGCGGTACCACGTCCTAACGCCTCGGGAACTCGCGAGTTGCGCGATGCCGATCCACCGAGCCACGCAGGCCCTTCAAGCCGCCAATCGCTAGACGGAGCCTCCATTTACAACGTCGTTCGTAAGTGGAACCTTCGTTTTGACGGTCGCAAAGACCCGGTATCGTTCCTGGAACGCTTGGAGGAGCTAATGGAGGCGTATTCCTTAACTCCAGACCAGGTCTTCAGGGCTCTGCCAGAACTGTTGACCAGCAACGCCCTATTATGGTATCGTAATAACCGGGAAACGTGGGCCGATTTCCGAGATTTTCGTAGCCATTTCGAAATCCAATATCTACCTCTCGGTTATCGCCATAACTTGGACGAAGAGATTCGTAAGCGGACACAGGGTGACCAAGAGCCGTTTAGAGATTTTGTAGTCGCGTTAAGCACGCTAATTCGAAGGAGAGGATCCATTTCGTCCCACGATAAGATTGACTTGATTTATACGAATATGCGACCCGAATACAAGCTTATGGTTCGACGCCAGGACTGCTTGACTCTGACCGAATTGATTAAGCGTGCCGAGGAGTACGAGTCCTACGTTAGGGATAAGAGCACGTTTCGTCCTCCACCCCCTCCGGCTATCTCTCTCATTCCTGAAACCGCGTATCACGGGCGAAGGCGTTCTGAACGTCCGGTCGATAACGCCGCAGTCACTGCTGAGCCACCACGCGAACCGGAGCCATCCCGGACCTACCCGCAGCACCAGAGGTACGACCGCGTGCGGCAAGGACTGAGTTCGCGACCCAAGGCACAAACACTATCCGTGCCCAACTCCCACTCGAATGTGAGAGGGGCGGCACTGGAGAAACCCTATCACGTCAGCGATGGATACGTTTGCTGGAATTGTGACCGTACGGGACACTTGTTCCGCGACTGCCCCGAACCAAGAACATGGAAGTGCTTTTATTGCAAAACCAAAGGCATCTCGACCGCAAAATGCAATTGTAAGGCGGGAAACGCACACAGGATTCAGCTAAGGAGGGGGCGGCTGAGTCCAAATCCCCGATCCGGAACAGAGCCACCCCATCGACCCGCGGTTGCCACGGTCGCGCTGGTGGAGGTATCCCCAGCCACCCGTCGCAATGCTCCCGCCGATACGCCTCACAACCCGATTGCCACCGCGTCCACTAGCCGGCCAGTGCCACAGGAGGTGCGCGACCTCCTGTCCAATTTGCCGTTGGAAGACACGAGGCGGCGAAGGAGAAATCAGAGGATGAAGGTGTTCAGGGGGGATGGAACGTTTTTCCGGATCCGTACGAAGAAGCTGCGGACGATGGAGGACATATATTGAGGCGACGTGCCCATTTTAAGGAGAGTTTCGATTTCGTTATTTTCTTGCTCAAGAGTTTCGCAGCAGACACCGAAAATACCCTAGGTTTGGGTATTTTTTTTTCTTTTTTCCCCGTTTTTCTTTTTTTCTCTGCGAAGTAAGAAGGGGGTGTAACGACCCAAAACCCGTCAAGGGGTAAAAACCCGATTTTTAAAAGTTTCATTTTAAATATTATAATTTTCTACGTTCGGGGTAAGCCGCGCCCGCGTTGTCAGCGGCATCGTAGGGGCAAGGGTCCTACGTCATCGTAGAGGGGATGACGCTAGTTACCTACCCCGCCGCCAGGGGCGATGGCGAAGAAGGACCAGAAGAGCGGACCTCATAGTCAGTCGTCCACCCGCTACCGAACCGTCAGTACGCTTGCTGTTTGGAGACAATCCAACAGTCTATAACCTCCTAAATTCTGGTCAATTAAAGATTTCCCCCGTTCCTGGTAGAATCATAAGTCATCAGGTTAGTGTGCTACCGAATTTATTTTGTTTAATCTCATTTTTAGAGAAGTTTTATTATTTTTATTTTACTGTGCCGCAGTCGCGCGCACCCCGCACGCTTTTTCACGTACGAGCACACTACCTTTTGTCTTAAACCAGCTTCGGAAATCAGTTAAGTTGCCGGAACGGTTTACGTACGACTTACCCCGTTACCCCGGACCGTCCTACGTAAATTTGGTTTAAAAACCCCGTATCGACTCTGGTGATCGACCGAGTCTAATTTTCCCGACAAGTTTACTTTGGTGATTACCAAGTATAACGACCGAATCACGTTTTAGTTTAGTTTCTAATTAACTAGGCTTATTCGCATTTCGATAGGTTATTCAAAATTCTAAATTTAACTTTACATATTTTTCGAGTGGCTATGATGAGCACTTGTTGAAGGTAAGCTTAACATTGTAAGCATTATTGTTGTAATTAATATTCTGAGCCAATAAACTCGAAACGATAATTAATTAACGAACACGTTAGAGTCCTGGACTATCTCATAGTAGGCTAAGCTATCTGGTCAAATATAGGGTGTGACCTAATTTCTCATAAGTTCATTAAACGGATCAGTTAAAAACTAGCGTAAACATTATACTTTATAAATAATACTATGTAAAGTTAAGGAAAGCCTACCGATACAATACCTACTTGTTAAAGAAGGCACAAATCCCTTTGAAAGATAACAGGACTAGACACATTTATTGGATAAGGGTGGATGTCACTTGCCATTATGAGTTTAAGGGACCGTCCACCACTGGATATATCAAATCGTTCTTTCTTTCTCAAAACCTTTACCAACCATTAAATCAAGTTTAGAAAGTATATTTTCGAAGTGAAAACCAGATATTTTGTAGGAAAAACGCAGTTATCATAACGACCTCAATTTAAAATTTGGTTAATTGCCATTACTATGGCAATATCATTACCATTTCTAAATATAGTCATGCCGTTATACTCACGCTTTTAACTGGAGTTTGGATAGGGTGGAGAAATTTTAGTTTCTTACAAAATGGGTTAATAGTCTATTTATATTGTTTTTTTTTTAAATTATCTATATTGTCTTGTTCAAAATGGTTTGTTATGTAGTTTTCGTTGTTAATATTTATAATTGTTTTTGTTGTTAAATTGTCTATTTATATTGTTTTTCGTGCAACATGCCTGTATAGCTGTTACGTCCTGTAAATCATGTATATTTATTCATGAAAACTGTGTTGTTATCATATTTAACATTATTATATTTCATATTACTTATTATTATTTAATATTTGTTATAATATTTAATTATTCATCACACTATAACTATTTTACTTTTAGTCACATTGAATTTTTTAACTCTCTTATAAAATGGCGTTTTCCGTTCATGTAATAAATAAATAAATAAATAAATAAATAATAAATACATGCTATGTGAAATTGTTTTACATCTACCAAAATATTCAGAAACAAAATTCAATCATATTGATTGGTTTGGTAAAAGTAATTTGTGTTATTCGTGTTAGGCTACATGGAATACAATAGAAGTGAATAAACTGTTGAGTCACTTAAAGTAAATTTTACAGTTAGCAAAAAAATACATTATTCTGAGTTTGACTACCTTTCGCCATAGATAAAACATACTCCCTTGTGTTGCTTAGTCTATGTTTTCGCTTATGTAGCTAGGGTACAAAAATGTTTTCAATCAAAATATTTATAAAAAAATTAAAATAAACAGCTGGTTTAATTGAAACATAATAATTCCTACTCTACTTGTTTCATAAATCAGTGCATTTACATTTATACTCCTACAACCGATTATATAAAAAATAGCGACACACATACTTTTTAAGGGAAAATCGTTATGAATAACATATGCTTAGTTCTACAGGAATATATTACCTTTGGTTTCATCCAAGCAGCTCTTTATCAAAACATAACCACTAATGATGTGTAAAAAATAGTACCAACTGTATGTTGTGTTACAAGATGAGTAAATATTTGGTTGACATAAAAAAAACAACAGATTATAAGGTCATCATTCATTTTTACATGTTTACCTTTTACAACAGCTTGTTCCATACTATTTCAAATCATGATAATTTTATAAGTTTCTACGTTGTAATTACGTTGTATTTAAAGTAACGTAAGTCGTATACATTATTGATTGTATCTGCCCTAAACAGCTGAAAGCCTACAATATTCCAATATCTTATTTAATATAAGGTGATCAAGCAAAATTACATTTTGTAAATCAATATTTTATACAGGGTGGTAATAAAGTCCGAAGACGGTTAAATATTTCAAAAAAATAATGTAGATAGAGCTTCAATACTTGGTAAAAAGTTACAGAGCATAAAACTTTTTTTGAACACATATTCAGTGATCCAATAATATCCAATAATCCCTTCAGGGGGGCGGCCCACAAGGAGTCGGAAGAAAATCTTAAGTAGAGGCATAGGTCAATATGCACATCGACTTAAAGGTCTTTTGTAGTAGAACACAATGCCGCAAACCACACTTCAAAAGGTTTTTAGGTGTTGTGTTGACGTACCAAATCTTTTTGATTTATCTGTTGTCATTTCGAAAATATTTAACTGTCTTCGGACTTTATTACCACCCTGTATATTTTAGTTTAATATCACTGAAGAAAACTACAACTCGTAATTCCGAAATGTTTCATTCAATTTCTTTGTTGTGCACTTGTTACGTGATGTAAAACTATGACTTGTACAAAGTCGTAATAAGCATAATAAGCACTCTGCTTAGGTGTGAAAAAAATATTTATTTTAGATTTTGAATAATGAATATGGTTGAATATTGTTTATGAAATTGTATACCAGTAAACATACATTCCCTACAAGTAGTAGTTAATACTACTAATAACCTACGTACAATAATATGTGATCTGGGCTTCTTCTCAAGAGTTAACAAAGAACATGATTATTAAATCAGTTTATGATCTTAACTCGGAACTGTGAGAAATAAATTTTTTTAACAAGAAAATAGAAAATACTATACAAGGTTTTTGATGTAAAACCATAAAGCAATTTCTTATTATAATAACAATCAAAATAAAGGGTTACATAACAAGATTATTACAATGTTTTGATTTTTAAAGACATGTTTAAAATTCATCCAAGAAAATAATTTTGCTCAAGGCCTGTAAGAGTTTAAATTAAAATTCTTCGTCTTTGTAACAATGCTTATTGAAACGAGAATATGCCTTTATATTCTGTCCAAAATAAAGTTTAATAACTATCTTGGCTTAAGAATATGAATATTCAAATTATTGTTTTACTATTTGTGTAGTATATACTATTTGTATATCTACAGTACGTTTGATATATGAAACCAAGATATTGTTTCACGTTGTTAAACAAGAAAACGTACCGAAAATAATTTTAAAATTTGCTCTAATTATTCCTATCTGTAATAAATAACATATTTATGTATTTTGGACATTATTTACGTTATTTGAGGTTATATAATTACTGTAGATTAGTGATTACATTAAAATAATTTTTGTATATGTCATAAAAGGTTTCTAGGTCTTACAAAGCATTATCTATAACATTACATTTAATTACAAGGTATTTCAAAATAACATTTAAAAAAATATCTGAACCACTGCAGTGTCCAAGATTTGTTCAATGTAACTGTCTTTTTACAAAGGATTCACCTCTTTTGTGAAGACACAAAGACTTAGTTCAATAAACATGAATTGCTATACAGAGAGCATTCCTTCCGTAAACAATTTAAATGTAAAGCTCTTTCTATTCAATCGTACGTTTTACGTAAATTGCTTCACTGATTCTTTTTAGTATTACTAACTAATTGTATAATTAAATATTTCGCACTATTTCAGAGAATAACATGTAAATAAAAACAGCCTCTCCTTGTATAAAATAAAGGAAAATCCACGAATTTATAAATCATTGTCATTGTAAGACTTGGTATCTACACATTTATTCCAAACTTTTATTATATCCATAAAGTTAATATACACCTCACGTTTAGTATGGTGCAAAATTCGCATAAATTTATATTTTAATCAATATCGTAATAGTCCTTATTGTTCTGATTTAATGTCAAATTTCATTGGCACCTGCTATCACTTACTATAGGTACTGTAAATATTTTACAATCGAACTCTATACTACTTATTTACTTCTCAGGCACTGATTCATGTTATTAATATAATTAATAAACATGTCAACATTGGATACGACTTAAAATTGTATTTAATTTTAATTTTATTATTTGCTTTCTTTATACAGGGTGTTTGGAAACGAAAGAGCAGATTTTACATGTTTATTCTTTGAAACCTGTTTATCATTATGAAACACCCTGTGTAGCTTTGAAGGTTGAGGCATCTAAGAAAGGATGGAAAAGGAAAGCATTCATGTGTGAGATGACGTGTAGCGTGCAGCGAAGTTGAGAAAATTCCCTTTAACCTAAGTCTTAAATTGGTATTATGAAGAAATTATTACATATACGCGATACGTTATTTTTAGTAAAAAAAAAACTTATTAAAATACTAATTACTTTATAAAACTCCCATGATTTTTTTACAAAATTAAGGTAATGATAATTTGTAAAATATATTAATTATTTGCACAGGTATGCGCAAATATTATGGGTTTTACTGTTCAAGTTTTATTCCAAACAAAACGCTATTAATGATTATTTGTTTCATATTCAATGTTATTATTTTATTCCATTTCAACTAGTTATAGGCCTATAGTAATCATCAAAATATCTCATACGAGTTTGGCTCAGTTACTAAAATGTACACTTCCGCAAAAAATCTACTTGTATTTTAGGTTTCATACAAGATTTTCAGTTTTACTCTTGACTTTACTTAATCGTATATATCACGGATCATAAGTTTTTAGAATCATTATTCTGTGAATTAATTGATAGAAGGACCAGCTATGTAACATACAAACATACTATACATACTATATCTCAACGTAAATATGGAACCTGGTCACAAAGATATTCCCTGTTATCTTAGGTTAGATAAGGAGGGTTGACGGTTTACACAAGGACAATTTATGATTCTACCACCTAATAAACCGGCATCTGCATGGCTAGGGCTGACTCAGGCCTTTATAGTGTTATCGCAAGTGTCAATACTCTGGCCATTGTCAAACGTGATAAAAACATATTAAACTTAATCGTGCCAATACCTGTTATGATCCTTTTCATATGTATTAACATTATGTTTCAAATGTTATGTAAGTAGCCTAAATTATGAAAAAATGTTTTTACTAGTTTAACTGTTCATTATGTAGTAAAAATACTACATTAAAATATTTTAAAGTGCTTACTTCCCATCCACCTTAATTTGTGCTTATCATTGCAAAGCATTGTAAATAAATTATGAATAAATAAACTACAACATTTATAATATTTAAATATCCTGTAAAATATGCTCCATTGATAACACTAGCATACAGTTAATTAAAAAGTAACCGGATACTTAAGAACGCTGGATGCTTTACAAATTCATCACAATAATACATTTAAAATTTGTTAAACAATTTGTTACCGGTTATGAGCTTTTAGATTTTTTGTTGTAAATTATAAAAATTCTTTGCTTTTGAAGTTTTTATGAGAAAGCAAGCAAGAGGTGGAATAATTTTATAAACCACTGTAAAAATGTTTTTTTTGTTCCAAAACAGTTATTTTGTGAAAAATAATCCTATAATATTTGTTCCACAATAACTACTAATGTTTAAATTTAAATATAAAATAATGGATGTAATAATAATTTTGGTTTCTATTAAATTGAGTTTACTAATGTTTTTTGTTGTATTCAAAAAATGATGTGCCTTACTAATAAGGCAACTATTAAGGTGGCAATTCATTGGTAATTTAATAGTTTTATCGATGAGCAAGCCAAGAAATGGTATTTTCTGCTTGTTTTACCTATACTTACTTGTTAACAAAATATAAAACTGTTTTTATTGTTCGTTGTTTACAAAATATAAACGAGTTCATAGCTTTTCCTTTTATGCAGGCATTTATTGTTATATTCCAAGCATGTTGACAACTTAAGTAGTTATAAAACCTAACTTTGGTTAACAGTCTGATCAGAATTTCTTTAGATGTTATTAAGAATATCAAAAATGTTGATAGTGTATAAAAACAGTGTTTTACGAACATTGACACGGAAATAACTACACCTTATCTAATATTGTACGTTGTAACGTCATGTTTCTATATCCTCCTTTCAGTGTTTGATCGGATCGCTGCCAAATGTACCGGAAGAATATTGCTCACGATTTATTGCCGGGAAGAAACATTCGAGACCCAAAACGTATAAAGGTCCCACGATTCAATTCCCCTACCTGATAGGAAAGTCAATACAACAGGTTCCCTGCAAACACTTTGTGTATTCAGTTTAAAGGGCTTAACATCAAAATTATTTTATGATGATTTATAGAGAAATCTGTATGGTAAAAAATCTATTACTTTAAAACAATAACAATTTACGTCGTGAAGTTTGAACCACCTTGTCTTTTCGTTGAATGCATTCAATTAAAAAGCAATTTTTTAAGACGTATTCATAAAACATTTATTTAGAAGTAAATATGTATTTATTTTCCCTACTGTAATACTAGGGAAAACGACACAACAAAAGTTGAATCGTTAAATATACTTACTTAAACAGAAATACTTACTTAAACGTATTTCTTCTACGGTAACAATAATTCTGTATAGGAAAACAACAACATTTTATTTGATCATGGAATTTTTACATTTGCAGACCATTTTCAATAGAATACAATCAGCTCACTCCACTTCAGTCGTTTTTTAGTAAAAACCCTCAATAAATTTGTTTCAATAGTAGTAATTTGTGTAGCTAGTTACGTTAGCTGTACAAAATTCCTAGATAACAACTGATGCCACATGAAGAGACATATGAAACTTAACCTAAATCTGTAAATACCTTAAAAAGATACCTAAAAATTGTTATCATTAGCTAGACAATAATCTCTTGTTTCTTACACTTATTTGTATGTAATATAACCAACATGTAAGTATTTAAAATTGTTTTTTATTATTATATAAACCATAAATACTTGGTTAATAATTGAGAAAACCTCTATTCGATAGTTTTAAAACTTTGAGTTCCTTAAAAATAATGATTTGGTGTAATTTATAACATAATGAATCAACGATTAAAAGCTTTAAATACGGCTGTGTTATGGAACCAAATAAAACAAATTCAAGTTTTTTATTATCAAACCATTAAATTGCGATGGCAACGAATAAATGAACAAAGATACTATGAAACTAAGATGTATTTATTAATATTACTTTTACTTCATTATAGTGATATCCATACATAATCCCAACTCTCAATAGCTCAGAACCTCATAAACCACTATAGGATACTAGATAACAGTTACCCCATTAGAGTTGTGATATATTACTTTACTATCTTAGTGGCTCCCTTGGAGCAGTTATTTAACTAACATGCGATATATTATGAACTCACAATTTAAACACATTAATCATCTTCATCACATTTACAGGTTGATTGTAAGAGAGGGCCATACTGCCCTGACTTTGCCTTTGTGAAAAAATAATATTTCTTTTCATCATTCACACTTATACTGTTACAATATAATACTGCACCGTACAGTACATTATTGTATTGATACATAAAAAAATTTAATGTATAGATTTTTTGAAAATCAAGCCTATTTACGTCACTATAATAATGGTACAATACCTCGTCAAGTAGTCCAAATGATGAATGAGGTTAGCAATTAACCTACATGTTTCGCCGTAAATACGGCATCGTCAGGGTTACAAAAACGAAGACATCTATGTCACACGCACACAATAAATACACGAATATAAACATTTAATTACGGAGAGTAAACATTTAATTAACATTGATAGGCCTATCACACGCACACGACACGGACGGTCCCGGCGCAGGTAGTAGACTGCAGCGTCAGACTCCTTCGTCGTTGTTGTCCATGTTATCAGTAGGACAAAGGTCAGGTGGCCGGTTATTTTGGTGAATTAGCACATTGAAAATAGAGTGTGATTGGAATTGTAGTTTTTCATTGAGGATATGTCCACTGGCGGTGTTGTCATGGTACAATTTGTAAATTTCAAATTCCTCGAACGTGTTTAGTTTACTACCTTTCCTGCATTTATGTAGCACCTCAAGACCGTCAGCAATCTCACTCATGTTATGATTTAGGTCGATTAAATGCTGGACAAACGCTGAATTCTGTTTGATTAAACGTGGTTTGGGCCTGTGTTCGTTGTAGCGAGTAGCGAACCCACGACCTGTTTGCCCAACATATTGGATCGGACAATCTTGGCATTTGATTTTATAAACACCTGTCATTTCCATTTTATTTATATATCCTATTTACGTATTTTGAATGCCAAGCCAAAACTGGCCAAAGCATTTAAAAATCCTTAAGATTTGATAAATTGATTATATTGGTTAGTCAATTGTTTGTACTAGAGCATGAACTGTTTTTCACTATCCCCACAGGGATACCACTGTATAGACATGCCAACGTTATGATTAAAACATCCTGTTAACCATTCCAAGCATTAAATATACACAAGGGAAATCTCTGGGTCTGTTGTTGGTTTCACTAAACCTCGGGTATACCTGATCATATTGTATTTATTATAGAATTGAAAGGCGTCTCAACTTGATGTTATAGTTATAATATTACTATTAATTGGTTGAATGGGGAAAAAACTTAAAATATAAATGGTTATATTTTGGTCAAAAGACTGTAGTTTTGGCAATTTATTTTAATTATTATATTTTAATCATTGTATTTTAATTTTAAAATGTAAGCTGAATATAAGAAAATAACGTGTTTCTAAACAGTTTAAAGAAGAATTTACTAAACAATATAAGTTACAAAAATAACATTTAAAACAATACCAATTTCAAGCTGTCTTACACGTACTAGCAAAACATTCATTATATTCAAAAAAAACTTTTCCCTAAGATATTATATGAATTAATTTACACATACTGATTACATTTAATTACTTTTATCAATTAATACACCTAAACAGAGGACTGATAAACGGTAGACAATATGGAGATACCACTAGTTCGGCAAGAAAGGTTGTAACACGTAGCCAACAAAAAAATTCTTTACTGAATAAAAAAAAAAAGCGTTAACATCTAAAGCGTTAATTATTTTTTACTAGAGCTCGTTCAGTGGTCGAGAACAAAAATAAGTAATATACAAATTTCTCTATTTTTACCCCACAATGTAAATAAAACATGTGATTTAAACGCGATTTAAAATTCATTTTTGTGCTGATTTTTGTGCCTATTTCAATGCATGAAGGGATTCTGCACATTTACAGTAAAATATCTTTCTAACAGTATGCGTAAAATTTCCCTGCAATACACACCAGCTGAGAAAAAATAAAAAAACATCCTTGCCTTTTACGTATTTATTTTATTAAATTTTATAATAGGCCTATTTTATTTACACAAACAACTTTTTATAGGCTGCATGGAGATATTTCTTTATCCTGTTTGATATGATAAACTGTAAAACTATTGTTCAACATATTATAGGTGTTTCATCGCAAAAAACTATTTTTCTGGATTGGTAGAACTTATGCCTTATTAGAATATGTCCGTTAAGAAACATATAATTTTATGTTGTAAGAGTTAGGTTTAGGTAATTCCCATATTTATGCATTTAATATTTTTAAGTTTTTTATTTAATGCAGTGAGATATATTATTCTTAATAAATAGATAGCGTTGTCGATGGTTGTATAAACAAACATATAAACAAAGTTTAGTTACAATAAAAAAAAACAATACTAATAACTAATGAATTTTAAATTTCATGAGACCTTTTAACAGCAATGACAGCAATAACCATCATCAGAGAGCATACTAACAGTCATCACAACTTTGAGCCTATATGACGAAATATTTCTTTAATTATACTCTCACTAATATTTTTTTTCAAAAGCTTAATCATTGAATACGAATATTCGAATACTATTCGCACAACGAATAAATTGCTTATACTCAGCGTAAAGTATTACACTTATATTCTTACAGTACAATATTATGTTATAGCTCACGTTTATTATGCCTGACAATTTTATACAAATATCAACACAAAACATTGAAAACCCCTCAATGTATAGAAAATGTTAAACTAAATTCTCAAGTATAACTAACCATACATAATTGTCGTCAGTTATAAATAAAATTAAAAAGAAATTCTTAATAAACAAGTATAATTATTATGTTTGGATATTAAACACACTTTAGAAAGACTTTATAGAAGATTATTTCGCTCGAGGCGTATGAGAGTTGAAATTAAAATTCCACGTCTTTGTAACAATGTTTATTAAAACGATGAAGATACTATTATATTCCGCCCGAGATATAATTTAATAAATCCCTTAAATCGGAATAAGTGTTTTGATATTAAATTTGTATGTGGTTATATTTTTTACATATTTATGCATATATTTTGCAGGCACAAACGCCTTAGTAATATTTACCCTATATTTTTGATAAGTACAAGAATACACATTAAAAATTAGTTTTAAAACCACATTACTATTCCTAGTTCATGTTAAATTACATGATTATTTTTTTATATAAATGTAATTTGTGACATACATAAACGAAAAGTGTTAATTGATAAAAAATAAAAACATTTTCCCAAATATATATTTTAGGCTTAATGTTTTAAGCGAATAGTATGATAGTAAAACAATATATTAATTGTAATACCTTTTCCTTGAGTTTTAACAAAAAAATATAATCTCAACATTAAATACGGTATAGAACAAATTTTTCAATCATTTCACAAAATGAAATAATCATGAAAACACAAACGCTGCAGGGTTCGATTAATATAATAATCGGGTTGTTTTTGTTAGTAAACTTCTTCTTCCAATAATGTTTTGTAACCACACAAACAGCTATCTTTCGTAAATCATCAAAAGTAAGTTTATTTTACATAATTATATTATTTTTTTTACAACAGACTTTGTTTAGCTGACTTTATTTATATTTTTAGTTTAATTCAAAGACCATTACATGGCTGGTAAATCAATATAAGACATTGTATTATTTGATTTGATTTAACTTACTAACATGGATGAATATATTTAGCTTGTTGATCATTTAAAAATTATAGTTAACTGAAATTGTTTAAATCATGATAATATGCGTAACTACGTATATTTATTTGTTTTTTAATAATACCAATTCACGGTGCAGTTATTAATCAGGCTATCAAAACAAAGTTATTCTTTACCAGTTTGGATAAACAAAGCATGCTTATCTTAATCGGGGTCCCCTTTTCAAGTGTTCGTTTAAGCTATGTAATATTTTCACAAAAATGTAAATGCAACAAAAGCAACAGATCCCTACATGATTTATAAAACTTTGACGGTATTGCACACATTTATTAGGTATAGCTGCAATTTAAAAATAAGATTATACAAATTGTTCATAAAATTTTTTAAGTAAATTTTATACCGGTAAATTAAGAACTATGCAATAGAATAAACAAAGGTAAACCGGTTTATATATGACTCTAAAATGACGATGTCAAATTAATAAAAAAATTATGTAAGTAATGATCAAATACTTTAAATTTTTACTATACTAAGTTTCAGCTCTTCCAGTGCTTTGCAACCAGACGCGTCATAAAAAGTAGATGCAATTTAATCCACATACACTAATAAGCCGAAGTAAGACGTAAGAATTTTAATTAAGCTCAACGCTCAACAGTTGGTAGCAATAAACCCTCCACATGAGGTTGAACAACATCTGTTTAACGTTTATACGATACTTGTTATTCTTGCATTACATATATTTGGCTATTCATTATAATTAGAAAATCACCAAGCGTTAGGGATAATTGTGGTTTGAACTATATGTCCCTACAATGGTATTGTAAATTGTTCTAATATTGAAGCAATAAATAGGTGTTTTCAAAATTATTTTATTAAATAAATAATAATAAGGCTCCTACAAAATTTATTTTATTTAAGTTTTTTTCATTGTCATCAAAAGGTTTTTATCATAAAAAAAAAAACTTACCACAAAAATTTGCTTTGTCTTTCTTTTTAACAGAAAACTTTTTTTGTATTTTATTTTGAACTGCAAAATAACTAATCGAGCGTTTTAAGGGAAGCATAAAAGGAAGCAGACGATTGTTAGATTAGTAAATCGCGTGCGTCTGTGCTAGTGGCTGCTTTTAAACTAGATCCCTATAAGCATTTTTTGATAAATAATTCCTTTATTAATTTCTATTTTATTTAAAGTACAATAACTTTTTCAACTAATATAAAATTGTTTCTTCTTGTGTTTAAAACTACTCATTATCAAAACTCGTCCTTATATTCTCGGGAATGGTTAAATAATATAGCTTCATTTGCCATCACTGATACAAATTACTGTACGTTATTCTGATTTTTTTTTAAACCTACTACTGAATAGGCCTTCTAATATTCCATCTACATTAAGGTTTCATTTGTATTTCATCAATATGGTAAATATATATTAGTATATATTAGACACAGAAACTTTAGTAAACAAAGGTAAATATAAAATATTCAAAAAAATTTACATTCTTTATAATCTACCATTTCTTTGTATTGCATTGGAACATCTGACTTTGAAGTTTAGGGAATCTAGGACATAGTAGCAATAGAAGAAGTCAAGTATTGGATGACGTGTCTCGTGCAGCTAAGCTAAAAGGTTCCTTTAAATTCTTACACCAAAATCATAATTTATATTATGCTGAACTTATTTTATGAACTTTTTTTTTAATACAGCTGTCTGTATTAATTGTATTATTCCAAGAAAGTTTAAAATTTCTACATGTCAATGATATAATATATTATGGAATGTGTAGAATTTTATTGATACGAAGTAAGAATACCAGTCTCTTAAGTGTGTGTGCAAATGCAATTTAAATCCTTAAAAATTTCTTTTACACCTAGAAGTTACAAGAGTACACGGTTAAATATGTTACAAAAGGGCTCCATATGATTATTTAAAAAATATTCTTACCTGGATACTGTGATTACGTATATATTGCAACAAACTTACAATTTAGTACCTAAAACTTTTGAAATGAGTCAGTCTAAAAAAAAAATGTATGTTTTCTTAAACTATTCATCTTTTTTATTTATTTATCATTAGTAATTTTTGTGGTTTAAAAGTAGTGATGAGTCATGGAGTATATTAAATGTAGTTGTGGTGACAAAACACTCCTTTCTCAATCTGGCTTTGCTTACATTGAAAATTCAGCTCTAAAATTAGAACGCATAGACTATATTGTTCATCAAATAAACACTCTAATGCAGTACTAATTAATTGTGATATTTATCTTTACCTAAAATGGATGCCAAATTATATTTAATGAAGATTCTGAATAATTAGCTGGACTCCAATTATCTTTAAAATTACTTTACAAAAAATGTTTTGTAATACTTAAAAACTAAATATAGGAACAAATAAACAAATGATAGGAAACGATACTTTCAGAGAGTAGGTTAAGAAGCAAAACAGCTACTGTACATGAGTAAGGCTACTGTTGTAATATGTGATTCAGATCCTATCTGTAACTAATATTAGTAATTGATGTAAGTTAATTGATGTAAAGTTGTAGAGGTTTCTTAGCACTGCGTGACTCTAAACACGAGATTAAATCCTAAATTGAGTTAGTGAGCTGTTAGGTGCACGAACAGCCTTACCTGGTAGGTAGCTTCTTCTCTCTAAAATCTGGATTCTCAATCAATTATATTTATTATATTTCGTAGCAAGATTGAAAATTTCCGCTAACTTCGAAAGGAAATAAGTAAAAAGTTAATTCTTTCCACACTAGCTTGGTCATTTCATATTTCATTAGTTTTTATTGAAAACTTATAGTAGGCCTATTTTACCTCACGTATTACATGTTTTACTTTTTTCTGTTTAGTTCCTCATGGAATACGATTTTTGCCTGACAAAGTTTACAAACCAGGATTTCTATTTTCCTATCTATGTTTACAATAATCATTATTAAAATTCTTACTTGTATATAAAGTAATGTCAGGAATCGATATAGTTTGATTTTCGTTTTTTTCTAATGAGAAATTAAATGTGTTACTCTAGATATGATGGAATCTTTCAATCTTAAATAATAAATCTAGCTCTTCCACTTCACTTACTAAATTAATCTATCCTAAGTACTAGATCAATCTATCCTGAACTGGATGAAATAAAATAAAGTCCTGTTAAATATGTTAAGTTACAGTCCGCTTACAGCCTGACACAAATCGAGGCAAAGGTATTGTATTTTTTTACATATTTAGAATGCAAAATTAGTGAAGGAATTTAATCGGCTACCTGAACAGTAGTTTGTACACAGTCAAATAAAAAAAATCTGGCTAATATCAGTTTTAAAAACTTTTGTCTTTGGCTAAAAACACACTAACAATATACATATCCAGTAGTGGAATTTGACTTTGGTCAGTATTCAAAATAATTCTACCAGTAAATATTAGGATCAGTTAAAATCAATATTTGAGCCTCTCCAAAAATTATAAATTCTATTAAGGGTTTGCTATGTTATCAGTTTAAACATGATGCTTGTATGTTTGCACTTCTCTTCTTATATTGTTTTTATTGTAAATACTATAATGCTTTTATTTATATAGTTGTGATATTATTAACTGTTTTTGGGAGTTTTTGCATCCGTTGTATATTGTTGTAATGTTTGTATAAATTGTTTTGTACTGTATAAAAATAATTTAAACCTATATGTCAATATCGTTTAAAAAGCTCTAATATTGTAAATTGCACGAAGAAAGTGACTAGAACGGATTTCACAACACCAAAATAGTAATCCAAGTGTGTGCTTTTTTATGTGGGTTTGTTTGTCACATAATGATTAACATCATAGAGTTTTGCTAACTGATTTTTTAGAGTCACACAATAAAATCGCTGAATTAGCTATGCATTGAATCAATTTCAACACAAAGTAATTTAAAACTGTAACTAATTGTGTGTGGAACAATATACTCAGTTAATATTACAAAGGGCCATTTAGCAAAAAGCCCACTTTGTAACAATAGTGTTATTGGCCAAAATATACAAAAACTTTCTTTACTTTTTCAAAATAGTAAGCAATAGTAGCAATCTTGACAGTCATTGATTGTCTTTTCGAAATAAGTTAATGGCTAAATACTTCCCTAGAAAATAGATAACATTTAAATAAATTAATTTGTCAAGGGCTGAGTAATTCTTTTAGTTTTTTATCATATTTTTCAGGGTTTTTCAGACTTATTTTGGAAAAAAACACAATCAATGACTGTCGAGATTGTAGATCTCATTTTGAAGAAGTAAAGAAAGTTCTTTTAACAAGTTGAGCAATAACACTATTGTGATAAAGATGACTTTATGCTAAATGGCCCTTTGTAATATTAACTGAGTATACACACAATTAGGTAAAGTTTTGAATTACTACACACAATATACTTCAATTGTAGAGTAATACAAAAAATAACATTAGATTGTTGCTAAGAATAATTAAATGAATGTGTACAGCATTACAGTTGAAAATCACAGCAATCAAATATCGCAACAGTTACAAGCGGTAGTAAATTTATGATGTTGCAAAAATATTCACCAGTTATGTAAACTTTCCTGAATCTGAATGCACATTACATGACAAACAAGTTGAAGTTTTAAAACAAGATTTTAAGAACACATACCAACTGTAAGGTCATGAATAAAATCGATCATGGCATTTGACTTTGTTTAGAGCATAGTCAAACGTACATTATCGAAAAATTATCCCAATATGATTAATGGATATGTAACCAAATCTTAAAACTAAAAACACAAAGACCAATTGACGATGTTTGATATTTATGTATTATATATTTTTTTTATGTATGTTTCTAACAACCTAAATGCATATAATTGTTTAGATTTCCCTGAAAGAAATATATTTAAAAAGGAACAGAGGTAATAATAATGTTACAAACAATTCTTTATTTTTAAAAAAATGAAAGGAACGGGTCCAAAAATATATTATCTATTATCATAGGAGAGAGATAGAGAGTTTACAGTTTACACAGACGAAATTTATGATTCAGGCGTATAATAAACTCGTGCCTGCATAGCTAGGGCTGACTCAGGTTATAGAGTGCTATACTTAAGTGTTAAATAGTGATGTCATTGTTAAATGTAGGAGCAATTAATTGAAATAATTTGGTTATTATTATCATATACTTAGAAAATATGCTTTTCATTATATTATACGTTGTAGACGATATTAAGCACTATATTCCGAGATTCTTCTAGAAAAAAATATATTATGCTTTGCTTTGTTATATAGAAAAAGTGCAAATTGAATTAAATATTTATCACTGTACACAAGCTTATCATACTACATCTCTAGAGTCCCATTTCAATTTGAATTGTATATTTTCTAGGAACTAGGAACACTAATTGAGCAGTAACTACACACTGAGTATAAAGGTGAATTTATTTGATTACGGTGTGAATTTACCAAAAGAACAGTCATTGACCTATTCCTGATCTTCTCTAGGTTTTTTTTTATCATACCTAACTCGGTATGTACTTTATGCCCTAGAATATATATTGACTATTTAGATTAAAACAACTAAACTTGCCTTATAATTTATTATTCAAGTAGCAACCATGACGGAGATTTAATACAAGAATTTCTCTATATACTTTCTCACACTAATACCTACAAATTAAGTCTATTACAACCGCCACCCTCATTTGTAAGGCTAAATATATTCATACGATCCTAGTTAATATGTGGCACAAAATTATTGTTATTTTCTAAATCAATTATTTTAAATAAACCAAAGACACGATTTAAATAGCAATCAGCTATGGACATAATGAAAGATTTTATAAGAAACGTTCCCAAAAGAAAAAAAAAAACTCTTCGATCCTAAAACTGTATGATACTAGATATAAGTAATACATGTTTTTTACGACATATCACATTACTATTTTAGTCGCAGATTTTTTTTATTCATTACGCCATTGATTCTGAAATTTTACTATCATTAAATTAGACTTTTCCATCATGTCTTGTGTTTATGACTTTGTGTAGCCTTAAACACAAGACACGTTGGATAAGTCCATTTAAATAATAGAAACACTGCCTTAGTGTTTCTTCGATTAAATGTAGTTGTATAGCTAATATGACATTTATACCACTGCGTTTAAACATATGATTGATGATTACCTTAGTCATACATTTTAGGTATAAGCAACTAACCATTTTAGGTTAATTACTACTTATCATGCCAATTTGAGTTCTACAAATGAAAGTTTGAGATTCATTCAAAGGTTTTAATACTTTTTAAATACATTGTTTGCATTATTCAATCACTTGCTGTAATGTATTAGTGTGGGAAGAGTTTATATATCACCATATGGTGAAGTACTGTATTCACGTGCCAATGTTACGATTACAACGCCCTGTTAACCATTGAGAACATAAAATACCCCCAAGGGAAATCACTTGGTATGTTGTTGGTTTTGCAAACTTCAGTTATGTCAGATCATATCACGTCTACTGTAGAATTCAGAAGTATTTTTTCTTTGTGTTTTAACGATGTATTTGTTAAACTTGGTTACCACTTAGAGCTTAAATGTTTTAAATCCATTTAATCAGTTTATTTCAATACAGTTTTTGTGCACTTTTTATAGGCCTGCTTAGCAATTTTAAATTATTAAAACCTCATTTAGTTTATTTCCATGAATATTGAAGTTCAACGAAAGCGAAGCACAGTGCGCTCAGTTAAAATATTCATATCTGGATTTTTTAGGAATGATTTTAGTTAAAGAAAAACTTTCTTTAAACTATCGTGTTTCATCTGGAGATGGTTAAGGAAATACTCATCGACTTTTAATTTGAACGAAGAGTTGTAGATTATAGTATACTTCGTCGGCGTTGGGCAACAATTTTTTTACTGGCGATGGGTGTTATCGATGATTCATAGTCAAATACGGGTACGCTTACAAAACAAGAACATTGCCCAAAAATTCTGATTATGTACTGTATGGTGAAAAAATTTATAATGGAAATATTTCTGTAACAGTTACCTCTTAAACTCATTAGCTTGGTATCAATAATTTTAATGAATTAAAACGAACATATCAGAACAGCTTTTAAATTCAGATTTTGCTCTTTGACTTTGTTTTTCACCTTATTTTTAATATAAACACCAAAGGTATTACTAAATTGTCACATTTTATTGCGAAGCATACTTGAACACATCCTAAACATTTGTAAACACTCTTAAATGGTTATAAGGGTACAAACGGAGATAAGTAAAACAGATATAATCCCCAACTGTGTGTGTGACATCTCTCTAGACAAAAGGTACGTTTTATTTTTAACGACCTTTTTATTCTACTACACAATTATTTTATTTTGCCTTATATAAATGTTTTTGTTCATTTTATTCCGTGCTTAAAATACACAGTGCGTTGCTGTTTTTATTAAACTTATTTGTGTAAAGATTTGTTTTAACCTTATTTATATTTTTCTTACATACAACATAAAATGTTAAATAAATAAAAAAATATAATAGCATTAAAAAATTAAAATATAAAAGCAATAGGATTTGTGAAAGGTAAAGTACAGAAAATGTTCTAATTCTTTCTCAATAAAGATTTAAAGGGATATGCATATCAAAATAATAATTGTACCGTTGACGACAACATATATCTGGCTTGATATTGTGTGAAAACTGTATCAAACTGACGAGTTAGTGAGATCAAAGAGTTGACATGAAAGAGTAAAAGTCATGAAACTTCGCCTCTTGTCACTAACCACAAACAATAATCTGTGTGTTCTCTCGTAACGTTGTATACACAGTTGCGTTGAGGTTTATTTTATTTAAAATATATGTTTCGATGTTTGACATCCTTTACTTCTATTCTATTTTATTTAGTGCTTTTTAATTTAATGTAACTAGCTGTTACCCACGGGCTCCATCACATTTTACTACATTAGTATTAATAACACTATTGATTGGTTAAGTTAAGATGAAATAAACAAAGCAGAATACAAACAAATAATAACAGCTGAGGTATTTTTAACATTAGGTAAATGGAAAGTTCCCTTTGGAAAGCAATTACGACCTTATAGGGCAACTTATGAAATAATGGATAATTTTGCGCAAGTTTTCTCGTCATGACGAACATTTTAAGTATATTTTATATGGGGGTGTGACTTGTAGTTTTATCAAAAGTTCATGGGTACTGTTGGCTTTATATATAGATTAGTTGAATTTATTTGGTATTTGTATTGTTTTTTTGAGTATTACATTGTGTAGTTGTTGTCAAGATGGAGATGAAAATTAACTGTGTGTCTCCCTAAGCATTTGCATT
Source organism: Macrosteles quadrilineatus (assembly GCF_028750875.1). Classification (NCBI taxonomy): domain Eukaryota; kingdom Metazoa; phylum Arthropoda; class Insecta; order Hemiptera; family Cicadellidae; genus Macrosteles; species Macrosteles quadrilineatus. Next base: position 2,767,633 of record NW_026542610.1, read on the forward strand.
TATATTATGCTTTTTATGTATTTACATTACGTATTATATTATACAGAGTGCAGGACTTATTTATGTATTTAAGTAGTATAAAAATTCAAATATAAAATAAACTGAAATAAAAAAATCATATCTCTGCAAATTAATATTTACTCTTTGTTTCCCATAAAAAAACTACTTTTATTGATGTCAAATACTAAATATATTAGTAGGCAAAGGAAGACAAGTTGAACACTATTTTACCTGCAGACAAGTATTGTCTAAACATAATTTAACCTTAATTTTAAGAATAAACAGAATTAAAAACGCGTACAACAAAGGTTAGTTTAGTTGATACTGTTTAGTACAGCAATGATCATACAACAGTGATTAAAGTGTATAATGAAAATAATGTATATTTAGCTTCGTAAAACTATAAATGGCGTCATTATAACACATTATATGTGTTATAAAATTAAGAAACATTTTATCATTTAGTTAACTCAATTAGCACAATCTTATCACAAATCACAAATTATCTCATTGTTAGATTTGTTATAAAAAAAGTTGAAAAATATTTCACAATACTTACATCGTTTTTACATGTATAATAAACCCAAGATATGACAGTAGATAGGGTCTGTTTTGATCTTCCGGCTTAACTACCTTCCCAAAAATTAACATTTGACTAACTCTAATTTAAATTGTTAACTAAATTAACATTTACTAAAATAAAAACTGAATGTAGAAGAAAATACCAAAATAGAAGACTGCTTGTTGGAAATCATAATTGAAATTATTTTAATTTACATCATAGAATACTAACCATGGTTTTGTTAAGTACCGTATTATTAATTTTTTTTTTCTAACACGAACAAGGGTCTATACTAAACAAGGAACATTTAATGCAATAGTATTAGCCAACTTGAATTGCTTAGTTAAATAAAAATCTGTTTTCAGAGCTTATAACAACAGAGTTATTGAAAATAAATTCTACACATTTTCTTATGAAGTTTGTATTGGTGTTTAGTACGTTATAAAAAACAACTGTAATGTATTTTTGCCACAGTAATAAAAGCGCAAATAATTTACTTTTAGAATTAACAATACGCGTTTTTTAAATTCAAGCAAACAAAATAATACTATGTGATAGAATGTTATTATTGTATGTTAAACTTGTTATATTTGGGTGTTACAAAATGTAGAGGTTAATTTTTATGATACAAGTTTAAAGTTTCTTAGACTAATAATTTTTTGTAAAAATTGTTTACTTTTCACTATTACATATCAAACCAACGATAAATTATAAATAAAAAAAACAATGATCAATTTACTTTTAAATCGGGATTGGACAAATTAAAGTATCAAACAAGTCAATTAGTAGGAGTTTTACTTACAAAAATTCCAGAAAACAGTGAGAAAGTGTTTAATTAAATACTTCAACAAAAGTATATCTTTGTGCGGGAATCTAGACAAATATAAAGTCGGTAAAAGGAGCATGTTACTCGTAGGTGTGAGACAGCTGCTTGTGTTAATCGCACCTCAACAGACTGACGCCAAACGCGAGAAAACTTTCTTTGTGAACACCTCTCTAGCTGAAAGTTTAGAACCATCAACTTTACTTTATCGTACATATAGATGGCACAGATTCTTCCAATCAACACTTAGGTTTAAGAGTGCTGCCTTAGACATCCGTTTAACCAAGTAAGTGGTCTATATACAGGATGTTTCAAAATTGTCTGGACATTTCTTGTGAACTTGTTCTTTGGGCTAAGACTGATGTATAATTCCATATAAGTATGTGTCTAAAATGCCTAAGTTTCTGTCTGTCGGTTTGTTTGTTATCATTAAAATAATTTTATATCTTAAACATTTTTCAAGATTTAAAAAAAAAATTTAAATGGGAATAAATGTGTAGTTTAGAAGTTAAAAACAGCTTAAACAATTTCGTTCCACATCTCAAGCCATTTCAACAGGGCGGCCTTATAATTTCTTATAGGCCTTATAAGATCTTATAATCTTTAATGCAAAATTTCTTGAAAACCGTAAATACTAAAAAAAGTTGGTTTTATGATCAAAACGGTTATTTAAATCCAACCCAAATGAGACCTCTTTTGTTAAAATCGGATGACAAACAACTGAGTTATCATTTTGATCAGTATTCGTTTACGCTATTTAAAAGGACTATAATACGACTCGTAAGTTAGGTTCTATTATACTTTCATTAAAAAAAGGAAAAATAATTTTTCCTTATGAGAATTAACTTTAGTATTTGTTAGTTTTGACATTTATTTCTTAAACTTATTAACAACAAGCATACGTAAAATATATTTTTGATAAGTTTTATGAATATCCGTAAAATCTTTATATAAAGTAGTCATGAGACACTTTTTTTAACTAGCTGAATTTCGTTTTTCATAAGCACAATATATTAAAGAAAAACATTTAACTCATAATACAACATATTTTCGTAACAATATTTTAAAACTGCCATACAATGTACACTTTAGTAATCTTTTAGCTATTACAACGGAAATAAAAAAGGAGAGTATTTTATTTAAAGCGTCCAATTAAAACAATTGTGACAATATGGACCTGACACTAAATGTCCGCTCGTAGTTTTAACTGACATTATAGTTCCACAAATTCACTCAAGTGCAGCTGAGAACTTCTTTGTGTTGTAATTGAATTGTCTCACTCTTTGTTAATTTAACACGTGTCTGTACAAATAGTTAATACAACTTTGCCATGGTAACTCACACGTACAAATAAACAAATCTATTACTAACCTACTCGAGCTATGGAATGTGTGTGCTTTAGGTTAAAATTTAGGTTTTTCCAGGCATAACACATAGGTTTTACTTAAAGATGTATGAGTTTCTGTCTTCTTGTATAATATGTTTAGTAAGCTAATGAATGAATGAATGAAAATGAAATTATGAAATTATGATGGAATAAAAAGTTAAAATTCAAATTTTCTAAGACCTTTTACACACATTATAAAAGCTTAAATGTGAAGTGTCGCATATTTGTACCACCAAACTACAAACAGACCTGGTTTTTGTAACCTTATTATATTTTTTTTTTCACGGAAACATTATTTAAACTAGCCCAATCAGTCAAATATGTCATCGTTGAAAAGAAAAAAAATGACAATCGGGTGTACCAACTGTCAAACATTACACGTGTAAATATATGTACTAGTTACAAACTAACTTGTGCAAGGAATATAATTGAAATCACCGTACTTAATATTGTAAGATCAAAGACCAATGAATATATCAGCAATAAGCTGTTATCAAAAATAAGACATAAAAGGTTGATTGTATACACATGAAAAATGTTTGATTTCATCGCCTAATAACCTAGAGACTACAGGGGTGGGGGCTGTCAAAGTAATATCGTTAAGTTGAAGCCAATCTTGGTATTAAATTTACAGGACAACGAATGTATGAATCTTAATCACTGCTAATGTGTTTGCTTTTTGATTCCATAGTACGTAAGTATTGTTATAAGCCTGAAACAATTTTTTATGGTATTATTGTGTTAATATATCACTCTACTTAATAATACTATCATGAATCTTTTACTCGTAGTTAATAGAGAAGAATAAAGTCAAAGCTTTAATAACTTTAGACTATGGAACTTCATAAGAAACACTTGTAAACCCACTGTTTGTTAATTTCCTAACATAAATGGTCCGATCTTTGAAAAAAATAATGGAAAATAATACTGAGTAGGTGCAAAACATTTTTTTTATTGACTCTATATTTGCAGGGAAACACCCTTATGTTTATATCAGAATATAATTTATTATTATATTTTGCTTTAAATATTTGATCCGATTGGAGACCTGAAAATCGGATTTAGACCCAAAACATATAAGGTTTAAAGATTCAATTCACCTACTACATAGTTTCCTCCCCACACACTTTGCATGTGAAATCATAGCATACATATACTTTTCTGATGAAACCATGAATATTTAAATAAACAGTTGACTATGAAATAAAACTTTAACATGCCCATTTGGCATTAATGTGAATCAAATGTTTTACTAAGACTTAACGCTTACATTTGTAAAATAATATTAAAATAGCTCTAAGATGTGTTTTTCCACTACTAGATGACAACAGAGGTTAGACCATGAGTATATTATTAGTTTTACAGCAAATTATATTTTTTCAACGCATATTCACAATAATAAGAGCGAAATGCCAACAAATTCAGACTATTAGGTAAACAGTAAACTTCGTTCGTTTCTTGTCCATACGAGTGAAGCCTGGGGTACGTTTTAGATATACCTTTTTCACATGCGAGTGGTGTAACTCATTTCTAGTTTGGTTGCTGTTTAGTAAAACACCTCGTAATTTTAAAAAAACCTTGGGCACCTTAAAGCTAAATCTCTAGCTGAACCCCTTGAGGCTGAACTGTTAGTGTATAACATAAAAAAAAACTGTATAAAAAAAGTAACGTACTTCCATAAATTACAAATTTATTTTAAAACTCTATATCCGGTTTTTATACTTTAAGTTTCGCTACAAATCGCTCTTCAGATTGAAAACTGACCAAATAACCAAATGACTCCGATCTGGCCTATACAAACTAACAACTATCTTACGGCTATCTAAATTTCCTGCTAACCAATACTACTATTCACTGTATTCATAAAACAAAAGTTAATTGATTTCTTCTAAATGCTATAATCAAATACCAACACACAACAATAAAGGACTGATGCACAATAGACAATATCGTGTTTCCACTTGTTCAACAGGCAATTCTGTGAGATGAATTCAATCAATCCATTTATCACTGAATGCGAGATCAATTATTTACAAGGTTTTATAAATAAAATTATTTTTTGAATTCTAATGTTTACTTTAAGGTATTTTTGGTAACAAGGTAATTTAGATTTTTATGTACACAAATAATAAATTTTTTTTTATTTTCGAGCAAAGAGGTTAACTCGTTTGGTGTATTCATTATTATAATATTTTGGTTTTCAAATGACGTATGAGTAAGGTTGTAGATAAACCTATGTTTATACATTTAAAGCTATTTTTTTATGGATAAAACCAAGTAACAAATTACAGTTACTGTTATAACGCTTACATAAATTCAAAAGTACCTTATAATTTTTTTTTATGCCGGATTTCTTAAAAAGTCCTTAGATAAGAAAGTTAAGATAAGAAAGACTAGAAACAGGATAAATTAATAAATGATTCTGCTTTACGACTCTCAAAACTATAATTAAACATCTGTTGTAAATATACACAAACTCTATTACTATTGTGTTGTACTTTATTTCCAAACATATTGTAAAGAATTTTCTTAGCTCCTAAATGGTTGAAATGGTACTAAACTGAGGTGAATTAAAACAGCCATAGCCACCGACGTTGTCTATGTCATCTCTCCACACAAAAGGTACGTTTAATTTTGAACGTCCTTTTCATTCCGCTTAAACGTTCTGTTTTTTTTTTGTCCCGTAGGATTATGTTTTGTTAATTTGCTTCAAAGCTTAGAGGTAAATTATGTAGAAAATCGTTAAGTATTCCTTTCATACAATAGATGTGGTTGTTATTAATATTTCAAATACAAGAGGGATGATTATCATTAATAATTTGCCTTTAGAAACAATGATATACATTGGTACAAAAAGTATTGTAGACACGAGACAAAGATATTAAATAAGTGCACTCATTGTCATACAAAACAGCGTAGGGATTTTTATACAAACTGGTGAACAAATGCATGCAACAATATGTATCTAAATATTATTGCTATTAGAAAAAAACATTTAATTTTAACGCTCTAAAAACTATAATATGTGTTATTATGGTTAAAGTTATTTATCTTGTTTTATTATAACTAAAAAATAAAATGTTCATTGACAACTACCCAGTTAACAGTACGAAATAATAAATGTATATTTAAACATTCACATGAATAAAATTTTTTTATCATAACTTAAAGTACTATCATTTTATATATATATAATGATTATTCACGTTTTTTTCCTAACTTAAATGAGTCTACATTTTGACAACAAGAAAGAATTGCAAAAACAATTAGATGATTTAAAAAGATTAAAATTACAGTGAAAAAAAACTTTAATATAGGCCTACAGTTACTCAAAAATAATGCAGTTCCATAATGGATTTCGGTCGGTATTTGAACATGAAAACATGGATTCCAATTAACAAAAGGGTGTAAAAACCGCAACAATGGGTTATGATTTCCCTTGTGTTCATTTTATTCAGGGTACTCTTGGTGAATGAACGTCAACCTAAATGGGGTTTACAAACAATTTGACTAATATTATACTATTGTAAGTTGCTATCGTTTTAAAGAAAGTGTAAGTAAAATAAAGAAAATCATAGGTTAAAGGTAAGTGGAAAAAGTGTTGTGGTTTTTATTTTTTTAGCTATGTAACTTAATTCGCTTTTAACATAATGGTTCATAGCTTGCAATTGTTAATAAAGATTTATTCATCAACCTTCTAACCAAACTCATAAATATCTTAATGATGAGCTGTGTCTGTTATAAAAATAGATTCTGTGTAGAATCAAACTAGCATTCTATAGACATAAATACATTTATTCAATCAAATTCTGTGCTTCTAAAATATTGAGCTTATAAAAACCAACATATTCAAAATATTGTATTTAATATGCTTTATTTAGTGAAAATTCTTGTTCTTGTTAGTTTCAATGATGATAATGTGTTTTCTGCTATTTAAAATCCATATATGCCAGGACAAAACCGTTAAAAAAAATATATAGAGCATTGCACCTTTCCTTTGTTATAACATAAAATTGTGTATACAGCACCATTTTATTACTAGAGTTGAGGGGTGTAAGTATGACCGTCGTATAACCTATAAAAACTACAGTGCTGTTATCGTAAATCATATAATGTATAACTGAAAAAATTATGATGCACATTTCCTTTTATGCGAAATTCGGTTAGCTATTTTGTGGTATTTTTATTTGTGGTCGTATTTTGACTGTTAAAGAACTGAGATTACTTTAAATTAATTTCAAAACAATTTGGTAGTCAGATCGAGGTATTTGATAGTAATTGTATTAAACAAACTGGACCAAATCAGTAAACAGAACGAAAAAGTATTATAAGTAAAAGTCAAAAGTAATATTAAATGTAGGTAAAGGATCACATTTCTCGTAGGTGTGAGACAGCTGGTTGTCTTAATCGCACCTCAACAGACAGACGCCACACGCGAGAAAACTTTCCTGTGAACTCCTCTCCAACTAAAACGTTTAAAATCATTACCCTCTTTTAAACAATTTATGTTACTTTTCACATAATAATATATTATTCAAAGGAGAATAGACTTTTATCAACAGTTCATCAGAGCATTTTTTATTTTAGGCAAAAATATAATAAGTTAAGAATCCAAATGATTTTCGGTAAATAAAGCTCCACCTTACTCAATATTTACTTCGATTAATTGATTTCCACAACATAAATGACAAATAATACAAGCAGTCTTCATGGATAGTTAAGCACAAACAACTTCACTATCCAAACAATATTTATTTTGCAATATCGTTGTTTAAAGCTTCACATGTTATTTTATTGCTAAGTAAGTTTTAACTTGCAGATGCAGGTATGTTTCACATTTTAAAGATACAAAAAAGAGATGTCAAAGCCTATGTGAATGTTGGAGAGAGAAACAGTAAAATGTAGCTACAAATCCCACCACATGTGTCCGCTATCCCTCAACTGACCGCAAACAACAGCTGTATATAAACATCTACAATACGACGGGCTCTTGTTTCAGCAATATTGTATTTTGAGATACAAACATTTTTTCACAAAAATAGTGAAAGATTCAACAAACCTAGATATCTAATTACAAACGAATACAAAATATGACAGAATAATTCCATAATCATCACAGTTTTATGTTTTTACTAAAATGCTTATAAAATCAAACGATTTTGTTAACTAAACGTAACTTTAAATGAAAATAGATAATAAATAGAATACACATAAAGTAATGAAGATGTGCAGTCATCATTTTGTTCTTATTATAGTATTTACCTAATATAAGTATAATAAAATAAATTATGTCTTATTAAATATATGGATAATAAATAACCAATTATGTAATAGTTATTCGCAGTAGAACTGGTTTTAATATTAGTATATTCAAATTTATCTACATGTGCAGATAATGATTACTTTATAATGTCCTTGTGTGGTTGTGTTCTACTTTCCAATGTTTTGAAATAATGTTTTAAATTAACTTGACAATACTTATAGGTACTTTATAGGTTTTCGATGATCAATGAACCTTCAAATTATCTTATACTTCATAATTTGAAAAAGGAGTTCAACGATCCTTTGATTATAAAAAGATGGACTATCCTTGGAAAAAGATAATGCATATAAATATTTCTTTTACCTCACTTAACTGCATATTCTAACGTATTTATCTTAATATGCTGTATATGAAGATTAATATCTTTAATATTGGTCAAATGTATCATATAATTATGAGTCTAAGGTAAAGGCCAGCTGAAGCTTTCTGTTGAATTTTATAAAGCTACAACTTAACACAGTTTTTGGAAAGTGAGGGAACAAGACAGTTCTATGTAAAATGGCTCATATTTCACCCTGTAGACCTGTAATTGTTTATTTAAGAACCTGTAACATTATAAATTGAATAAATCAATTTTATTGTTCAATGCCTTCAAGCTTTTACATATATTTCATTTGTTTTCATTTGCATTATTGCTATTTCGTTTTCCTCGAACAATGGGACATTCGTTCCATAAAGAATCATTTACTTTTCAATACTGATATGTTGTTACTCAATTTAAGTATTCGCATTTAAGATATAATTAGAAGTCCCGTCGATCACCAATGCATTTTATCCATGTGATAATGCCTCAATCCTCTAGGACTAGGCTAATGTTATGTGATTAACGATTCCGGGCTAGAACTAGTGTCCTAGGGTGTGAAGGTGGGCCATAAAAAAGCTATAAATGTTAAATGGATGTTGAATTAATCATTTTGAAACTGCTAAATCAATATTTAGGTTATACAATTAAACCCTAATTTAATTAAAAACAACATAGGGAGGTACAAAGAAAGGTATTAAATTGAGGGCGTTCTTGTAAACCAATTCTGACAATGTGGACCTGCAACTAAATGTCCACTTGTTTTAACTGACATTATTGTTCAACATATTCACTCAGTACAGCTGAGAACTTCTTTGTGTTGTAATTGAATTGTCTCACTCTGTTTTAATTTAACACGTGTTCGTAGAAGTTAATACAACTTTGACATGGTATTTTGCACGTAAGTGCAAAATCTATTAACATATTACAAGTCTTCTTGTGTTTAATATTTATGTGGTTTGCTTGTCAACACCAGTTTAATCTTTAAAATATACGCATGTCTGTATGAATTTTTAGTAGAATTATTGTACTTAGTATTTGTCTAATGATTAGTTTAATTTATATATTGAAATGTGTTCCTGGTATTATTTGCGGTAAGATATACTGTTTCTGTATGAAAGTTTACATTGACATACCGTACTTTATTATTGTTATTTCATAAACACTTTTTCCCATCTGAAATATGCTTGCTGTCAAGTATCGCATAGTTGTACAACCTCAATAAACGTAATCATATTTTATGAGCTACTTTTTCTATAATGACGGAAAATCTTCATAACGAATCCCATCTGTCAAATATGTCCATGTTGCAAAATAAAATTCGTAACACTGGCTTGTATATAAATTGTAAGCCAAATTTCACATGTTTTCTAAATATACCAAACTACATACGTTGAAAATCATATCTTTATGATATATGTGTAACTTTTAAATATTATTCTTTTTGATCAGTTCGAAATTTTCCTTTTGAATTTTGTAGAATATATCCAAATTGAAACTGAATGTATCAACTACTACTACTATCCAAATAGATGGATATACAATTGTAAGATAAAAAAGAAAAGAAAAAACATTTACTTACTGATTAATGATTTGAGTGCACACAAGAGATTTTTTTGAATGTGATTCAAACTTTTTTGCTTGTGTAGTCTAATTATCATAATAAGATAATTTGTTTGTAAACTCAAGCAAAATGTTTACAACGTAATTTGTTCCAGTTTTTGTGGGGAAATAATTAATGGCAGCTGTTGTTCGTTGATCCTAAAGTAAATATATTGTGTAAAATAAATTTGTTGACTATTACATTAAATAAACGGGATTGGATATTTAAAACCTTACAGCAATATTATATTTATTGAGGCCTACGGCTAAGATAAAGGATATACATATAAGTCTTGTATGTTTTGAAATTTGCTCTAATGATTTTAACTGATAAATGGAGACGTGTGAATACTAGAACTTTCGAAAAATGAAGGTTTCGACACTGTTTACAATACATTACACACTCAAATACATTACATACATTGCATAATCCACAGTAAAATATGAAGAAATTCACGGAGGAAGGACATGGTGACAATCCAAGTGTGTGTGAATGTAAACATCAGTATAGATCGATTTAATATTCGATTTATAGTAAAAAAATCACATTTAACACTGCAAAATTAGTCAATAAAATTTGAAAAAGAGCTTCACCCTTTTGTAGCATCATAGTTGTGTTTGGCTATGCTTATAACGTTTGAAGAAATCTATTATGTCATAGTTGTACAAAAAAGACATACTTATTTTTGCTGTTTTTCAACGTTCAATCCTTTTAAAGGAGAGTTTACATTATGAATGAATATTATATTTTTATTTATTTGCAAAGTTTATTACTTTTCAGGTATTATCTTTCATTGGCATTTTATAAAAATTTTTTAAAGTGCAAAAAAACATATTTTACGTAAGACATACTTCTTGATGCAAATTCTCATTTTAAATACGAATAAAAAGTATTTTGTTTCCGTAAAGAACAGATGATTTTACGTGGAACAAGATTACATTTTGGAAGGAATGCAGTTTCTACGGCAATATATCTTTATTGGACGAAGTCTTTGTGTCTTAACAAAAGAGATGAATCCTTTGTAAAATACGGTTATATTGAACAAACCTGGAACCCTGCGGGGTGATCTTCAATCCAAACGGTATTTGTTGCAAAAGGGTTGATTAATTAATAACTACACTTACGGTTATCTTATAAACAATAATAGCTGTTAACAATAATAACAATAATAACAACTGTGGTCGGCGCACAAGCTCCCTGCCCATGTCGGCTTTTTCGTTATATATATGTACTCTTTGCTAAGCATAGATGTACCGGTAATGCAAAGGTTAATTTTATTTTATTATTTTATTAGCGAATTTAAAGCTTATGTCTTTTTTTTCTTTAAATATTTGTGTACAAATTCTGTAAGTACTTTGTTGGAATAAAAATATAATTCATTCATTTGTATAATTTAGTTATTAAGTTTAGACCAATGATGTAGTAAAATGCGATGGCCTTCTTAAATTTGTTTGGCAAACAAATAAAAAATAAAAAAACTACAGCCATATTAAAAATGTACTTCCAACATTTAAAATGAATCTTAACAGTACATAAACAAAATTAATTAAATGCGGAAATAGAAATGTCAAATTGAGTCCCTATTTAAAATATCAAAACTAATGTATTGCACTTATGCATTGGCAAACACACAAAAATCAAATCCTAACACTAACAAAAATCCGATAACAATTACTGTCAAAAGTTTTAAATAACTGATTATGAAAAAACCTCCTTTATACGGCTGTTCTAACATTGCTGTCACTAAAGAGAATGATCAAACTAAGATAAGACTTTTTCTATAAGTGGACAAAAAGATATAGTAGCTAATAAAAAACTGTGCTAATTCGCAATTCAGTCATGTATAAAGTATACGATATCGTTTTATAAATCTATTTATAAATGCACTCAATGAAATCTGACACTTTGAATGTGAGTGATGCATATTATGTTTGGTAAAGAAAAATCACTAAAATAATAAACTATCAAAATTCTTATTAGGGTTTTGGAAAGCCTAACGGCATATTCATCCAGACAATAAACAGTGTTCCAAAGATAAGGAATTTAATTAAAACTCCTGAATACCTAAAAGAAAATTATTTTCTCTGTAATTTCTTTATGAGCGTGTTTAAAAATAATAAAATAGTATTGTTCGGATTGTGCAATAACATATTACATTTAATTTTTTTTTTACTTGTCTTTTTTTGTAACCTGTTAAATATCTCCATATTTATTATTTTGAATTCTAAATCTTCTATAATCAACTATTTCTCAAAAACCTTTTATTCAGCCTACTTTATAATTTTTTCTATATACAATCAGATAAAATTTCAAATGAATCGCGATGAAGAGGATTGTTAAAAGTGATGTATTAAAAACAAATAGTAGTTCGGCTTAAGGTAAAAAGAATAAAAAAAAAACTAAAATATAATAAACACTATACAACAGAACAACCGAAATATGCATTCGATTGTTTCGAAAGACTAACTTTATAGACAGTAAGACAAAACTGGAATTATTATTGCTGAAAAATATGATTTACTTGGCAAATTACACAAATTCTAATACGACCTCTTCCACAAGTCTAAGATGTAAATCCGCTGGTGAACACCAATTAAGAAGATTACCTTGATCTTGTCAGCTTTGAGTTGGCTGAATTCGTTGTGATTAGGTGACAGTCCAGTTGTGTGTTACCATTTTTAAAAGTTTTATTCTTCGGTTGTTGTGCTTTGGGTGGAATTCTTTGAAGACACAGTTGTGGCAAAAGTTCCTACTACCACTTTTTTTATTTTTATATTCGTCATAAAACGGAAAGTGTTCATTTACAATTTGTGTGATAGCTGTACATATTTAATTTTCTATCCGCTTTTGAAGAACTTTAATTATATTAGATTACCTTTCTTGTTGTAGCCCGTAGTTGTTGATTTAACAAACATCTTACTTACTCATAAGCTACAAGCTACAACAAAAAAAGGTAATATAATACATACAAAATGTACCAATAAAGGTAACGAAAATGGTATATTAAAAAAAAACACTAATTTTAAAATGTATTTCATCAGTGATCTTCAATAATTTATGGCCGTCAGCTATAAATTGAACCTGTTGTAAACATAAGCTTCTCCATAAGCATACTCCATTACCTCTTCGTTCATTGTAATTTGAATTAAACGCAACACGTTTGCACATCACAAAGGTTAATAAATCTAAAAGGACTAATAATTCAATTCAAATCTAATTATGAATTAATTTTTATTATACTGTATCTACTCAAACACCCTCCTGACTTTACACGCTACCTTCAAAGATGTTCTTGTGAACTTCTCAATAGTTATTGAGCATATGTGAGTAGTAATTGAGCACTTGCTCACACCTTCATAAAAAACTAGAGTTTAACTAGTCGTATTAACTCCTCACTACTTACTTATCCTGCTCATATGCCCAATAGATATAAGAGTTTGAACTTTTTTTTATCTTAAAGCTAATCTTAATACAAAGTTGTATGAACCTTTTACTAATGCCCAACTTCCTCTATCTTCCAATGATATACTGATATAATACACTTCGCTCAAACTTCTGTTGTGTTGGTAAAATATTTCACAGTAAACTTCAAAAAGTCTTGTAATGTCATTAACAACTGTTTATATTTATTAAAACTCCAATGATAACAACATATAACTAAGTACACAATATTTAATTACATGACTATTAAATTTAAAAAATCTAATCATGAAATAACTATTATTTTTATATCCACTTACTGTGACCGATAAAACATAACGTAATATAGGTATTTACTGAGGGACATTCAACGGAAACATTATATTAATGCATAAACAAGCAAATCTATTTATACAAATACATATGAAAAGCTCGATTCACCAATAGTTTTAAATTAGTGGAGAAATTACAAATTGTCTATAAGTACAAAAAATGTGCTAGGTGTTAAATAAGGGTAATTAAGTAAGAAATATAACATTCAGCTAAAAACATAATCATTTAAGGTTAGGAGAACATTTTTGAAATAAACTAAAACACAATGTACAGTGTTAAATATCAAATTACACCACAGTATGTTTGCAGCCAGAGTTAACGGCGCGAGTTTATGTTGTGTTTTATGGAGCCACAACTCTACAAGACTACGAGGGAATTAGGAAGTCGGCGATACAAGAGGGCTAGAGCGAATTTTCTTGTATTTTGTAGCCTACGTTATGACGAAATGTTAACGTAATGTTCATATTGGCTAAAAAATACACAGTCATCTACCATTACAGATTAAACCATTTCTACACCTAAAATAATATGAGTTAGAATCTAATTCATTTAGATATATACATTATTAAGCATATGAAAGTCTTCTTTTAATTAAAATATAAAAATAAAGAAGAATTTCCGAAATACGTTGTAATAAAAAACAAATCGAAAATATCCTTATGATACCTTTTCTTAATGGTAGAATGACGCGTCAATATTAAAAGAAAGCCAAACAAGTATCTATGACAGTATAATTATTGTTCTCAATATATCTAAGTTCATAAATCCGATACGTTCCTTTTTATAAAATATACTTTGTATTGTAAAATTGTTTGTTGACATTAATATAATATAAAAGAAACATTCATACATGTATTACTCCCAATATATCGCGTGACTTAAAAGGAAGCCAAGCTTGCGTTTTAAAGATTTTTTTTCGTATTTTAATGTAATACAAGATGAGAGCCTTTGAAAGATAAAAGCAATTATATTGTTCCAAGGCAGTTAATTTCAGCGGCAACGAAAATATGATACCGTTATAATTTAATCTTGCACTTTGTAATTTACCTGTTGTGGGTTTAAATCGTTTTCAGCATATTTCAAATACAAAGTAAGGAAAGTATTTTTTTTATTTATTTAATAACAGTCTTTTATAAAACGCTTTATGAATTTGACTATAAATCATATTTTTAATTTATAAATTAGTAGAGGTCTAAATTAACATTGGATATTTAACATAAAAACTACTTGAATCATCTTTTTATAACGTGTATTCTCTCCCCATGTTTGGTATAAAAAACATTTGTTGATTGTTATGCATTGTCAAAATTTATTTTTACCATAATGAATGCGGTTTCGTCATTTTTCCATTCACTCAAAACTCATTTTTTTATACAATTACTTGCAAATAATACTCCGAAATACTGGAGAATATTTAAAAAAAAATTTTAAGAACTAATAATCCAGTGATATCTGAAATTATGCTACGTGCCTTGGATTTTGAGAAAAAAGTTGCATTTTAATTTTCCTAACCTATATGTGTTTGAGTCTATTTTTTAAAATTAATAACGATAGGTACTATTTATTTATTTAACAATCAATCAATCAAATTATCCGTTATTCATTTTGTACACATACACTAGGCTGCTAACATAGTTATAGTTTTTTTTTTTTGTACGAACCATTAGAGTCTCGTTTTGAGTTTTCCATATTTTTTATTATTATTTATTGACGTTTCCATCAAATAGTAGTAGTACACATAGTACATAGTAAGTACACAAACAATAACAATTTCAAGAGATAATTGCGTGCAAATACACAATGTCTCAAGTAGTTTCACTCATAAATCGGTAAATAAATAAAACCTGTGTACACTGCATGTTCTCCATACTCAAGGTAAACATAAATGAAGAGCAGGTCTTAAATAAAATTATAAACTGAACAGATTGAGAAGGCACGGCCAGCAGACAGCGTTTAATGTTTCCGGCGGAAGTTCGCAGCGCTATCTTGAGTCACCGGAACTGCTTAAACAGCTTCTTTAAACGTCATTAAAATTTAAATGACAATTTGCCAAGTAATTAAAAATTATATTTTTTCATGTCATCCTAATATTTTAACACATTTTCAACTCCATTAATGTAGACTTAGACAAATCAAGTATCATTTATAAACTACTCAACCCCGCTGGTATATAGGCTCACAGTATTTAATTATTTATTTTCTCCTATTCACTTGAAGAACCAAACTATTTACATTGCTATATGCTGAACAGAATCATCTCTCAATACGAGTTGTATATAACACTTCAACAATACGATAGTTTTTAAATTCTTGTATCAATTAATTGTAGTTGGCTTGTATTGCACAATTACTCAAGAGGCAATAATGAATCCTTTGGCACTGAATGATTATAGTATTTTGACATACAAGTTGTGCTATTTTAAGTTAAAACTTTTAATTTGTTTGTTGCATCAAAATACAAATGAAAAGTTTTACTTTGGTGAAAGGTTCCGCTTATATGATAAATTAAGTGTTTAAATACTTTAAATATTACACCTTGAATCGTCTAGTAAAACTAGGCTAGAGATAGTTTTATGTTAGGAATAAAAGATGGTATACTTTAATGTACAATTATCTTTTCAAAGTCTAAAGGTAAAAAATCAAAACAAATTGGAAAAAACTATTTTTTTCAGTCATTTAATAGGAATCAGGTGAATTGGTTTTAGTATAACAATTGAAGATACATACTTCAAACGTTGTGTTTAGTAGACTAAGGGGAACCTATCCATTTCATTTTGATAGACCTATTACAAAAATACTCTCGCAGTATTTTGTATTATGTCCGTAATTTAAGTGACATTGTTCCATTAATGGTAAATAAATTAATAAGATTACCCGTTCGTGCCTCCATCATACCAACATATTTATCGAGTTAAATCACAAACAACATTTTAGAAGCCTTAAAACTACTGTTAATATGGATTTTTTTCATTAAATTTTATACGATACTATTTGCCTTACCGTTGCATTGTCATATGGTGTAAAACATTAAGAAAATAGTGTTATCAACTGAAGGAGATAATGAACAGAAATTAATGTTTTAAAATGTTGCATAAACCACTAGAGTAATAATGTTACTTACATTTTACATATTTATTTTAAATTAGTTTACACTTTTAAAACCATTCTCGCAGCATAATTTCACGAACATAAATACGGTGAACGTAAAATACACGATATTAATCTGAAAAATAACATTTATCAGAGCAAAAACTAAAAAAAAACTCAAATTCATGCAACTTAGCTTTCAAACTCTTTTCATGGACCTAAGTCAATTAAAAAAACCTATCGAGATTTACTTCATAGACTTGAAAGGCCTGTGCTCTTAGAGGTTTGAAATAAGGATTAAAAACCGTTCCTGTATTACCTAGTCTATATCAATTCATTTAAATATTTATTGCTTTTCACAAAAACAAGAAAATAAATACAAGACAAAGATAAATGCAGTGAAGAGAAGCAAGGTGCGAAGTCACTAATGTTTCCGGCGGAAGTTCGTCTCAGCTATCTGACGTACGACAGCGCCGGAAGTGACGACACAACATATCTTCTATGTCTCAGCACATCCCTTAGTATTGCACAATATCACGATACAACAACAGTACGAATCACATTTTTGTCTTTTTATATGAATAATACACGTTTTAACGTATTCCAAAGTTTCTTCAATTATAAGGGATAGTATGTAAACTATCCCGGGAATAAATATGTGGAATAAATTGCCTGATACATTTAAAACTGAACTCACAATAAATGTTGTTTTCACTAAATGATTTAATCTTAACGATCATTATTTAACCAGGTACAACAGTGTGTATATTAGCATTGACTATAGTTAATTATATTAGTTAACAAAGTAACCTTAACCATTATTGCTAGTATTTTAACTAGGCTACTATAAGTTTGACTAGTTTACTAGTATCCATCCCCAATTGTGTCAGCCTGTTAATTTGATTGTGCTAACTTTGACTCAGAGTATTTTTTAATAAACTATTTTGTGTTTCAGTACTTTCCGATGAGCCAAAGTTTCTCGAGCCTATACCTAACGTGACAGTACCAGTGGGAAGAGATGCGTCACTTCCTTGTGTTGTGGAAAACCTCGGAACGTACAAGGTAAGGTGACATCTCAATTTAAATGTGATATTCATCATAGATATCAAAATAGTTTATATTGATATTATTCCACCTATTAGCCAGCAATAATTAATAAACCTTTACAGACTTACCTTTCGATTTAAAGATTTTGCTTCCTAGGATATATTTTACAGCTATGTTTAATTGTATATGTAGCTATTTTAAGATGCACGCCAACAAAATATTACGGATGAAAAAAAACTAAATAAAAGAAAAAAACATACACAACGTTTTTACTCCATGAGCAAGGATTAAAAATGGTATTAGTAAGTGTGTTTTAGTATTGTAACAAGAGCTCACCCCGTGGTCAAAAACTTGACCAAAAGTATGTATTGTGCAAACTTCTCTATTTATCCCCACGCTGTAAATAAAACATGCAATTAGAATTTCTTCCGTGACCTTCTTTTGGTACAAAGCGCGTGTAAATCGGTCCAGTAGTATGGTCAGGCTAGCTGTCGTAAGCTTTACAATTTTTCCCCATGTTAAATCTCCAGAAGAAAAGTCTCCATAATTATTTTTATATAATATGTTCCTAGAGGTCGCTCCGTGGTTGAAAACCCAACAAAAAATATGTAATGTACAGACTTCTCTATTTTCCCCACACACACTGTAAATAAAACATGTGATTGATCTTCCATCTGTTTTGATGTTCTGTTTATATTTTGTTGTTATTTCGTCATCACCATGGCAACCCATAAGACCCATGTAATTTTTTTAAAGATTTCAAATTAATTTTTCGTGTTTATTTGTGAGCCTAATTCAATTTATAATTGTATTCGTCACATCTACCGGTAAATATCTTTCATTTGGTACCAACTACGTGTAATTCGGTCCAGTACTATGATCAGGCTAGCTGTCATAAGTTTTTCAAACGTTTTTTAGTATATAAGATTACTCTTTTCACTTTTTATTTTGTTAGATAGTACAAAAACTAACTAATTAAGTAATCGCAAAATAAAAATAAATAAAAAAACAGTACCTTAACAGTTGTTGTACTGATGATTGATTTATTCATTCAAACATAAACTTTTTATTGGTATTTAGTTAGTTAAGAATATTTAACACTTCTAGAGAGCTATATATTTTATGTAAAATAATTATATTTGCGAGCACATATGACGAAGTATATAACACCTCCCAAACCTTAGGCAGTTATGTCTCACGCAGTCATAAATTTGCAGCTTCTTAGGCCTATTTGCTTTACATAACTTACGAACAAAGGTGAAACTTAAATTGTAATTCTTAAACGTTTACAAACAAAAGCGTCCTGACTGATACAAAATGTTTTGTTGAATATGCTATAGTAATTATGTTTCCTTTCAGACCTCAAAAGACACTAAGTCTCACCAATCTATATCATTTAGCACATAGATACTAACGCAATTTGTTTTGCTAGGATTAAATTATCACAGCTCAACCACTTCAATCAGTTCCCCTTTTATTATATAAATTTAAATTATTTTTGTTATTTAAATCCATCAGTATTTTGGATTTGCATTCTGATTTCACGATAAACCTTAAAAATGACAGGAATAACACTTTAGTATATCTTTTTTACACTATGGATTCCATTCGAAGTCTGTTTCCACACTATTTCACAGTATGTTTTTCTTTATGTGACAAAGAAACATTTTTTCATTTGTTGACCTTTCAAGAGGAGAACAATAATATATATATACATGTTATCCCAGTACTATTTACAAACGCAAGTTTAGCTTAATGGCTTTTACACTTTTAAGGTAATACAATTATTACACCCAAACTTCGTTATGTTTATGTTGTATGTTATAAGTTAATTTTATTATAAAGAATAAATAAGGTTAAATTTACACAACTTCCAAGTACATTACATATCAATTCCCGAAAGTACAATGTTCATAGAATACTACGCTTTGATACATAAAAGGATACACAGAGCAACCAATAAAAATGCAAATCAACGGAAAAGCATAAGGGTTCTTCTGTTGAACTTCTGCTTTGCGATTTATATAAAATATATTCCTACAGAGTCATGATTTCAAACGCCTACATATAAGTACAATTTAGAAATTATTTTTTCAGAGGTTTAGCTATAAAAACATATTTTAATGAGGTTATGGATATAGTTGTGACAATGGGCTTAACTAATAATTATGAAATGCAGTTACATTAAATTTTTTTTTATACAAACTTTTATACAAACCCATATATTTTTTAGTGTTGTATGGCTTCCTTTCTTTCTCAACGCTTTTATTAGATCTTATTCTTTGTATGTATTTCGCAAGAAGTTTTTACAAACATATCAATAGCATAAATACTTGAAATCAACTCAATTCTTAAAACTGAGATAGTTTCTCTATGGACTTTCAAATAACAAGAATATACATTAGATTAGTAAAAAAATTCAAAATGCCTTTCAATTACTTTACTAAAATACAGAAACTGTAGATTCACAACGTAATAGAAGCACAACAAATCATCCCAAGTAATATGCAGAATGTGCTCTCTCGCGTTAAAGTGCTCATACGTCTCATCACTTACTCATTTACATATATATTGGGTAATTTGGTAAGTGACTGACGTCCTTCCTAATCATCCACCTCACTTTGGTGTCTTAGAAAATAACTAGAATTGAACTACAGTATATCAATCTTTATAAATACATACCTGCAGAAACTAGCGAATTTTACGTCAACTCTGTCTATTAGATTGCAGTTATTGAAATTAAAATTAAAATGTTAGTTCATTTTATATAACCTACGTGTCTTTCTCATAAACCTATATGTACAAACGGTGATCAGAAAGAACTGTACGGTATACCTATCATTATCAGACCAATGTTGACTACATTAAGCTGATTTCGAACACGTGACGTCTGAATCATCACATCAACATCCCAAACGACTTATCCACCACTTTTCATACATTTCACTCATTCTTTCCCTAGAAATTATTTTTATGTAGACAGACTTTTGCACCAAACAGGCTATACTAATCATTTACCGAAGCTCTGCTCTCTACCTGCTTACTCCCTCAAAAGACTCAGTTTTACCTTATTCACCTAACATACAGCTCAAACTAGGACTAATGTTATTAAAATTATCATTATTCATACCTTATTCCACTTTTTTCGATGCATAATCAATATTCCCCATCTCACAGGTTGCCTGGATCCACATCGATCGTCAGATGATCCTCACCATCCACAGACACGTCATATCCAGGGTACCCAGGTTCAGTGTATCTCATGACAGTCAGAAGACTTGGCTGTTACATGTGACGGGGGTTCAGCAAGAAGACAGAGGCTTCTACATGTGTCAAGTCAACACAAACCCGATGATCAGCCAAGTAGGCTACCTTCAGGTGGTAGGTAAGTGTACCTATATGTAATTTAATTATCTCATAGTAGTAATAGTTTCACATGCTTTGAGAACTTTGGGATGGACTAGGTTAAATTGGTTTGGGTAATTTTAATCGATTCGTTGTGAAAAGATAAGAACTGTGTTTTGCATTTTGAATTGTCTTGAGATTCTACTAGAAAAGGTTTTGATTTGTTTATGTAAAATATAGTATATTTCGTACCTATTGCAAAACCATTTCGCTATTTTTCCTAGTATCAACGATATTTTCACCACACTATACCCTATTAACACTATTCTCCAAAATAATAATGCACACAATCAACACAACTACACCTTTAAGGTTATGTAAGGTGCTTGTGGACCATGTCTGTATCAAATTTGAACTCATTTTGAACTCGAGATTTAAAAGCATGTTCGTTTTGGATCAATAACCTTTTCAAACCTTTCAGTGCCTCCCAACATCATAGATGAGGACAGTTCAACGTCAGCTGTAGCTGTGAGGGAGAACCAGAATATCAGTTTGGTCTGCAAAGCAGAAGGTTTCCCCACCCCGAAGATAATGTGGAAAAGAGAAGATGGAAATCCCATCACACTTGATAGAAAGAAGAAAGGTACACTATGTAGTATAGGCTTTTAGTGTTCCGTCTTATTATATCTTATCTAAGTGATAAAATTTGGAAACACATGCGAATGGAAACCTTTGGCGTGGAATTTTTCTTAAGTAATAGCTAGCTAAAAAAACATCAAACATTGGTGATCTTTAAAGACTTCTCTGAAATATACTAAAACAAATTAATAGTCTCAACAATTTAGTTAACTGGGTAAAACTGGACATTTTGTAGCCAAAATTTAAAGGTACGATGAGTAAATTAGGGAGATTTCTTTGGTAGATAAGCTATCCCTTTAAAAAATTACCATTTATTTAAGGCCCAATGGTCTAAAACACTAAAGACTAAAAGTTTCTCAAGTTTGAACCATCACGTTGTGACTACCAGACAAGCATAAAAACCACCCACATAAGCTACACTTGATATTTAATCATTGTTAGAGTAAAATAAAGATACACACTTAAGTATTCGATCCGAACGATGTGTTACATTATTGGAAAAATAAACTATCACTTTCATCCATACTTGTTCCATTAACTCAAACATACAGTGCCAGTTGTGATACAAAGTTCTACAACTGTGTTCCCAGGAGTTGTAACAGTGACTGTGTACGACGGAGAGCAACTCAACCTAACTAGAATCACAAGGAACGAGATGGGAGCCTATCTGTGTATAGCAACTAACGGCGTGCCACCATCCGTCAGCAAGAGAATCATAGTGGATGTCGAATGTAAGTGATGTTGAACTAGTTTGGCTAGATAGGAAGGTCAAATGATTAAATATTTTGATTAAAAGCAGTTTTAAATGTTTAATTAATATGATGCTCTTAGTAATCGTCTTATTGAGACTGAAGCATGGATAGTAAAACTAGGTTAAATGTTAAATGTACGCATGCGATGTATGGAGGTGTTCAACTAATTCTACTAATTTTTTTTTAGGTATGTTATTTTATGACTTTTCGACCACGCATTGATGATATAAATTTATACATGATTGATTGAAGAGGGTTAATTTTGTGAACATAACTTCTCTTAAAGCTTTTAACCAACTTACACGATTTAGGTGTTGTTTTTAATAGCCCATGCATCTTTAAAAATGGTCTCAATGGCAAGGGATTTTACCAAGTGACCAACAAAGTTGATATTTTAATTTGATGAAAAATATTTGTGGTATTCAAATCAGCTTTTCTCATTTGTTTATTCTTAATTGTTTTGATGTATTTTAAATTGACCGGCTATCTATGGATACCTGGAGAGTCTGAGAGTTCAGTGTTTGGCTGAATTTGTGAATAAATTGATCTTTGGTAATCTCTTACAAATAGTTCCTGTTGATCCCATTTACGTCACACTATTTCAAATTAATACTCAATTTTATTGGAGTGAGTACTAACCTTGAATAGAAACGTATTAAAATTTGAATGGAATTTATATTACCACTTGGCCAAATGTTTTGCAATATAAAAAAGTAAGTAATTATAGCAACATGTTAGCAAAAACTACTATGCTACTACTTAAGGTCCTTAAAATTAAAGTTCTAATCAGTGATTAGGCAATATATTAAATACTTTTATAATCCCAAAACATACATCTTACATATAAGTTGCAGAATCAGGCCGTATATGCTGCTGTTCTAATAATAAACATTTCAATAAAACAAATAAGGAAGTCGAGGAATTTTCTTGAGCTTTCAGTAAACGCAAAACGTGCCCCATTTCTCTCTTGAGCAAACGCCGGCTGCTACTAAGTGCGGCTTGACTCTGTAACTGTTCCCCTCATACTTAAGGAACGAATCCCATTGTATAATTTATCTTAATATATAAAGTATATAGATTGTTTATAAATTAGTACACTACCAAAAGTAGTCAAATTACATAGATGGGAGAATGTATATTTTATTTGTGTGGATTGTGAATTATACCTATAACAAAAATATAAAGGAATTTTAAAATGCGATTTGAATAGTAATTATCAGATATTGAAGTTATTGTAACGTTATACAATCCTCGCATACAAATCATTTGCTTTGAAACCCCTTAGCGTTTTCAAATTTGGTGCAACCTCCACATATTACTATTAGGCATCACTTTTTTTTATATTGGTAAAACATTTAGTAAATAAACAGTTATGAAATGGTGTACTAAAAAGAAACTGACTTTCATTTGACTTCAATAATTGAGAATATAATAGTTAGGCAACAATAGTTCTTGTACCACACAGTCTGTCCGAATCCGGCTAATATTAGATGAATATTCAGCAGAAAAAAAAACGTTTCACTCATGGGGATAGCGTTAGTGTGTTAAAGACACAACATTATACTTATTATCTCAATTTCGTTAAGCCCAAATGTATTTGTCTCCATAATATTGGTGTATATTTATATTTCAGTCTCGCCGATGGTGTGGGTACCAAATCAGCTGGTAGGAGCTCCAGCTGATACAAACGTCACTATTGACTGCTACACAGAAGCCTACCCTCGAGCCATCAGCTACTGGGTCTACCAAAACGTCATGCTTCTCCCAACGTCCAAGTATACTACTGAGACTTCAGAGAATAGCTACAGGTCCACGATGAAACTGACCGTGCACAACCTTCAGCCGAGAGACTACGGCAACTATAGATGCATCTCAAAAAACTCCCTGGGGGAAACAGAGGGTTCCATACGACTATACGGTATGATTTATGTGTATGTGTGAACGTATAGTTATTCGTGCAACTAGTGAGAAAAGTGAGCAATTGCCTCACTCGAGAGAAATCCCTACTCAAGAGCCGTAGGCGAGTGAGGAATGGTTTCTCGAGTGAGGCAATTGTAGGCCTACGTTACGGCCTTTCCTACAGTTACCATAAAACAAATAAATTGGTGAAGAAACATAACCTATTTTTACACAGAAGTGAACTTTTAATATAACATTTAATGTGAAGTGACAAATAAACAGTACAACAGCTGACCAGCTGATTTACAGCCGGTGCTGCAAACGTTTTTCGCGCGCATACGACGTTGCCTGCATGTTACGCGCTCACTATTTCGTGCCTTCACGTTGCAAATCTGGAGTGAGACAAAGTAATTACAGAGAGACAATGTTAACATTGTCTCACTGATAAGCGAATTGGCCACTTTGCTTTCTCAAATCAGTGAGAGAACATGTACATTGTTAGGTAACTGTAGGAAAAAGTTATTTATACGTGTTATAGGCTAATGAAGACCATACAATTCTTATCTAAATTAATGCTGGTCTTATTTTGTGTATGGGTATGCTGTACGCCACTTACAACATAGAAGTTAGTTATAAGAACAAAGGCAATTTCTTATTAATTCAAGGGTTGAATATAAGTGGTTGCGTATAAATGGTTGCGGTAGCAAATAGTTTCGGTTCAACACTGGAACCATCAGGCTTTGGTTCACTTTTATTTTGTATCACTTTTCTCACTAGTTGCACAAAACCATCAGGCTTTACAAGGACATTGTCGCTTCTTGAGAAAGTCGTCACAGTTTACAGAAAAAGTTACAAAACATCGAAACATAAAACACGCCCTGCACGGCTACCGCAACTATTTAAATTGGTAATTTACTCAGGGGAGGTACAGAAGAGGCTACGATGACAGCTGTGGGCTTCTTATTAGCTGAGGGAACGCCATTACCGTAACAATACGAGTTGAAGCCATTGGCCTCGGTGGTCTAGTGGTTAGCGTGCCGGTCTGATATGCTGAAGGTCCCGGTTTCGAATCCTGCTAGTAACATTAACTTTTTGTCCAATAGTTTTTCATTATCAGCAAGTTTAGTTGGTTTGGTTCGATTATGACAGTTTAATTTTATTATTAAGTTATTATAAAATTTTTATTGAGCAATTTCTAGTTTTATTTAATAAACAGAATTATTTTTTCTATTACTAAACTTTTGTTATACTGTATTATTTCATTATCAGCAAGTTTGGTTAGTTCGGTTAGGTTATGATAGTTTAATTTTATAATTAAAAAATAATAAAATTAAATTTGAGGCATTTATAATTTTATTTTATGAACAGAACTATTTTTGCGATTAGTAACTTAAACCTTCATTGCCAAAGTGCTCTCTACTACAGCGCTGTTCACGGAGGAATTTTGAACTAATGCCTCAATCGTACCTCCCCTAAGTCAGACCCATTTAAATTACATAAAATACAGGTTTTAAACCACTTGTATTGTATATTGGTAACCCGTAGGCTATACATATTGATAAAGGTATAGGTGAGTTGTCTCTAAATTTGATGATAAATTTGTAAGACTTTACGGTAGATTGAAGTATCTACATTACTTAAGCAATATTTTCTCACTATGTGTCTACCTGAATGAAATTTCTAAAGGATACAATTAATTATCCGATGTATTGAATGTACTGAATCTGATATCTAACAGATTTTTTGCAAATTTTCAGAGATCCCGAGGCCCTCATCTCCACCAAAAGCCACAAAAGTCGTCAGCGGAGCGACGAAAGAAGGTAAAATACAGTGTTTATAAAAAAAACATCGACCAACAATTTATTATATTAGATATAAAATATTGTCATCAGTATCAATACAGGTATCTACTAAAGGTATTATTTACGTATTAATTAGCTTCATTTCATTTATTGTTTTACGTATAATTCATTCTATATCATAAAAGAGTTGATTCCAACGCGAGTGATAAATATTTTACTATAGGAATTGTTTTTTTATCTCCCTGGTTTCAATATAGAAATTGAAGCCTCAACTTTGATTACATCAAACAACAACTTTGAGAATCAAACAATGTTTATATTGTCAAAATAACTAATTTCATGATAAATACAAAAAAATATCAACGTATGTTCCAAAAATATACCTTCACTTAGATACAGTAAATTCAATTTCGTTTAACGAAAATGATGTAAGAAAAATTAAAATAAAATATTCTAAGCACATAAAATAATTTGTGCTTACATTATTCATAGTTGTTCCAGACAATTTTAGAATTGATCTGCATCAAGTTTTATTCGAAAGAACACGAATACTAAAGTATTCATAGCGATGCAATACAGTATATTGTGCGGGAGAGGTATTTCCTCTTCGTATATTTAAGAACCATACATGCCGGTGTTTGGGGTTCCTTAATATCCTTTCTGACTTTTATGGCCGTTCGGTCAGACTTAAATTCTTCCGTACTTCTCTCCTTACTTTTACAGCTACCTCGTGAAACTAGACTGTGTATTTTATAAGTAAATAAACTATCCTAGTAATATCCTCCAGTGTCTATCACATTATCATCTTGCGTTTCGTAACCATTAAATAAATACAAGGTAAATCAAGCATTTAATTATACATATTAAATACACACAGATTTTAAGAGTGTAAACATCTATAAACAATGGATTAATTCCTATTACAGCGTTCTACAATAATCGTATTGATTGTTTGCGATTATTTTCAGATTAGCTTATGACTTTCACGACTTTCTATCTACGCATCTAGCAATTTCTAGGATAATAGTTCAAGATATTTTTACTACCCAAAGTTCAGATATTGTTAGATAGCATCCTACGTTCATAGCCCAATGACAAACAAATGCCATCTAGGTCTGGTCACGTTCTTGCTTGGAATCAAACAAATGTTTGGGAACATCTTGAATTTTTATATTTAGGCAAATAGGTGTGAAATTTGCTAGGTGTATTTTCTGCCTTATTTACTAACAAGTGATTTTACCCAACAATTACTTTTTTTTTAACTTTCTGATTTTATCATTGAATTTTGTAATGTAAATCAACCCCATTAGAATAATTAAGTTTTGACTCGTGCATAACGTACGATAAGAGTCTAACCAAGATGGACAAAAATAACTAGACTAAGGAACGCGTATAAATAAGTTATTCCACCAGTGGCAGTCTTTTAGCCTTATTGTATTTGTATACAAAGGACCTAACCTAACCTTTAACTTGATAAATTCGTATTATTGTACACTCTTACCATATGAGCTCACAGTTAATGGTTGACTCAACATGCTAAAGTTTGTTATTTACACTTTTTTGATGTTATATTTTATTTATGTTTTATTTTTACCTTTGTAAAAGTATTCAGGCAAGCATTTGTAATGCATAGTGCGATTGCAAGGGAAGAGCAGTTTCTGTCATATATCACTCCCTCCCCATACAGTGACTTGCGGTGTAAGGGAGAGGGTAGTTGAGTTATAGTACCAGCAAAGTGCAGAAAAACTAATGGCATTATATTTTGCTACTTGTTGTCCAGAACAAACGTTATGCTTCAAAATAGATGATTATTCCTTAGAATTTAAAGTTTTACATGGGGTTAACATTTTTCTTTTGAGCGAGAAACCTCGTATTTAATGTATTCTTAGAAAATTCTATTTTCCTTTTTTTACTGTGATATAATTTTACGAACCTTGCCTTAAGAGTCCTTGTAGGCTAGCGGTCATCCTTGATAATTTTAAACAGCTGATGAAGAGTTATTTATCGTCCAACAATATTTTTTCAAACACCAAAGTGATAATAATTTAAATATCTAGTATACTGTGAGATTATAAATGTTTTTGTGGTTTTGAATTAATTACTCTCCAAGGGAGTCCATGGAAGCTAACGGCCATCTTGGATTTGCCCGCCATAAGAGCAATGTTAATTTTGTTAGTTTCAAACAGCCGCTAAAGAGCTATTTACCATCTCAAAATATGTTTCAAACACCATAGTAATTGTTATTTAAATATCTAGTATACTGTGAGATTATAAATTGTATTTGTAGTTGTTTAATTGTGTTACGAGTTCGAAGACAGTTCGAAGACAGTTCGAAGACAATTCGAAGACAATGCTCCAAGGAAGGTTAAAGTTAGACAATTTAATACGTTTTTTTGTATTCGCATTGACTTTTTACGTTCGCACCTTCGAAATTAATAAAAGTTGCTGTTGTAATAAACTTGTGTTAGCTTTGAATCGATAGGTCATAGAGTGAACATAGTATGGATATTAATGTTTAGATTTATTGTTACTTTTCGAGTAAATACTACCAACTTGTATAATAGTAAGCGACGTTAGATTCATTAACTACAGATTTCATTTGTAATGTTTATGATAACACCTACAATTTAACCACGAGCCTTTGAACAATTTTTGTTCTATCAAAAACTCAATAAAATATTAAACTTATAAAATAGGGCTGCTTAAATTTTAAAACTAAAGAAATAAAACTATTTTAAAGACAAAAGAACGACAAAAAAGCTGTTTTATTAGGCTATTCTAAGCTATTTCTTATATACTTTCAGTGTTTTGGATTGCCACCAACACGTTGTCGTAATTTCTTATATAATATGGAATAAATAATATACTTATGGCAACGTTGAAATTTCAAGTAAATTAACACGAAACTTTTCATGTAAAAAAACTGTTCTCCCTTCGTAACTGATAAATGTACCTATAACTCTTTTACATGTACCATTCATTACCTTATCAAACATATCTAAGTCTCCAGGAAAGCCACATTTTCAAACTGACATAAATACTAGACCGAAGCAACGCTACGTTTTGGATGTGTACAGCACTCAATTTCTGGAGGATGCAATAATTACTTAAACTTAATCTACAACTGAAGTTGAATTAGAACTTGGTAATAGGATCAATTGCTGAAAAAAAATCAAAAGGTAAACTTTTTTAAGTACCGCAAAGTATTTACCCCGATGACAAATATTACAGTATAATTAGGCTGTAAAATCCTACATTCTAGTTCAGCGTTTGAACTGCAGTATTCAACCATTTTATGGTTTACTCCTCTGCATTGAATATTATTTAACTTAATTTAGTTCCAAACTAAATGGACGAACCAAATTGACTGAAACTATCACTGGCATTTAAAAGGTGCACCTAGTTACTAACTAAATATCAAGTCCGTTTAAAAGTAGACTTAATGCAACAGTAACTCGAGAAAGCCACTTATGTGCAGGTAGTTACTAAAGTTATTAGTTACTAAAGTCGTAAGAAATATTCTCTAAAACTAGTTCTAAAAATTAAATTAGTAACACATTAGCTGATTGTAGAAAGCTTTGTCTACAGCCGAATAATTTAATTATTGAATCTCTATTTTTATCCTTTTGTCATAGACAAATAAAATTAAATATAGACTAACAGCAGTGTTGCGGTTAGCACAAGTTCTGGCGCCCATCGCTAGCAGTGCCGTGTAGTTACGTAGCGCGTGTGCCATAACTACGGCGCTCCCAGTGGTGGACACTAGAACTTTATGCTAACCGCAGCACTGCTGTCGGTTTATATTTTATTATATTTATCTATGCTAAACTATTCGTAAATAAGTAACTTTAAAAAGCAACGTATGTACAGGGAGACTCGGCAGTCGCAACAACAGCAACCTTCTGATGCAGTCCACTCCCATGAACCCTTCCCTCTCGGACCCCTCTTGTGCAGGTATTCGGTGTGGCATGTGCACTTAACACCCTGCACAATGCACAGTCCACTGCACTCTGCACAATAACTCCAAGAAATATTTTCTCAACCCAAACTTCAAAAATATTTTAAAGGTTTAAGTACCAGCAATAAAAGAATACTTGTTCACGTTTCTTAAAGTAATAAGGATTAATCGATTTGACCATGACGTTCAAGTAGGTGTAGAGCCTACTAAAGCTGTTGGAGGCCGTTGTTATCAGCCTGTTTATCGTTGCATTTCAGAGACTGTAAGACTGTTACACTGTATTTACATGTATTTTTATATTCCCTCTTATACGTCTAGTACGTTATTCAAACGAGTCCTTCGATTTTGAATTCATAATATTATTTATTACATAACTATAGAGAATCAATTGTTCACTTCGCGTGTATGAAGAAGAAAAATATCATGCAACACAGATCATAACGAATTAACCCTCTGGTTTTACTTATTTTGATAGGTTATATTTACTAGTAATGTTTCTCCTTTCAAATGGAGAAAAGCCATTAGGATACTATTATAATCACTTTGTAAACCTCAACAGTAATTTCGCAATTTTAAATTCATTTCAGCTTTAATACATTATCAAAATTAGGGTTGGGAGGATAATTTCTCAGAGCTATCTTCTGCACTTTGCATAGTTTGCACGGTGTATTCTGTGCACTGCCTCACCTTTTCTGCACTGCACTACTCATTACATTCTATATCTACTAGCTTCCTTTCGAATATTGCGTTCAAATGTTAGAACATTAATCGAGACAATATACTGTAGTTTGGACCCAAATTGTGTTTTTTGTGTGTTTATTTATGTTTATAAGTGTACAAACAAACAACTGACAATTTGAGCTTGGTCCAGTTTAATCTGAAGTAAATAACGACTTTAAGAATAACCTACTCAGAATAACATATTCTTTGCTATGTTAAGTTTGGTTATCTTAAGTACATACACATACAATTTTTGCTTGATTTGATTTTGCCTTACACATTGTTCCCCACAATAAAATACAAACAGTGAGAACAGCCTGAAATTGAATTCAGCTGAACAGTAACGACTAATATGTACAAATTAAATCGTTCAAATGTAGTATCACAGACTCGGGACCCTAGTCTGTGGTAGTAAGTATAAATCCAATGACAAAGTTATTGACCGACAAAACTGCTTGTATCCTGCTTTACACGGAATATAATCTATAAAAATCTGTTCAAACAGTTGTATAAGTAAAAAAGTAAAAAATAAGAAATAGCCCTAACATATTAAAGGTTTATAAAGAGACCGTACCAACCTAGCTATTGAGTTAAATGCGTTTTTATCATAGGACTTATTGATATCTTATATCAATCATTGGACTATTAAAAATATTTCATGAAATTTTTTTGTAGCCTAATTATTTAATTACATTGATCCCTGTTGCAAATTCTAAACTCACCTCATGCCTTTAAAGAATATTATAAACTTTATTCGAATGGAGGAATAGGCTTACCCAAAATGGAAATGGAATGGAAAATGGGCAAATACACATTAATGACATGGTAAAGTTGTTAAAAGTACAAATTTAATTTATAACTATTTGCAAAAATATTATTTTTATTATATACATATTTTAAGAATACACAGGTTTGCCTTTGCCAGACACTATAAAAGCGCACCACCTGCCGAGACTATTGGACTTGTCCTGAGAGACGAGTCTACCCTCACTGTTTATATCTGATAAAATATTTAAGAGTTCTCGCTGCAGCAATATAGTCCCTACCCAGATGGAATGGCGCCCCTTTATAAATATATAAGTGGTCTGACTTATTAATATCTCCGTAACGTCCAACTGCACTCTTTCTGATGATTTTGCGTTCTTTAGAGTATCTTTCCTTGTGTTTATTGTACACAAGTTTATTACAGTCAATATTCCTATGTGTTGTAGCTTAAACTTAACAAAAAGTACGTAAAAGGTATTTTTTTAACATTATTACAAAGTGTACAAGTAGAAGTCTAAACTAATGGTAATTTTGATTTAAAGTAGAAAATATTACTAGTAAGGGCATCCAAAAATTACTGTTTTATAATAAAACACAGTTAAGTACTTTTGCACCGAAAGTGGAGACATTTTCCTGTTGAAATAAGTATTTGTATGGGTTTGTTTTTTAGTTACTCAACAAAAAACGGTGACGGACTATGAATTGGTTTCACCCAAAATATAAAAACTGATTAACAATTGTTATTTGTGCAACTAGTGAGCAATTGAACTTTGCACTCGAGTTGCACATTATATTTTTCCTACAGTTACCATAAAACAAATAAATAGGTAAAGAAACGTGACATATTTTTACACAGAAGT
Organism: Macrosteles quadrilineatus; assembly: GCF_028750875.1. NCBI lineage: Eukaryota > Metazoa > Arthropoda > Insecta > Hemiptera > Cicadellidae > Macrosteles > Macrosteles quadrilineatus. The sequence goes on from NW_026542610.1 coordinate 2,800,259, forward strand.
GAACTTTTAATATTACATTTAATGATACAACAGTACAACAGCTGACCAGCTGATTTACAGACAGTGCTGCCAATGTATTTCGCGCGCATACGATCTTGTCTGCATGTTACGCGCTCACTATTTCGTGCTTTCACGTTGCAAATCCGGAGTGAGTGAGACAAAGTAATTAGAGTGAGACAATGTTAACATTGTCTCTCTGGCCACTTTGCTTTCTCAAATCAGTGAGAGAACATGTACATTGTTAAGTAACTGCAGGAAAAAATCTTTTCGCCACGCAAAAGGAAACCGTTTTTTTAATCACTAAACAATGCTCGTAGGAAATAAGTTGGGTGGCAATTTTAAACTATAGCAGTAAAATCGTTTAAGGAAAGGAATTTATAGGTAAATGTTTATTCTAGTTTGGTAAACTGTATCAATAAAATGAATCCTCTTCATGTGTTTTATTTTTCTTCCAGATATGCACAGAACTGTTGGATGGACGGACTCACCCCTGGTATTCATAGCTTTGCTCACGCTGTTCTTCGGATCCTTCTATTGAATATGATCAAGCAGTTTATTACTTCGAAGTAATTTGTTTCGTGAACTTTTATAACTTGTATATAATGTAGTTTTAAAATACAACTATCAATGTTCCTAAATTTTATAAAATTATGTTTGAAAACTTAACGCATACGCGAGGACCAAAATTGCACGTTTTATGACTTAAATTTTTCTATAGCTCAAAACTATCCTTTCTTGTGGCTAATAATTGTTTATGTTAACACAGGCCAAAAAAAAATAATTTATTATGCGTTTTGAAAAAAAAACCTATTTTATTCAACCCATTGTACCAATGTACAATTACATAATTTACAACGTGGGTACTTTATAACAGATTTACCTTAAACGCACTATGGTTGTTGTTTGTACCTTACTCTCTTTTAGCTGCATTGTATGCCGTTATTTAAAAAAAGTTTTTTTGTGGAAAATCAATTTCATCTTGCATAAACCACTTTTTAAAATCTTTTTAACAGAAATAAATTGTGTCATTCATGTAAAATATAAAAGTGTAAATTTTATTGTATGGTTAAGACAAACTCTCCTATTTGTGCCTTTGAGTTGACTATGTAGCATAGATAGACCGAAGAATCGTGTACATAACGCTGTTAGATTAAGTGTGCTTAGAAACAATGATTGTGGATACATTGGTGATAGATATCTTAAATGTCTGATTTTTTGTTACAGGCTAGGCTATATAATTCTTTTACATGGTTTTTGTTTCTGTAAGTGTGATCAAATATATCAATTTCAAAAAAAAAAATTGCATAAACGTCATTTCGGTACGGAATTTATCAGCAGCATCTGCGTTTACGATGTCTACTTCAGTTTCAATTGTTAATAATAGAATATAGGTGGTAAGTTTTGTACATAAATAAGACACTAAAGTACACAGCTAAGGGTAAAATATGGTTGTTAAAAGTTTGTTTTCTATAATAGAATTATGCTGTTTCAATATATGTTATATTGTCTATACATTTATTGATGAAATTTTATACATTTAGAAAATTATTTAATATACATTGACCAAAACACTTTTTTACAGATATACAGGGTGTCCACGCTAAACGTTTCAGGACTTTGGAATATGAATCCTCATGTTAAAAGAAAGAAAAATCTGTATGTGTAGGTATGTCAGAAAATGCATATTTACCTAGATATACACCATTTTGTTCTTTATAGATAACTATTTTTATCTTTGAAGTTTTTCAACCGATATTCATAAAACTTTGTAAGCATGTTAAAGTACACAATACCTATTATGAAAGAAAAGCTCAATTTGATGGGATTAAAAATTTCGAAATTGCGGCAGTTTTAATTTTTATAGTTTAAATCACTCGAAAACGTATATTCTTATTTAAAAAAATTCAAGAACACATTTTTAAATTTTCAATTACCTATCAAACAAAACCAAGATCAAATAGATCCAACAGCAAATAATTGAAATAGAATTTTTTTATGTAAAAATAAGCAATGTTAGTTCAGGGTGCGCTTTATTTAGCCTTACCTTACAACCAAAAATCGTTCCATTTCAGTTATTTGCTGTCCGATCTTTTTGATCTTGGTGTCGATTAATAGGGAATAAAAAAAAATGTATTCAGGAATTTCGAGTTATTTAAGTTATAAACATTAAAACTGCCACCATTTTATAAATTTCTCATCGGAACAACTTTATTTGTTATTCTATTATAGGTCTTGTGTACGTTAACATGCTTACCAAGTTTCATAATCATCAATTGAAAAACTTCAAAGATAAAATTAGTTTTGTATAAAAACAAAATGGCGGATATCTAGGTAAATATGGATTTTCGGACATACCTTCACGAAACGTTTTTTCTTCCTTTAACATGAGCATGCATATCCCTAAGTCTTGATACTTTTTAATGGACACCCTGTATATTAACAGACAATTGTGTTAAATTTTCATTTTGTGTATCGGTAACATTCTAAATATATCTGTTCCATTCCTTGTTATTTCGTTTCTATATTTTCAATAATTGTAAAACAGTGTATACGACCTATCTATTAGGTCTAATTTTTAATAACTTTTAATAGCTTTTACCTCATTGTACTCTAAGCTCCGTATTGATTATAACCAATATTTTGCAGTGTTCTATTGTTTTCATGTGGCGTTGTTAGGATTTTACATAATGATAATCATAACTTATAAATTATCGCATGCAATATTTATGATTTTACCAAGGTTTTAAATATTTTGCAGTTTGATAAATGTCTCAATACATTAATGAAGTATTTTGTTTATAGTAAATAAATATGTAAATATCCATTAACCTTATCATTCCGACTCCAAATCGTTCCTCTATTTGTATAAATGTAAAGTTATTAATTGAAAATGTAAATATATTTAAGAAAATGTTGTAATGATACTTTGTGAATAAAGCGACGTTCCTCTGATAAAATGTAATGGAAGTTTATCCACCACCTAACTCTTTTAGGTAAGCTAATTGAAAATTAGTAGAAAAACAAATAGCTTTATTAATCTCTTATAGTCCAATATTTCCATAAAAATAGAAGAATACACTATATATTTCTATTAAATAAACTAAGTGAGCAAACAATGTACGAAAAAAAATAAATACTCACCCAAATTTCTTAAAATAAATATTTAATAAACACTACTGAGTGGCTTATTTCATATTAAAAAAGCTAAATGTGTGACTTTAAATGTTTTACATTTGCAAAACAAAGACGAAGTAAGTTTCTTTGACACTAAAAAAACACCTTTACCTGCAGAGTCTATTGGACTTGTCCCAAAAAGACATTCTACCCTTACTGTTCATATGTAAACAAATATTTGCATTTTAACTGCAGCAATACAGTGTTAGTGGAAAAATAAAATTGCACCACTTCATAAATACTTAAGTGTTCTGTCTTATTTTGATATCCGCAACGACCGTCTGGACTGTTTTTTGTTACCAGTTCCGTTCCAAAAATTCTTCGCACTGTGCATTAGATAAAATAATATAATTCAAATTGAACTACTTGCTTAATTAGTTGTATTTTAATTTGTTTTAAAAACGTAGGTTTACCTTTAGTAAAACTTCAGAGTTGCTGTTAAAATATGAAAATCTCTCCGTAGTAATATGCATTGTATATCTTAATTTATATTATTGCCAGTAAACTATTCAAACTTAAAAAGAAAAAAAAACATTATTTGGGATGGTTTTATAAGCTATATGAAGGTATTTTCTTCTTTGTTCTTGTATAACTTTTTAATCAAAATAAAACATACAACACCATCCCATATGGGTCACACTATTTGAGATTTCATCACATTTTTGTGGCAAAAACGTTAACACGTGTTAATAATTTGCAGTTTAATACAAACTTTGTGAACCGAGAACTTCCAAGTAGGTAGGGCGAGTAAATGAGTAAACTTGGCAACTTGGTTAAGTCGGATCTGCAGGTGTGAACATCACAAGTTGATAATTGGTCCCGAGTTTACACCTATTCCCTTTTCTCATCTTATTTGAGGGGGAGGTCTTTGTTCCAAGATACTTGAAGATTCAAACGATGGGAAAGATATCACATATAAAATCATTATTGTTTGATCAAATTGCACACTTAATATTTTTCTTTTGTGATTAAGTAGAAGCCTGTTGAATTGCACTGCACTTTAGGTAAACATTTTTATTAATTTTCAGTTTGATTTATGATGGAACAGTTTCAATTTATCACTGTCCCATTAGAATATTTATTTCCTCAACCATTTGCACTCTGGCAGGATGTCATTTTGTATATCGACACAATATCTTAAGTCTGAGTTTTAATTAATAACACTGAATTTTTATAGTATATTTCGTACCTAGGGCCGAAAATGAGGTTTTGCCGGCTCGACATTGTTTTTTAAGTTCGACTTCGTCTCAAACTTAAAACGATCGAGAGCTGCAAAACCATTTCGGTCCGTGGTACGAACGCTATTTTTCACCACACTATACCCTATTACCACTATTCACCACAATAATAATGCACACTGATAGTCAACACAACTACAACTTGGTTATGTGAAGAAATAATTTGAGGTATCAGCAAAAATAATAACAAATAGTTGCTAGGCAACGGTGACATTAAAACAATTCTATTGCAATGCTATGGATACTGATTGTGTATTAAATATGCATTCATGTTGAAGTAAGTATGCGGGCAGCTGATTTTGCGGTCCTAAGGATGTAAAAACCTGCTCGGTCCCCAAATAACAATGACAGTTGGCATAGCCAGCAAAACGTAACTTTCATCCACCAATTAACGTATGTAAAACAGCTAAAACATCATAGTGTGGTGAAAATATGCTTACTTGTAAATATTAATATCAGAGAAAGAAAACGTTTCAGTTCGATAGTAAAACAGATTTATTAGAAAATGCTTGCAGCTTATGAAATATATGTTGATACTTTTACACCACCATCAGAATGTACAACAAACAAAAAAAGACTAGTGATATATCGTTTTATATAGTTTTGCTTTGCATGAAGAACCTAAAAGAAATTCTTCACCTTATTTTTTATCACTAGCTTTTAGTTTATAAATTTTCGGACTAACTTGTGATTATTGACTTTACGTGGTGTGTTATATAATAATCGAAACCTATAAACATACTTGTATGCGTATACAATGATTACTTGTTTAACCAACTGTATTTTCTGGAAACAGCTCAATGCGTATAAAATTATTTCTCTACTTAATTGATCCCAGCTTGAATAGTTTAAGAGTAAATAATTAATTAAAGGCATGATACTTAATCAGCAATATAATAATATTATGTAAAAAGAAATTCATTCCGTTGTAACGTAGATAAATTAATTAGGAGTAAGTATATTGATTAAAATATATAAATGTAGTAACTCTCAGTTGAAATGAATGTAAATGCGTTTCACAAAATACTCAATAAAGGCCTAAAGTGTATACACTTATTTTTTCATTTTGAGGTATTTTACATTAAGCCTACTATGTCCATAACCAATGTGTTAATTTACAATTGTGTTACGTCTCAGAAAAATATATAGAATAAATAATTTAACTAGTAAATTTTCTAAAATAGCCTCTTATATCAATTACATATTTATTGTGACTCTCGTATTTTATTTTAAAAGCATATCGTTTGTTAGATAATAGAGTTGTCAGTTAATTGGTGTTAGCACCCAATAAGACTGGCTTGAATAGGAGGGATGTGACGAAGGAAGCTAGCTTAGTCTAAAGATAATGTTCTTGTAGAGTATTCACTGCTGACTAAGGAATGATGGCTGTTCAAATAACCAAATTGTTGTACATCTTAGCAAATAAACTAACATATGAGCTATGTTTAAAATATTTCTATATGACTTAGTTTAAATATGAATTTACAAGTCTAAAGTTTATTAAGTTTGTTTAACATGTGTTTTAAATTATGATAAAGTTGCAATTGGAATTGGGAATGTTGAAAAAGTTTTTATTTTTTTATAAAACTATATATGAAGTACATAAACACATACTTTTTGTAACTACAGAATTGCGACCGTTTAACAAACTGTCTACCAATAATCGATTTGTCATAGTCATAATTTAAAACATCTGTGCACGTGTTTAGGTGAAAATGAAACAGTAAAAAATCATCGAATGTTACAGTAAAAATGAAAATCATCGAATGTTAAAGAAGTAGATTTCGTATATCTATCATACTAATATTATAATGTGAAAGTATGGATGTTTGTATGTAACTCTGAAGTCCCATAGCATGAAAACTACTGGACCGATTAAGGTGAGATTTTGCAGAGAGGTGCTTGATAGTCTTGAGAAACACAAAGGCATATTAAAGTTGTGAAAATCCTATAGAGCTTTGCCCCACGGGGGTTCAAAATTTTCATGTTATTCTTATGAGTATTCATATATATAATGAACTACAGAATTTAGCCGGATAACTTAACTAAACGAGTTGGTTCTAATTATTTTATAAAATTAAAAAGTTTACCAACAAGGTGCAGCACTATATTTCTTTTTTGTATTTATGACAACAGCTATTTTAATCTAAGCAGCAACGAAAAGCTGTGATACACAATAAGTACTGCCAAAGTAGGATTGTTTACAATTATGTGTGTGTATTCAATTTTAAATAGCTTGTGATATTGTGCGAATGTTTGATAATTTACTTTTTTTATTGTTTAGGTGCAATGGTAGATCTATGACTATGGTAGAAGTGTTATACAAAAGCATATAGTAATTATAAAGAAAATTTTTTTTTCAACAGTGTCCTCGCCTTTTGCAAACGCAGAGCACGAGTATAAATGTAATAAAGTAAGTATTATATACTTATACGCCAACCCCGTACGAAGAACGGGTACTCTGCTATTACTTTTATAAAAATGTTGTACTACCTATCTGTCTGGGTGGATGCAACAACTAAAACACTAAACCGATAAATCCAACTAAGCACTAAGATGGCAAATGTAGCTCGGAATCTCATAGACCTATTCACATCGCTGAGTTCCCCTCGGGCTACGCCCCTTGGACGTCCAAAGTTCTGAGGGGAGGTTTTCATTAGTAAATAATGATTGGTCTTCATGGTAAGATAAGAAAACTAACAATGTATACCATTGCGTTGAAATATCAACGTAAACAAGCATAGCTGTCGAATTCAGTTTTTATAATTTTAGGCAGCTGATGCAAAGAAGTTCCAAAACTATTTATAAACAAAATGTTATATATGTACATATTTATATACCATTTATATATACTAATGAAGATATTTATTATAAATATTTATATGTATTAGTGCATTTATATATTTATAGATACATAAATAAAAAATAAATAGACATTGTTACAGATCCAAAAGAACTATCTTGCACACTACTATGTATGATTTGTTACCGATACGTTTTAGTAATAACGATATAATAACATATCTTTTAATAAAATATCTTTCCTCGGCTATTAAAATGCTTTTCACCACCGTTTTACAAAAGTAAAATGGACGCTGACAGCTACGTATTTCTTTCCAGGGCCAAAATGCCTCTGTCGTCGTCATTTGGGGGCCGAGCAGGTTGAACGGCTCTAAGACCGAAAATCAGCTGTTCGTTTATTTACTTAAAACATTAATGAATACAGTATTAAACACACAAAGGGTATCTATTTGCATTCTAATAGACTTGTATTATTATCACCACTGCGTAGAAACTTATTTTTTTTTATCCTCCTAAATATTTCTTTACACAACCTTAAAGTCTTAGTTGTGTTGACTATGAGCGGTGTTAACACTGTCGTGGTGCCACGTCCATAGCCACACCTGTGTACAGCCGTACGCTGACGCTAGTGACGTGGCACCACGGTACCGCCCCACGACCACAATCAGCTGTGTACTGTAAACAGTTTTTAGGTAAAAGCGTATTTATTGGGTGTATTCATTTGAATCTTTAAGGGTGTGTTATGGATTGTGCCAACAGATTAATTATTGAAGGTTGTGCTGCAGTGAGTGTTATTGTAGCTGAAGAAATAGCACGGCATTTAAGCGTTATTAAAAGAAAGAAACCAAGAGTGAAAAGAAGATAGTGGGTAAGGAAGTGGATAGCATGCAGAGAGGCTTCAGGTCCAATGAACTCTATAGCAAACGAGTTAAGAAAAGATCACTTAGGTTTGCCTTTATCAGATTAATTAAGTTTTATATACAGTAAAGAATATTTTTTATTTTAACTAAATAGTTTGAGTACTGCTTAACAGATTTTCGTGAGAATTGTGAAATTTTAAAGTTTTGTATTTTAAAATACATTTGAGAACTAACAATTTAATGGATTGGCGCGTTTACTGTACCGAACACCTGTTGTAATTAGTATCCGTGCGCGTCAGAACACAGTCATTAAAAAGGCTAGACTTCATGATTGGCCTTAACACATTTTAGTGTCGAACATTCGAGATAAAATAAAATTTCTTTATGGATATACGATTTTAAAATAATTTTTTTTATTAATTATTCACAAATAGAATGGTTCAAATAAGATAAAAGATTCTTTGTTCAAATATATACAAGAGTTTACATGAATGGCGTTCAGAAATACATCATACATTATATAAAAACAAGATAAAAACTGATACATATTTTTAGATAAACCAATAACTATTAAAACTAACATAAAAACTGATAAATTCTTCAAAACTGGAAAGCGGTTACAAGAAATATTTAATTTCCTTTCAAAACGTTATTTTTTTAGAATTTTACTATTACGGCGAGGTAGTTATAATATGTTATCCCCTCTTGGGAGAATTCGATAACATGGCTATATTTATTTATAGCAAAATATAGGAATAACCAATGAAAATTTCAATAAAAATATATTTAAGAAATAACGGGTCGAGAATGCATAATGGAAACAGGTAAAAAAAGAAAAGTAAAAGTTTAATTTATACCTTTTGCAAGTTTTTATTCCTTACTGTGGTAAAGTAGAGAATATCACGTGTCCTCTTCAGCGGCAGCAACGAAACTAGCTTGAATGATAGCGTCAAGTTTAAACTGTTATACTTAAGTTAGTTTAGTGTTTATACAGGTTAGGTTTCATAGGGAATTGAGGGAAATTCCTAGAGAAGATTGCAACACAACTATACCTCCCCCAAACAATTATTTTATGGTCTATTTTCAGTATTTTGTAACTCAAACTTGTAAAATAAAAATTCTTTGTGGATACAAAATAAATCAACTTCTACGGAGTGTGCACATATTTTTCCACTCTTTAGGGAGAGTGCAGAGCTATGGGACTGACCTGTTAAAACCCCTATTTGAAGTTTTAATGTTTTAACACGGACAAGACTCTTCTTTGCCAGAGTGAGTTTCAGTAATTCTGGCAGTTAATCATGATGCAGGTGTTAAGTTTAGATCATTTAATAAAACCGATTCGCCAATCTTCAGGTTGGGATTTTGGACGAACCATTTTTGTCGTTGTTGTAGTTGGTGTAAGTATTCTTACTATAAACAAACCCATAAGTGCTATAAGGTTGTCGAATCGGTTGCCAACGTGACAGTCGATTTATGGGTGTGGAAATCTTGTTTGAGAAGAGCAACAACTAATGGTTGTCCAATATAAAACTTTCCAGGAGTCAGCGGTTCGAGCTCACTAGGGTCGGATGATAGGCTGCAGAAGGGTCGTTAGATGTTGATAGTCTCAATCTAAAGAAAAAAGTGGACAATTCGTCAACGTTTGACTGCCTAGAATTTGTTTGATTTGATGTTTTCTTTATTTAGTTCCAGATTCATATACCACTAAAGTGAAGTGAGGAGGGGCGGATGAAATAGTGTGTGATTTCTTGATTAAATAATCAGCAAGAATTGGATCTAACTGACGAGAGAAGAAGTGATGGAGCTCAACTCTCTATTCAATCTGACAACATTTATGCTTAGTCGGCGAAAATGCCACTACATAAACCTCACCAAGAAATGAATCGCTTGAAAGCAGTAAGAAATACTTAAGTTTAGTGTATACAACTTTTTCTACGCGTATGACTTTTATAATACACTTGATAACACCTTGAGGGTTGGTTGTTGATACGGACAAACAGACAAATGTAGCTTTAAGGAGTTTTGGCTTCATCGACTTATCACACTTGGTGGGATGAGGACCACAAAATCAACACTGACCTTAATTAAAGGTAGAGTGGAAAAATAATCTTCCTTTAGGTAAGTGATCCTTTAACAGGTGTAGATTGTTCCCATTTTTTCTTGTGCAAGCAATGCCTTTTCACAGCCCATTTCAAATGACACTTCGGTCAGATACTAGGTTCTATGGCCGACATATAAATAATTCAGATAATAATGATCAATAAGCAGATAAGTTATTTGTGACCCTTTGGGCAAAAACATTGGATAATTTGGTTTATAAGAAATCTGTTCTTTCTCTGGACGCCCACCTACGTATCTACGTGTTGTACAAGCTAAATTGATAACAGAGTTAAGGCGATGTTACGCAGTTGTACATTGTAAAAGTCTTTTGTTTTAAACTACAATTATTCAAGTCTTCTTGAAGGCTTTGTTGCTGAGTACGCATCAAGTACACAACAAATAATTCAGTTTAGCTGAGTAGTATAGGTATAGTTTTAAGTGAAGGTTCTACATTGCACCAATAAAAAATGAATCTCAAAATCTAACCAACACAATTCATAAGTTTATTAAGATTAAAAAGTCTTCCTAAATTAAGTACAGTGCCATTGGTGAGGAAAGGCGTCTGAACGACTCTCTTTGAGGTGGGACGAGATTCATATTTTGAAACTTTTCAGATGTACTAGTTTTTGCTACTTAAGAATGTGTGACCAATATTGTAGGTCTTCAATAAGGACCATTCCATCAAGTAAGCAGTCAAACAGTGCAGTCAAGCAGTGATGAGGGGCATCAAGAGGTTATATCAGCCAGATTGCTTAAAGTCTGAGTGTGGAGCAAGCGGGACGGGTCGTTGAGGTGTTGAAATTCAGCGATGCGGTTGGCAACAAAGGTTCTCAGAGATGTAACGAGGTATGGATAAAGTTTTAGATTACCATTGAATCTGTTTGAAATTAGATGGGAATATTTCATACATGCATTAAATAATATTTTTGCAAAATGACATTGTTTTACTTGGAAGAAGTACACCACAATTTTCAAATTTAAAATTCGAATTTTCTTGAAAGGGGCAAATTGACTTAGCCATTAGCATATTGGTCTTAACAAAGCCATCAGATGCCAGAACTTTGATATAAACGAAAAATCCATTAATTTTTGCACCTGTAGAATTCGGAGAAAATACGTTTCTTTAATTTTTTTTTAATTTACTAAGAAGAAGTGAATCTTGAAATAAGTTGTTTAATTAAATGAGTTAATCACCGGGAAGATAATAATTCCATTTCAAGAAACTATATCTGTTGCATTATATATATACTTGACCCAGAGTACGATAGGAACAACTAATCCCGATGAAAAAAAAACATAAATCATAGAAAAAAATTTTCGTTTGGTTGGTGAATGTTTCTGAATAGGAACATAAGCCAGTGTTTCGGTTCCACTTTTAATCAAGTGACTTAATGATCAGATAGTGATCCTTATATCCAGACAACCAAATATGTTGATACCTTTTTACAATGCCCTCTAGACGTAACGGAAACTACTGGCCCATTTACTATGTTCAAAATCAAGAGCACAATAAAGTCAAGGTTAAGTATGAAGAGCGTATCTAGGGATTCAGTATCAGTAAGAAAATCATGTATACACATGAATTTGAAGTTTACCTCTTCATCGGCTAGAAGTTAATTTAGGTTTCTAATGGCAAAAACAATAATTTATAAATAAAAAACTTTTTTTAAAACAAAACGTTTTTAAACGCAATAAAAAGTAGAAAATAATTTATAAATATGTGGAGAGCATAAATACTTTTAGGATTTTAAACGAAAAACGTTGGGTGCATGCAATTGATAATATTACAATAGTTCAATATATGAAGGTAATTAATTGTAAATTATCTATTACATGCACCCAACGTTTTTCGTTTTAAATCCTACAAGTATTTATACTCTCCACATATTAATAAATGATTTTCAACTTTTTACTGCGTTTAAAAACGTTTTGTTAAAAAAAGTTTTTTATTTATAAATTATTTTCTACTTTTTAGTTATTAATGTGTGTGGATGTTAAATCTATTTAAAGCATCTATATCAGATTAAGACAGAGGCATGTGGGAAATCTAAGCTTTATTTGAGTTTCTTTTCATATAATTATGTATTGGATTGAATGTATGGCCTACCTACTATAAACATAAACTAACCTGTACCTTTTAACCTTCTGCTCTTCGAACTGTCAAATTTCAGTATTTACAGCTGACTTATGGGGCGTAACCCAAGGGAAGTATGGTAATAAATGATATAATATTGCATCGTCATCCAATTTGTAAGCTATGTTTAAAATTTCAAGTCGCTAGCTCATCGGGAACTTCGTTTAAAATTGATATCAACATTTGTAGGAAAGCGAGCTAATAAAAACAAAAAACAGTCCCATGGGGCGTAACCCAAGGTAAATATGGAAATTAAATTACATAATATTGCATTGTCGTCCATTTGTGAGCTATGTTTAAAGTTTCAAGTCTCTAGCTCATCGGGAAGTATAAAAATTTGCAAGAAAGCGAGTTGATAAAAACAAGCCCATGGGGCGTAGCCCAAGGGAAATATGAAAATTAAATGATATAATATTGCATTGTCTTCTATTTGTGAGCTGTGTTTCAAGTTTCAAGTCTCTAGCTCATCGGAAAGTTTGTATAAAATTGATTGCAAAGTTTGTACCGGACAAGAAAGCAAACTAATAAAATCGTATTAAAATAGCGATTAACTACCAAATAGGTGACAGCTTTCAGTGCTTATGAATCATGTGGTGAGTTGGGGGTTTGTCCCCAAAGGATCATTTGGATATCAATCTTCAGGATGGATCACAATATGTGACAACAAATGTTGCATATGTCTGATAAGCGTAAGAAAATCAAGAATCTCAGATATTTGAGAAAAATATTTGGACCTGTTAGAGTTGGAGAAGAATGGAGAATTAGGCACAACCAAGAAATAAGGGACATGTACCATTTCCCAGACATTGTAGGAGAAGCAAAGAGCAGAAGACTCAGGTGGGCTGGCCAAAAGATGGCATACTAATTAAAGAAGTTGGAGACAAAAATCAGCAGGAAAAAGGCCCAGAGGAGGCAGAGGAGGACCTAAGAATCGATGGAAGAACCGGGTGGAGAAAGATTTGCAAAAATTGAGAGCAAGGAAATAAGACTCAGAGAACAAGGAGAGATGGAGGCAACTTGTTGGCGAGGCCAAATACCACCTCGGGTATCCATGGTCATGGGAGTAAGAGTAAGTATGTCTGATAAGATCCCAACTGGGTGAGGACGAGTTTTCGGACACATCATTTTGTAGGTTCTTACAAAATAATAACTTGTAATTTGATCAAATTTTTCGCGTGAATATAATACTCATATACTTCATATAACTAACATAATACAGCTAAAAAAAAAAAAATACTTATAAAGAACATTGTATACACTAGGGGATTAGGTAATGACAAGACCGAAATTTATTTGGTTGAACATTTAAAATATTGATCCAGATCATAAAAGAATTTACAGTAAACCAATGAAGATTTTGTAAGGTTTTTTTGGATAACATTTGGGGAGTTTATTTAGACATTTGAGTCCCAGGACTTATGAATATTCCAGGATTTGTTTAAACATTCTATAAATATATATATATATTTTTCTTTATGTTCATTATTTAGCGTCTTGTGACTTAACATTATAAGTGTAAATATATGTTTTAGGTGTTATAGACGTACTTTTATTTAGTTACTTTCCGTTAAAAGAACCGTAACATATAAATTATTTTTATTATCAATCGAGGCATTATTGTAAAAATCTGATTATTGTGACAGTACATAAAAAAATTACAATAATTATAAAATGCTGCTCCAAAGCGTATTTGGTTATTTTTCAGTTTGAAAATTTTGCTTAACATACTAGTAAAACTGAAATTCTAGGACAGCTGCTCTCAATTAATTGATGACGATAGTTGTGCAGCTGTTGGTTGACGTTTGTGAGGCGAATCGCTGCAATATATAAGCAAAAACCGTCAGTCGATGATAGAGGTCGGGAAGAACTACATCGACACTGGCTTCAAGAATGCACTTCTTACATATATCGCTGGCAATAGTGAGTACTTTTATGCCAAGTTAACCCATTCCTATTAGCTTATTGAGTCATTTCGTTTTAGACGTAGTTAGTTTATTTATCTGCACGGTATTGGATTTTTTACAACTTTATTTTTATTTATTTTTATTTATAATTCGGAATTCATAATTTTTGTTCCATAATTGATTATTATATTTTTACGGTTGAAAGTTTTTCATGTGACTTTGTTAATTTTGGTATTGTGTTGTATGCAAATAAATTATTTTCTTTGGTTCTCTGTTTCTGAAGTGATTCTTTATGTCCCAAATTTTATAAAATTTTCTTTTTTATCATTTTATTAATTATAAATAGATTGTATCCACTTTCCATTAACAAATAAACAATCGTATTATTTTCTTTATTACGATTTTCTGTAGACATAGGAATATTAACAAGTCTATGTTTTTATGAAAGAAATTTTGCTAATTATTTTGCCATGGATGATTAGAATTAGAAGGAATGATACTATCTGTTGTAGTAATTTTTCGGTAAATTTCAAATATATGCTTGTGTTTTTTCTTTTCGAAATCTAAAAAGTTAATGTGTGAATGTTGTATTTAATTTGTGTAGTGATCGAATTTATGTGTTGGTGTATTTGCTTGCTTCTGTTTGTGTGCATTATTGTCGTTGTTCAATAAAATGTATTTTAAATGGGTTTTCGTTTTTGATTATCTATTTACATATAAAAATAGTTGCTCTAATCACTATTATTTCCATATTCATTCATGTATACGGGTTGTTTTCAAATTGTATGTACATATTCTGTCGACTTGTTACTGGGCTGAGACTAACATAAAATGGTATAAGTATCTAAGCTATTTAAGCATCTAAAATGCTTAGATTTCTTCAAAACTGATAAATGTGTTGTTTGTCATCCGATTTCACCAGAAAATGTCTCATTTAATTTGGATTTAGGTTTTCTATCTATTAATAATTACGTGGGTATCCTAATATTTACTGTTTTCATAACATATAGATTTGAAAATTTTAAATGTCCGCTATGTTGAAGAGGTTTAAGTTATTAGAACAAAATACCTTAAGTTCGTTTTCCCTTCTAAACTACACATTTATACCAATTTAGAAATTTATGTCTTGAAAAAAATGTCTAAGATAAAATAAATTTAAAAATCACTAAAACAGACAGAAATATAGGGAATTTAGACCAATACTTGTAAGGTTTTTATGTTTGTTTGAACCAAGGAACAAGTCCACAAATTATGTCCAGAAAATTTGGAAATACCCGTTGTGGTTTTAAGTCCGTTAGGACGGGAATAAAAAAAAAAAAAAAAAACTCTACAATTGGTTTATCGCTAAACTAACTTAGAGTATTACGGTGAAAAACGTCACTTGTCCAAAATGTGTTAACCTGATAAAAATCGCGCACTTGACTTCTTCTCACGCAAAAACAAAACTCGTCAGGTAAACGCCTATTATCTGGACTAGTGAGGTAATATACTACTACAATCTAGATTGATTGTATGAACAATTATAGAACTACAGTATATTATGTTGTATTATTTATTGAGTGATAACGCAGGTATATATATTGTTTTATTGTTACAGGTTGCCAGTATTTATTATGTGCATGCTACAGACATTGTGAGTAATATTCTAATATATTAGTTATAGATCCTTATGATACAACTAATTGCATAATGGCCAATGACTAGACGATGTTATTTGTATGATAAGGTCAATGCATATATTAATAAACAATGCATTTACAAACAGCATAACAATGCATATATTGTTTATTAAGAATAACAAAGAAATTGTGTTTTATAACTTACAGTTATCACACAAGACACAGGCGAAACTTTGGATACCGTACTTCACAACTAGCCTATAGTTAGTTGAAAAATAATGCATTTTACATCGCCGATATTCTTTATTGTAACATACCTCACAACATAAATGCTGCTAAATCAATGTTGCTGTGTACAAACGCCAAATCTGTGCGTGGCTGATGACTATAGGACGACAGGCTTAAAGCCTATAATTAGCTTGCCTTACATATAAATTTCACTTTCACCTATAACCTATCACAATAACTCAATTTTACTTATAAAATAATAATTGATTTAGTTATATAAAGAATAATATACATATATATTTTGTTCTTACGGTTCTTTTTTTATAATATTCTAGTATGTATACCAGCTCCTGATTTGTAATATTATGTATTTCTTGTATATAATGTCATGTTGAATAAAATGTTTTGAATCTAAGTTTGATGTGATTTTAGTTTTAGGTTGTGATAGGAGTCTTTTTTTTACTGTTAGGGAAAATCTTTAAAATAAAAGTAACTTTTTATAACAACGGGTTGTGTGGGCTTCTAAGATATAAAGTTCTTTACTTTGAGACAAATTTAACTAGCAACTTAATGATAAAGTTTGTAAAAATATACCAAACCCAATTTTACTGGTCCAATACAGTATTATACAATTAAAATTATAAAAGTTCCTATACATGTAGTTATTATTGAATCAAAAAGTGCTTATCCATGCTTTCTATATAAATGCGTTCATTGTAATTTATCAAAATAATGTTTCAGAATATACAACAAATACAGTCTTTTGAAGGTACGATTTTGACCGGAGGGCTCCACTGGGATGCTGTACAAAAGCGTCTTTACTGGGTACAGTCGGGCTTTGGTACTGAACAGATGGCCATCGTCTGCTACGACCCAGTCGGCAAAGTCATCAAGACAGCTACAATAAGCGGGGATCAAGAATCAAGTAAATATACAAAAGAATCGAAAAGTTCGTTAAATACTCTGTTGGTGAAATATGATATGTTGGAGTAGTCTGACTAATCTAACTGTACAGTGAGCTATGCCTATGGCGAGCTATGGCGGTGTTTAATTTGGGGTTAAAAGAAAACTAAAATGCATGCACATGATGTTTGTTTTGTAATAAAAATGTATTAATTACCGCAACAATAATAACAGAGAACGCGTGCAGCTCATTGAGCCACATAGTATGAAACATAACGCCAAAGAAAACGTCATGCTTACATTCGAGTAATTCTAGTTACATCTTAGAGTTGTTTAAACACTTGTTAGAAATCTAATGAATGCTAAACAATCCGCTTCAATTCGAGCTAATATGTTGCAACAAAGGTGTTTTTTTGCATTGAGAATTGAAGAAAACTGTTGCCCTACTGATAACCTGTGTTAAGTTATTTAAGTTGGGTCATTTTATTTTTTTTATTTGAGACATCCCCCTAATCAAACGAATTTAACTACTCGTAACTACTCGATCGTTGAATACATAAACACTAATTCTTTCACTTATGTTTGGTCTAATATTGCCACTAAAACGTTCAATAGCAAATTATTTTTAGAAATTTCTTATTTTTGACTTGAAATGTCTGGGTTGTGTTGGTGAATTCAGTAAAAAAACGTTGTATAAGTTTGTCCGAGGAACTAGCAACATAACATAGAAGTAAACAATCTATTTGTGTTTTTTCTCAATTAAAGTAGAGCAAGTAATACAAAGGTTTACAATAAAAGCATAAGGTCCGCCAAGATTTGGTATAATCTTACTACTTGAACTTATCATAGTGAAGGCTTTATTATAGTTTCTCGATCTGTCAGTGTCAGAAGTAAACATTTCTTGCATGCATTCATTTGATCTGACATTAATCAAGTTTACTTTACCACCGTGACAACACTATGTGAGTGATCTTGCCCGTCAACTGGTGGCCCCCCAAGTTGCATCTTAAAATATTATTCATCTCATTAAATGAATGTATATCTGGGTAGGTATCTGTTAGACCAGGACTCTCCTTATACTCATAAGATATCTTATTACTAATTGTATCCTCCCTTTTTTTTATATTCTTCTTTGAACTTGAGGCATTTTCCGTTCTTCTTGCAAAACTGATTAACTGGTTAACTTGGTCTTGACCTACTAAATATTACAAACATTAATATTTACTTACAAAAAGCTAATGAGTTTCTTTTTATAAACAGCTGTTTTTGTTTTTAATTTGTTCTATGTATTTCTTATGGGGGAAACCCGACCTTTGAGAGGGTCTCACACCCTTATGAGTAAGAGTTTTAAAATTCTAAAACTTTATTGCAAAACTACATATTAAGACGAATCTTTTGACACCTTAAACGTTGAAATTGGTCTACAAATAAGGCAGGAGTTGCGTTAACAAAAAACGGCTTCACGTATTATTATAAATAGATGCTTTAACGTAAACATATAGAATGGTACAAAGGGTTATGACATTCAGTTGATTTAAGTTGAAAGCGCTTATACATTATTGTTTTGCAGTATTAAATTTCATCTGAAATTCATTAAAAACCATTGCAAATGATGCTAAACTAACACAGAAAACTAATAATAGAAAAAAAACAAACGATTTAACAAAAATACACCAGTAAAAAATCGTAATTTTTTTTAGCATGGCGCCTCAGCCCATCTGATTACCACTAACAAGTGAAATTTTTAGACGTATTTCCTAGATTTATATTAATAAATTAAAGTTTAAAATAACAACTTAGCTTTATTGACAGGAAAGGTTATTAAGTGTGGTTTTTTTATAATAGCCTAATATGAAATTTAAAATATTACCAAATTTTAGTTATTGAAATATTTCTAAATAAGGAAAATAACGACGTTTGATTTATAATTTGTTAGAATAAATCTCTAAGAAATTTTAAATTTCACACTTTTTTTTTATTTTTCTGTGACCATTTTACATACAACGACGCTTCAACCTACCAACTGCTCTACAGAAGTTGATATTTATAGTATTTGTAGAAGTATATTTGGGGACAAACTGCAACATTTTATGTTTTCAGACTCAACAATTTAAAAAAATGGTTTGCAACATGTTTTAATAAAAAATAAATTAAAACGTTTTCAGTGAAATTAGAGGGTTTCTTAAACACTGTTGATAAAGAATGGGGTGAAAGTCTGCACACACAATCGTTTACCAATGATTTATAAAAATACTACTTTACAGAAGAAAAGCTGAAACCTTTGTCCATGGTGATTCGAGTGGAAGGGACGACGGACAAGCTGCTTATAGGAGTGAAAGATAAACTAGCTGAGATACAGTGGGATTGTATAAATGACATGGATATCACAAATGAAAATATAGTTTTCTTGGACGCTCGTGCAAGAGATGAAGGCGAGCGTTTTAATGACGGAAGAGCGGACTATGAAGGACGTCTTTGGGCTGGTAAGTAAGCAATTCGTTAAACCAAATAAAGATCATACTTTTAAATATTCAAAATTGATAATTTGTTAAATACGATATATTTATATTTGCCAAATTAAATCAACTACAACTAATTGTATTGCATAAATGAATAAATGGATCATATCGGTCCTCATATACTGAAATATAAATTTTCTTCAAGAAGAACTGTTAATATTGGAATTGATACTAATTTGAAATAATAACTTCGCCAATATTTCTGAATTTTTAATTTTTATGAGGCCTTTCGCCAGCTATGCTGGCATCATCAGACACATCACAAAACTGAAGGTTATGTTTATGTTTACAATTATAAATTTTAAAGAATGTAACATATGGGTAGTTAAAAATAAAAACTTTTCTGTTAAGTACATTTAGCTAAAGTTACATAAATAAATCATATATGTATAAAAATGAAATATCAAGTAGAATTAACTTATAACTTTGTAAATTTAGAATTTAGTAATGTAACATTTTGAATTGGACCGTTTATACAGGGTTTGGTAGTCAGTGTCATAGATTTTAAGGCATTATTTTGCAAGCAAATTGCGATAAAAAGTCATTTGGCTTATTATATCGCTATCATACTTCCAGCAAAAGCTGTTTTAGATTTTTCAAAGTTTCCTGACATAGCTAAATGGTTTATGTTAGTGATCCTGCTGCAGTAGTGTACTACTATAGTTTCGTACTTAAAAGTCCATCTTCAGGTAAAAAAAAAAACATCAAGTCATCTAACCAATTTGGTTAGATTCGTAGTTAACGCTGAGAACATATATATATCGAACACGAAAAAAACATAGAAAACCGTGACGTCATTACGTCACGACTCATCTTACGGCGTCGCCACACGTGTCTCCCGTGATTAATTACACTGGCCAGTTTACAGTATTATATTCGTTTTCTGTGTTTTTTCGTGTTCGTTATATATGTTATATACATGCAACAAACCATTACGTTTTCTGATAGAATTGTAACGAACCCCCGGTTGAGGGGGTTTATTTCAGAAGGTATTGTAACCAGGTTAAAATACTAAAGAAGACCCCAGTTTACCTGTTGTTGGTATGAATGATTTTATTAGTTGATAAAAACAGACGATTACCACAGAACGGCCTTTAAAAGTTAAACAGCTAGTTGTTGGCTGTTTAGTGTTGACCCCTAGGCCTAGTCGCGGCACTAATCAGCACATGATAACCTCTCTGAAGTTTAAACCAAAGATGACGTCATTGCAGAAGCCAATTTGCGGACATGCTCCGGAAGAAGAAGGAGGACTGATTATACTTTATTCCCCTTTTCGTCCTGAATAAGCGTCTCGTGCTGGCCTTCAATGTCACGAGTCTTAACCTTTTCTTACTTTTCGTAACTCACTGAGGAATCAGCGGGTGACCTGGTCTTCTTCTCGACAATCGTGAAGTTGGCGAAGAGGCTGTTTATTAATTTTCGACCCGGCCATTTGTTTTGATGTTACTTGTGTCAAATTCGTCGTACTACGTCTTGATAAATTCGCGTTCGTAAGCTGAAGTTCTTAAAGTTGAATTTGAAACGTTTACCTTCACAGTTTTATAGTGGAACGTGTTCGGTTATTTATTTCGTCGTTTGGTGAGTCGTGTAACAACATTTTTGTTGAATTTTAATATTTCTCTACAAGTTTTAGTGAGCAAAGCTTTGTAGCAATATGAAGGCTGGGCCTGGCCCTCAGCCCAAGTCATGCGTTATTTAACCAAACAATTGAGTGGGAAATTGAAGTTGGTGTCTCCCGTTTTAAATTAACGTTTTAAAATTTGTTTTGGGACTTGTGTTAATTTTTTAATCTTTTAAATTTAGAGACGTCCACAAGTTTGTCCCAGCAGACAGGTTTCAGCTTGCCTAGTTTGACAAAAGTTTGCTTAAGTTGTCCAAGTAAAACACAATTTAGGCAAGGAATTTGGCCCTACACTATTTCGGATCATTCAATTATTTGGTTTGAACTATTATAAAATACCTCACAAAAATTTAAATTAGACGAAATTTCCTATAGAAACCTAAAACAGATGAATTTGTTTGCTAGCTCATTGGCTAACACTGAATGGGATGAATTGTATTGTTCTCATGATGTAAACCTGGCATTTGATTTATTTCTAGATAAACTCCTTTTATTGTATGATTTATATTGTACTAGAATAACGAAAAATGTCTACCAGGAGCTAAAAGGGTTTCAAAGCGGTGGTTTAATAGCAGTCTGAAAGAACAGAGAAACACTTTAATTTTACTAAATGACTTGCTAAAAATACCTAAGTACAGTAACGATAAGTTGAAAGAATTGTATCTTAAATTTAGGAAACAATACAGGTTAGCTATCACTGAGGCAAAAATTAAATACAACGACAGTTTAGTCACTAATGCACCAAATAAATGTTCTGCTGCTTGGCGCTTCATAAAATCGGAATCCGGCACTGGCACCTCACAGAAGCTCGAGTCCATAATTTCAGCACAAGAGTATAATGACCACTTCATTAATGTTGGTAGAATGGTGGCAAAAAACTTTGACTCTTCCAACTGCAATCGTGACTTTGTCAACTTCCTCAAAAAAGCAAAGCCAGTGAAAAAAGAGTTCCGCCTTCAACCAATAGATATCCGATCTTTGCTATCAATTGTTAAGTCATTAAAAACCTCCCGATCTGAGGATGTTTTTGGTCTTTCAAATAATGTAGTTAAAGAAATAATCCCTTTCATCTTAGAACCATTAGCCTATCTCATAAACTTGTCAATTTCTTCATGTATATTCCCACATTGCCTAAAATTTTCTAAAACACATCCAATTCATAAAAAGGGAGATAGAACCGTTATTGATAATTTTAGACCAATTTCTATAGTTCCAATTTTTTCAAAGATAATTGAAACGCATATTAAATTTCAGCTTTACAGCAATCTCGAAAAGAACGAAATTCTAAGTCCAGCTCAATTCGGTTTCAGACCTGGTTTGTCAACAATAAAGGCAGTTGACAAATTGATTTCCGAGGTTTTGAAGTCTTTCGAAGACAACAATTATCTTAACGTAGCCTTAATGGACCTTAGTAAAGCTTTCGATAGTACATCACACCAAATTATTTTGGAAAAACTGAAATACTATGGGATCCATAACAATGAGCTACACTTATTCAAATCGTATCTATGTGGCAGATTCCAACAAGTGGTTGTTGGGCGGGACTCTTCTGAATTTTTGGAAACTCTAGCTGGAGTCCCTCAAGGGTCAGTGTTGGGGCCTATTTTGTTTTTATTAATGATTAATGACTTACCTAGTAACATATCTTGCCAATCACTCTTATATGCCGATGACACAACTCTATTTTCCTCAAATAGTAGTTTTACTGAGTCTGAAGTAACTGTAAACAACGCAATCACAATCTCTTCTAATTGGTTTAATGCAAACTTTCTTAATTTAAATCATCAGAAAACTGAACGAATTTGCTTTTCGCTAAAACACTTAGAAGGTTCAAATATCCCGTCTTCAGTGAAACTCTTAGGCATACATTTGGATACAAAGCTTACCTGGCAACGCCACACTACGCATGTTGTGTCTAAGATCTCCCGAGTCTGCTTTTTGTTAAGACGACTTAAGAGTTGCGTATCGGATAGTATGCTCATTACATCTTATTACAGTTTCTTCCACTCCCATCTTCTATATGGAAACATTCTGTGGGGTAATAGTGCTGGAGCCAAGAAGGTTTTCAGGTGGCAGAAAAAAGCACTAAGAATAATGTTTGATATTCCTCGCAGAACGACCAGCAAACCTCTCTTTATCAAACACAGAATAATGACTCTGCCATGTATATTCATTTTTCAAAATTTGCTATATGTTAAAGAAAATCTTTCATCATTCCCAAAACGTAACGAATTTCACAGTTATAATACTAGAGCATGTAACCGGGAGCCTACCAGTAGACCGACAAGATACTTGGTCGTCTGGCCACTAGACCGTCTTTTTTAATTAAATAGATAAATACTGAAAACCAGTACGTCGACAAGTTATTTCATCGTCATTCCAGTTGACCGGCCTGTAAAACTAAATTATTATATACGAGAAACCAACTTGTCGTCAATCGACCCGACCGACTTACCACTTGCTCGTCTTTTATGTGGGGATAGGGGGCAGAGTGGGAGGAGCTAACCGGGGATTACCCAGGAGTTTGAGGCGCTTCTCGTGGTTGAACCACGTCGCTCGAGGCTAGAAGCCAGTCTTGCCAACTGAAAGTAGCCTAGCTCCGTCGAACACTACACACTCGGCGTGTTTATACAGTCTGGAGTTTAGTTGACGTTGGCGCGCAATTCTAATGGATAGTTTCGTCGTTTCTATAGCAACCGTGACGTGACTTCGTTCTCGCGCATTCCTCTGCCTTTGTATTATTTAATCTGCTTTGAAAGATAAGACTCGCTTATGTGCATTGACTATTGACAAAATAACAATAACAATATAACAAACAATATCATTAGGGGGTTTTGATCGTTTGTTTGGATAAAACTACGTACCGTATATTGTAGAATTACATTTGTAGTGTGGTAATATGGTGTATATATATATATATATATATATATATAATTAATACGCTACATGAAACTTTGTCGGTTGAACTCCTCCGCCATTTCTTAACCGATTTTATCCATTGACATCTCATTGGAAAGAGCGTGTCGCGTAGATTTGCCAACTGGCCTTACATTTTTTACAAAGTCCCTTGGGTTCTGCCCCAGTGGCTTTGAAAGTTCCCATGTTATCCTTATGAAGAACATAATTGTTTACATTTTGATCAGCTGTATAATTTAATTGCTGTTATTTATTTTTCGATTCAATGAAACGCATTGAGTAAATTTATTTACTATTTGAGTTTGTGTAAACATAACCCCCAAAACGAAAACGGACCGTGTTAGTATGGTTGTATCTTGAATTTATATATTTATCGTTGCTTTGTGTCGCTATGACGGATTGTGTTAGCATGATTGTAACTTAAATTTGTGCATTTATCGTTGTTTTGTGTAGCTATAATTTGTTTATTTGTTGTTTTTTTCTTTTAAATGCCTCCGACGCGACAACAACGAAACATAGAAAGGAGGCGTACACGTCAGCACCTGACCCTGGACAATCTCAACTATTAGGTTACGAATGCGAGCTAACACTACCCCTAAAAGACTTTTCGTTCTCAATTTGACCCTCTATCAATGACATGTGTTGCCTGTACAGCGAGGCATTTTGAGAAGGAGAAAACCAGCCGGCATGCTTTAGGTTTATCAATAACGAAGATCAGGGATTTAGGTAATCAGGGTCAGGATAATCAGAGTTACACAATGGTAATATTTGAGTTGACTCTTTTTAAACTCTTTTTAAACTTTGAGTTAAACTTTTTTAAATATGACTGTTATTGGTTTTGAAATAACCCCTGTAATACTTTGCAATTGCTTGAATTTGAGCAACATGTACACTAGTATATATATAGGACCTGTGTATAATTTTGGGTAAAATGGAGGTCAATTTACCTTGGGTAGGCCTATATCAAAAAAGTTTTATATCTTAAATTAATCCAAACGATTCATAGTAGCCAACAGGCACAAAGTATTGTAATTATGCAAGATGTTGTAAATTTCAAACATGTGTAACAGTTAAGTTTACTGCAACAGTAGTTCGTTAGGATTGCCTATTTAAGTAAGTTGTTATTAGGTGTATAAGTCGTTCATCAAGCGTCATGAGAAACGAAATCTGTTATAGAAGTGAAAAAATACAGTTAATCAAATGGTGCTGTATATAAAATATCTGCAAATAAAATTAGAGCTTTGTCTGTACACTGTTCAGAATGACATATTTTCTGTTATTTTTGCGTTTATACATTAAAAAACTTTTAATGTTTTTTCTCAATTTCTGTCTGTCTGTCCGTCACGGCCCAGAAGATATTTTACGTAGTGTTTGCATGTAAAGATGAACAAGAGGTCTTCTCCTGAAATACGAATACGAAATACGATAGGCATTTAAATAGTCTTTTTGTATTCACTGAATTGGCGAGAGTGTATTTAGCCAAATATGCATCGCTACATATGAAATAACTATAAATAATAAATATATGCACGCAAGCATACTGTTTGGGAAACGTGGTATGAGATACACGCAATTTAATGAATGACTTTAACGAGATAAATTTAACCAGATACCTCATTATTGGTAAAACTCTTTTTTCTTGTCAAAATGTTAACATGTTTGTTTCCTTACAGTTTTGTGTAATGTGTACAGTATTTATATATATAAAAAATGAACCTTAGAGTACGACTGTGTTACTAAAAGTTTTTCAGTCATAAAAAAGCATCGGTTGAGTTTACATCATAAACATTACAGTAAATAACTTATAAGGAAATATTGAAATATAAAAATATTATGTCTGTGGAGAGTGAGTAAGACTTGCAGTGAACATAATGTTTGGCAGTGTGTGAGCCAAGTTTTGGCATTTGTATAAAACATATAAGTTAATTTAAAAGTAATAAAGTAGTATACGATGTAGTAGTAAAATTAGAATATATAAATTTTAGTTTAAGATGTAGTGATATGTGTTAATAAAAGTAGTATTACGAAAGAGCAAAATTGATAAAAAACCTTTTTTAAAACTAAAATATCAAATTATCCAAAAATTAATTACAAATTCGATTTATTGGACTTACCTTAGCAGTCGTTGAAAGCAGCCAAAATAAACACACATAACTCAGGTGTCCTACTGGATGTCAAGAAGATAGTTTAAAGATGCACAATCAAAAAAACGTTGTCAAGTTAGAACGAATGTGACGGCGCACGCTTCTTAAATCTGCAAACCCCCACCCCCTCAGTTTCACACTTCAACCCCCACCATCTCCACATGGCGCTTCACCCCTTAGCAGGTGTGCATACCCGCTGATTGTTTTAAAACTATAGGCCCATATAGACTGATACCAAATATCCGTTCTTTCAAATTAAATGTAGCAATATGATAGAATTAATTATACACAATAATTGTAGGCAACAAATAAAATAATAAACTCTTAATGCGGCAAAATGCTTTTTTAGTAATACAAATGTACACATTTAAATCACACTTACATGGGTTATTTACTCAAAGAATATGGTGAATTATTATGAAAGGAATTAACCAGGAAATTAAATATACCAACCAGTTGGGCAATTAAAGCAAATATACGTAAACCCATGGACAAACCAACACGTTTGATTTTTGCCATAGTAAAAATAAATCTGCAGAGTAGGGCCTGCAATGTTTTTAATCACGTACTTATACAAGGATGCAATATAGAGTACCTATTCTGTTACTAGGATTGCGATCATAAGAGTGAAAGCCAATCAAGGTAGCAATACTTTAAAAGGCTAAAGAAATACATTAAAACAGCACTTTATATCTATATAATACAACTTGTCTCAGAACCATCAACACATACAAGAAGTTTCACAAATAAACATTTGTACATTACTTACATTCGGTATCCTTTGTATCGTTTTTTCTATGATTGCTTGGTAATGTCATTTGATGAACCTACAGTTCTGGTTTATATATAATCGCACAAACAGTCTTCACAAAACCTTATAAGGTCTATTATATTAAATTATGTACATACAACTTATAATAATCATTGTTTTTAAGCAATTGTTCTACATTGAACCATAGATAAAAGGACTTCTTTTAATCTACGATAGAACTATCTCAAAATATTGCCATACGTAGCTGTTCATGCATTTCGGCTATTTATTGCTCGTCTTCATTTCAGGTAGTTTTTGAGAATGCATTCCGAAATTGTCCTTAATATTACACTCTTATGTGACTTAGGTATTTTCTTGTTAAACGTCAAAAAACTACTTTAGGATTACTTACTTGGACAATCATATATACCCCAAGTTGCGATCAACACAACATGCCGATCTAATGTGTTCCCAATTTCAAACTTCACGATAGGTTAGGAAGTATAGAATGCGATGTTTAAGCTCAGTGGTGGATCGCATGTTTTGTTGATAGTAGCACACAAACATAAAACAAATATTAATTGTAACATAGGCTTGTAACAA
The DNA here is from genome assembly GCF_028750875.1 of Macrosteles quadrilineatus. NCBI lineage: Eukaryota > Metazoa > Arthropoda > Insecta > Hemiptera > Cicadellidae > Macrosteles > Macrosteles quadrilineatus. Next base: position 2,827,775 of record NW_026542610.1, read on the forward strand.
ATCATCTATTATTCTAATTCCTTAAGGAATTTCTTGTGCATAGCAAAACTCTTATATTTATCAACCTATTTTGATGATTGTTGTGTCAAATTAAAGGGAATTATCTGCAGAAGTCATGGAATAATTGATGTCACGCTCAGTTCAATGTGCTTTGACCCATCGGACTTTAAAGCTACCTTGTATTTTTAAATATAAGTGAAAATTTAATTAAGTTTATCAAACATATAATTCATTTCTAAAAAAAACATCTGTCTTTATAAAAATAACCTCTTTAAATATTTACTTTTCCTGTTTATTTATCAGTTGACTTTCAAATACAAGGATGACTGATGAAATGGGATAGTTTATTTTTGCAGTTTCATTCAGAGTGGTAGGGAGATTTATATCAGGAATTGTAAAGAAATACTATGGGATGAAGCTCATATGTCTATATTAGTAAGCTTTATCGTCTGTAAAAAGATTACTGCGATATATTGCCAGAAGAGAAGACCAAGAAAAGCCTTTTGGTGGAAAGGTGATTGTTTTGGCTTTGTGACGAAATAAATAATAAAATAGTTGAGCAACTAAATGATGACAGCCGATTTTACTACTCAGTGGACACTTTGATTCAAGAAGAGGGAGACCAGATACATGTGCCTGATGAATTTCTTCACACTTTAGCACCAAGTGGTTTACCTCCTCGCAAGTTATGTCAAAAAAGGTGTAATTGTAATTTTACTAAGAAAATTAAATCCAAAAAAAGGACTGGTTAATAGAACCAGATTAATGGCGAAAGTTATGAATGATGAAGTCTTGAAATTATTACTTGAAGTTCAGCTGGAAAACGAGTGTTCCTCTAAAATTCGTCCTCGGAAAGTTGGTCTTTATCTGCTAGAGCTGCATCCCCTGCTTACAAATGGGGAATTGTACGTAACAATTTCAAGATGCCGCGCTTTTGATGATCTAAAAATAATGGTTAAAGAACAACGAAACCAAGGTCATTTGGCTGAAGACGTTAGAGTGTTTACAAAAAGACATGGTATGTGAAGAGTTTCTTATTTAACATTTTAAAAGTAAGATGAACATTTTAACTGGTCTGTCAGTCAGTATTCTAAGCCTACTCTGTTAAAACCTTTATTAAAACAGTATTGAGCTTAAGATTTTTATTTACGGTTAGTTAAAAGTTAAGCGCTTAAAATTCTTCCTTTTTTTGTATTGAGAAGTTAAAAGGTAATTAAAATTTTTTAATGATTTTTAAATAGGTACTGTATAGTTAATATTAACTGGAAACAACTAGTCTATACTAGAGTAACGAATTACAAAATACAATACAAAGGAAAAGGGCATTCCTATGAATGCTATTGAGCATTGATTATTTAATTTATTTGGGTTTTATGATGTATTACTAACCAAAGGAATACTTACTAACCAACCGCGATACCATTGACTTAATAACGGTCAACAGATGTTGGGTATCATGAGCTTAAAAGATCGCTAGACAAAGTTGCCCGAATCGCATGGATGGTAAAATAACTTCTGGCAATGTCTAGAGAGATTGTTATTTAGAACACATGAAATCCTTTCTATAACATAAATGTCGGCTAATCGTGTGATTCCAAGTACTTTCGCCTGATTTGAAACATATTTCCAAGCCCGTGCCAATATTACTTGTTTTTTGTTCGAAAAGGCCATTGCTGTGAGAATATCAGGTAAAACTAACATAGAAACTTGAAAAATACAAATTAACAATAAATTGGCAACATAATAAATATGGAGCATTACTGATATCGCAAGTAAAACAAAAAAGACTTAACTATACACACACCCTGTATAAGTAATCGCAATGGGAATATGCTGTATATGCTGTGTATGCTAAGATCTGTATAGTCCTTGCCTTATATAATTGACTAATGCTTATATTTGCTCCAAACAAAAAAAAATACCAAACCCTTCAAATATTTAAGTTGACGGGAGCGGGACCTACCACTTCTAAAGAACGCCACCGTGTCTGTCATCCCTATTCTCTTACTTAAGAACACCCCTAAAAACCTTCACCGAATAGGTAAGGAACTATCGTAAATATAACGACGAACTTATATAAATCAGTTTTAATTTACAATTCTCTGGACGTACATCACTGTGAGAACCGAAGCCTCGGGGAAAGTCCACGGGTGCGGGACTTGCCACTAGGGCGGTCAATATCTTCAAAAGAACGCCACTGCGTCTGCTTTCCCTAACTTAACAACACCCTTATAAGCCCTAAATGAATAGAGACTATCATAAATATGACAAGCACCTTTTACAACTTCTTTCCATTTCCAATCAACCTGACCTGTCCTTCATCGGCGTGAGAACGAAAGTATTGGGGAAGTCCAGGGAGGCCTAGCACTGCGTAGATGAAAGAGAAGCCGCGTTGGATGACCTTGCCACCCCTTCGCATACCTTCATCAGCAATATCTCATAGTGACTTTTTACAACGCAATTTTTGTTGTCAATTTGTCTGATCTGAACAATTTAAATATTTCAAAATTAACTAAGCGAATAGCTGATTATAATTGATTATTTTTATTGGCATTTGTGTAGCCACAATATCCGGATTAAGCGTAGTAAACGAACATCAACCAGAACGTGTTTGATTGATGCGAGCGAGCTCATCTTGAAAATGAAAGAGCATTTGACATTAAACCACAATAGGACCACATGGTATATTGGATTAAAATTTGCACTGGTTATCAGTGTTCGTTGACTTTGGAAATAAGTCAAACGTCACAGTTGTGACGTAATTTTCCTGGCGGACGACAAGTGGGAAATTACGCCACCGGTAATAAAACGAAGATCCCAGGATTCGCCCTAGTCTGGTCGAGGGGAGTTTCCCAGGAGTCGATAGTGATTCGGATAGCCTAAATTTGATAGCCCTGGTTGTCAGAGCTCGAGACGAACGTTACGGGTTACTAAACACTCCACTAGGAATCACCACTCTAGCCTAGGGCTTGTGGGGAAATTAATAATTTTGACTTGACTCTGTGGGCAAATATCTAAATGACACACTACTAGCTAACTTAACGAATCAACAAGTAAGCTAGGTAGTCACTCCGCTTACCTACGGAGTTAAGTTGTCAACCTGAAACAAACAAGGTTAGAACAAGAATAGGCCTAACCTAGTCTAACTCCCACAGAGTCCGAATTTACTAAAATGATAAGAAAACAAGTTATCCTAAGTGGTCCAGGTGAGGAACGAAAAAAAAAACGAAACTAAAAAGGTGAAACTGCTCCTTGAGCCAAAAACGAAAAACTAAAACTTTAACTTCCTCACGTGTTCAACTTAGACCAACTTCGACAGAACTTGTCCAGCAGACACCTGTCTGCTGGAACAGACTTTGGTACGTTTGGGGAACTTTAAAAAAAGGGTTTTAAGAATTAAAAAAGAAAGTCCCAAGACGGATTATGAAACGTAATTGAAAATATATTTCACCAACTGCAGTACTTTACTCAAATTGTTGGTTAAGGCGTATGACGAGGTCTGCGAATCAGGCCTAGCCTATGAACTTCGACAAAGTTCTGCCGAAAGAAAAACCTAAGTTGTCTAAGTTTTACACAACTTACCAAACGAAGTAATACTACTGTAAAACACTTTTAGCGCACTCGATGCACCACGAACTTAATGTAGGCTAACTTTTAAGCTACGAACGAAAAAACAAAAACTCTTCAAATCGAAGCCGAAAAGACGAATTATTAGCGAATGCCTCAACAAAAGCCGGGAATACGAATGAACCAAACTTCACAAAACTTCTTCTTACTTCACCTTCGTCTCAGAATCGAGACGAAAGTTAAAACGATTCCTGATTGGTCAACGAGTTACCGAAACAAAAAAAAAACTGGCAGCGAAGGCAGGCGCATGGCAGCTTTAACAGGCTTACAGCCGCGCACCGCTCAAAGGTGACCCCGCTGCTCATCTTCTCTCCCGTAGCCCGGCCTCAGACGCAGTCGAACAGCCAAACAACCAAACTGACACCAACGTCGTCTGCGGTCTTGGTATTTAAGGTTAGGTACGATGTCAGTTTAGTGTCGCGACTAGGCTTACTCAACAGCTTATATTTAGCTGTTTAATGTTCGTGGTCTAGATCGTTATATTTTTACCCCCCTACCCGTTTGACTCGTTACACAGTGTCTCATGCTATTCAGCAAACATTCCACATAATTAGTTCCACTATTCGATCAACTTGAAATGCTTACATTTCTTAATAACGCTGCCATTGATTTTTATCGTATTAGCTTATCTAATGGCATAGTAAATACAACCCAAGGCTTCACCTGCGGTGAAGCTGCCATAAATATTTTACAGTACATAAGAAATAAACAGAGTATTACAATCATGACAATAATCATCCGTAGTGGCTTAGCCAAAAATGACAAAAGTAAGATATTATCATCATTGTGTCACGCACAGTTTAAATAGACACAGTTTAAATTTCGATCATAGTTAGTTGTAATAAACATTATGAATCGGCATATTTTGGGGTAGGAGTTAAGAATTTTATATTTGAATTTCAACACAAAAAATCTTTTAAAATCAATATTTGATTTTCTCCGTAATTTTCTCTCTACAGCTTAAACCATACATTTTCGAAAGTTTAAAAATACCATAATCGGATTCCTCACCTATTAAAACATACATTTTGACATACGGATCAATATATTTGTACAATCCGTTCCTTAATAAAAACCTATATATTTTCATATTCGTCGCGCGAAATATAAGAATTTGTATCGACCTTATGGCTACATTATCGATCATAGTTGTAATAAACATTATGAATCGGTATATTTTGGGGTAGGAGTTAAGAATTTTATTTTAGAATTTCAACACAAAAAATCGTTTAAATTATATATTTGATTTTCACCGTAATTTAATCTCTACAGCCTAAACCATACATTTTCGAAAGTTTAAAAATACCATAATCGGATTCCTCACCTATTAAAACATACATTTTGACATACGGATCATGGTATGTCCGATTCGTGGTTTAATTCGATTCGTTACAAATTATTCAATTAAAATGCAATCAAAAACTACTTTCGGCCAGATATTTGGTTGGAATGTGGAATATTAAAATTAAAATATAAATAATAAGACATCCCCCTAATCAAACGAATTTTCTCCGTGGCCAGAGAATCCTGAAAAGTGGAGTGATGGAGTGATGGAGTGATGATTGATAAACCTATCAACCATTAATGTTTACCCACAAACTCTGGGTTATAAACTGGAAAGCCATAATATGCTTTGAATAGGCTAAAGCAGCAACACCATGAAATAGGTTGGATAACTCTTGCAGCTATAAGATTTGGATAGCAATTTTCATTTTCTCTTTTTGAACAGCGTATATTATTTGCCTCTCCTGAATCATAAAAATAAACTTGACTTTAACTAATCGATTGTTAAATACATAAACACTAATTCCTTCACTTATGTCTAATATTGCGACTAAAATTCAGCAAAAAAACCTTTGTATACGTTTATCCGAGGAACTGGCAACATAACCTAGAAGTAAACAATCCATTTGTGTTTTGCCTAAATTAAAGTAGAGCGAGTAATTCAAAAGTTTACAATAAAAACATAAGGTCCGCCAAGATTTGGTATAATCTTACTACTTGAACTTATCATAGTCAAGGCATTATTATTGTTTGTACTAAGTTTTTTGAGATCGTCAGTGTCAGAAGTAAACATTTCTCGTATGCATTCATTTGATCTGACATTAGGCAAGTTTATTTTACCATCGTGACAACACTATGTGCTTCGTACATTTTTTCACTTCCAAAGTAAGTTGCATAGCAGAACTGGCAAATACTATTATTCATCTCACCAAGTGAATGTGTATCTCGATGGGTATCTGTTAGACCAGGCCTCTCTTTCTCTATTCTCCTTACACGCATAAGATACCTTATTATTAATTGTATCCTCCTCCCGTTTTCAATATTTCTTCTTTGAACTTCAGGCATTTTCCGTTCTTCCAACAAAACTGATTAACTTGGTCTTAACCTACTGAATATTAAAACATCCATATTTACTCCCAAAAGATAAAAGGTTTCTTTTTATAAACAGCTGTTTTTTGTTTTTAAATTTGTTCTGTGTATTTCTTATGGGGAAAACCCAACTTTTGAGAGGGTCTCGCGCCCTTAGGAGTATACATTTTAAAGTTCTAAAACCTTATTGCAAAACTACATATTGAGACGAATCTTTTGACACCTTAAACGTTGAAATTGGTCCACAAATAAGGGAGGAGTTGCGTTAACAAAATACGGCTTCACGTATTATATATATAGAAGATTCCTGACAACAGCTGGAGTTTCAAAACAATGTTTGTTACCCGTGTTAATCTTATGGAGAAATACGAAACTTTAAAGGGTCCCAGGGCCTCACTCTCTAATTATTTACCTAAAAAGAAAGTTTCCTGCACAACTTCAAGTTACGCTCTTTCCAATGACACCAAAAACATGTCAATCGGTTCAGTAGTTTCGGAGGAATAATTGTCACAAAAATCTTGCTTGCGTATTAAATAAGTACTAGTTAACCGCCCGTGCTCCGCTACGGGAATATTATCAACAATAAAAGACATAACAATTAACAAATACGTTTTACATTTGTATTTCATTTAGGGGCTGCTTAATTTTTTACATGAAATATATACCGTAACTGATAGTTGGTCTGTATAAACTGTTTTATGTTAACCAAACCGATATATTAGTTTAACCAAATTAATGTTTTACATTAATTCGAGTTTCATTTGAAAAATAAATAGTATACAACTGCGCAATGCTATAACCTAATAACCTACTCATGCTATGGAGATAATTTGTTCATGTATATTCCTATATTCGTTGTGTTTTGTTCATTTGTTTTACGGAATAAAGATAGACACTTACATGTAAATAGGCCTCTAACGCATCAGCAGTCGGTCGCATTTCACTTATCGTTGATCCCATTCTGTTTACGTCGTATATATAAAGTTGGGCATTCTTTGGTTCAATGTTAGAGGGTATTAACGGTCCAATCCGATGGTAAAAGGAGTCCCGCATCTTAAAATTATATAGACTACCAGAAAGGTGTTGATTCAAGTAAGACTTAGAACTCACCATTTCAAATGCAGAGTTGTATGATCTTATATTATTCAAATAGTTTTTTTTGTTTCTTTTGACCCTTAATACTTTATTAGGCTATTATAGTTGCTGTAGCCCCGACGATAAGATTTTCCGTGAATTCAAAATGTTAATAAAGGAGTTAATTTTACCTCCCCCTTGTGATAACATAAGGAGAATATATTTGTATCCCTGTTAGTCTGTCCTGACTCGAAGTTCATAGATTTGCAGTAGTAAAAATCCAATTTAATGACCCAATTCAAAAGAGTCGGTATTTTTTTGTAGGGACTTCCAGAGAACATTTAACACCATCACTGCTCTTTACTTTTTTTATGGTTCTCTACATGTTTTTCGTTCTGTATGTCTCTTTACGCACGGTTACCTTTTCTTTATCTTTTTGTACTATTCACACCCTGGGGTTAATGATAAAGTTTTATAAAGCTATAATGACCCCAGTCAACATTGCCATAAAACATCAAGTCACATACTTCTTCGCTAGAACCGAAATCGTAAGTCACAGTTTCTCAAGCACTAACTGTGACTTCCCTGTGTACTCGAAAAAAATAGTTAGGGTATAGTTAACTGATAAATTGTAGTTCCACGTATCCCAGCGTACTCGCCATCTCGATAAGGTATAATTTGGTACTGCTGAACGTCAAACACTGATCTTGAGTAAGATGCATTACCTACTACAAAATGTTTGCATGTTTCCCTCATTAGTAATTATCTGTACAACTTGCAAGTGGATTTCACTATGATTGTTCTGGTGGCTATGGAGAATAAATTATATTGATCCACACAATAAGTTTCCGTCCCCTACTATGGGTATTATTTCACATTTCATACTCAAACTTAAACTTAAACTCAATTACCATTTTCCTTTAGATCACACAGAAAAACTAAAACATTTCAAAAATAGAAAATTTTCACCAAAAACATACAAATAATGTTTGTTAAATATTTAGTAATTCAACTAAGGACATTTAATAAAATATTTATTTAATAACATATGAACTATATACAGTCAAATATAAACAATTAATCAAGTAGTATTAACATTCAAGTCAAGTTTTTAGTTCAGTTATTGAAAGGATACAACAGCTGATATGATGACATCACTGTCCAAAGTTCACTACAGCACTTCGTACTAGTCAGTTCAGTTTAGACTCACCTCTCTCACAGTACACAGTGCTTACCTTTTGGTTTAGTTCATATTAAATATTTTAATCTCTCTTTCTCTCTTACCGCTCCAAGTGCATTATTTCATCATTTCTCATTTAAATATGGATTCCAAATTTATAGTACCAAGTGTCAAGCTAGGATCCAAGAAGATATTTTGATTTAAAGTAGATGTGTTGTAAATTTTCGTGTACAGTCCAGAATATTCATGAGTAGTGAATTGCTTTCTTTTTATTAATGAAGAAGAGTTTTAATTTAAATCAGTGAAGAATTACATACTACACAACAATAGTCATTTCTCAACATCATCTTTCATCTGTGGTCCTTCGATTCTCGTCACTCTGGCCAGAGCCATCGCTTCTCTGCTCATCTTGTTCCTGTTCTACCAAAACCCTAATGGATCTTCAGTTTTAGGATCTAAAGGTATTTCTCACAATTTTACCTCTTAATACCATATTTAACATGGTCCTTCGAGCCGGATGTTTCCCAGCCTATGGAAAATAATCTACTGTGACTATTAAGTTTTGTATTTATTTGAACTGAATAAATTAATTGAATAAATCTGTCATCAACATTAAGTATCATTAACAAGAGGATTAAATATTTTTGATCACATTATTATCAATTTATTAAATTGTTGCAGTAATTTGTGAAATAACACATAAAGTTTTGTTGTCCCAGACAGAAAATTTTGTTCTCAGACTGTACTGTCTACAACTCCTGTATTTTCATGCATAGTTTGTCTATTCTCTATTGTGCATTATCGGGCTGCATCCTGTCTGCCCCCCTCTCTCCCCCCTGTAATGTGAAACAAGTTTCTCTCTTGTTGCTGAATATTCAGAAAATCATGGAAGTCATACCAACTTCACAGCTGATCAACACTAGCGCTGCTGATGGATAGAAATGAAAACTTAAATGTCATTATGCAAGACTTTGTTTATGTTTTCATAACCTCAATTGTTTGCTTACACTTTTAAATTAAAGTGACAGAAGAATGTTTATTAATACGGATTGAACATTTAATTACAGTTTGTGTTTGAAATAACATGTTTTATTGAATTTCAAATTTATTATCTGGAAATAATTGCAGGTAGATATTTTCTGGGACTTAAACTTTTTATAGGCCTATACTATGGCTGAATATTTCTCTCTGATTTCAAGTTGACTAATATTAATATTTAATACAATGAATCCTGGCTGTCTTTAAATAAGTTTTGCTCATTATAAACTTATTTTAATCTGCATTTATTTTTATTTTGGAATTTTATTGAATTTAAGACTTATTCAAAATGAGGTTCTCAACTTTTGTGAAGCAATCTGAGCTTGTGCTAGCCAGGCTTAAGTCAATTGAAGCAAAAGTGCTTGCTATCGAAAAGGAACCTATCACTCCTCAACTTATAACAAAGCTCACTCTTTTGGATTCCACCGCTACAGCCAAAAATAATGATTTTGACAAATTAGTGAATAAGTTGTTCGGCACTGTGCCTTTACCTGAGGAATTAGATGAAAGTGAAAATATCACTACAATTTCAACATTACAAGATGAAATAAGTGATCTCTATGTGTCTATTCACTCTTTGTGTGTGAACTTGATACCTTCCCCAAGCTCTAACCAGTCGAGCCAGCCAAACCTGGATGATTCCAATGCAGCTATCAGCCAAGTAGCTACAACTAAGGTTAGTGTACAGCTTCCTAAACTTCAACTTGGTACCTTCTCAGGTCAACATGAAAAGTGGATGGCGTTCAAAAATTTGTTTGAAAATACTATTCATAAAAATGATAGTATTCCTGGTGTTGAAAAAATGAGTTATTTGTTAAGCTGTCTTGAGGGAGAGGCACTTTCAGTTGTTAAAAACATCCCTATGACTAATGCTAATTATTTTATTGCATGGGAATCTCTACTTAAAAGGTATCAGAATACAAGATTACTAATCTCTCTTCATGTCAACAATGTGTTAGACTTACCAGTTCTTCACAATCCCTCAGTGAAGCAACTTAGAAGGTTTTTGTCTGTTTTAAATGAAAACATTGAAGCACTTAAAGCTCTAGATGAAGAAATTTCTCAGGAAAATTTAATTTTGACCTCTCACTTGTTAAGAAAATTTGATTCTGATTTTCGCCATCATTTTGAACAGAGTCGAAGTGATAACTCTGTAACTCCTAAGTTAGATGAGTTAACCAAATACATTGAGTCTCACTGTGTAAATCTTGAAGCAGCTAATCTTACTAATGTGGGATCATCTCTTAAGGGTACCTTAGGCCACCACACTCAAGTAAAACCCCCTCAGCGCTCAAATAAATCGGCGCTTATTGCAACTCCTCGCACTGTTTGTACATTTTGCGCAGGTGCAGATCACAAAATCTATCAATGCAAAGGTTTTCTTAAATTGACTTCACAAGAAATGTATAATTTTGTTAAAGGCAAAAATTTGTGCACCAACTGTCTTGGCGATAAGCATAAGGTAAAGGAATGCAATTCATGGCGTACATGTTCTACGTGTAAAAGAAAACATCACTCTCTTTTGCATTTTATGGATTCTGAAAATAATCCCTCTCCTAATGTGTCTAAAGGTAACACAGACAAACGAGCTCCAAGTTCTGACTCAAATAAAAATGAATCTGGTTTTGTTGGTTTGACAAATACAGAGAACACAGTTCTTCTTGCCACTGCTTTAATTGTGGTAAAATCAAGCGAAGGTAAGACCCTAGTTTGTAGGGGAGTTTTAGATTCTGCTGCTCAGTCTACCTTCATTACTCAAAGATGTGCTCAGTCTTTAGGGATTAAGCGCTCTCATGCTAATAAAACGCTTATTAATGGCATCTCGTCTGCTCAGGTGAAAACAAAAGGGTTAACTCATGTCACTCTCCAGTCCCTTAGTGGATATGTATTGGCAAGCTCTCACCCTGTCTTCATTTTGGATAATATCACTCCAGATTTACCTCGAGCTAAGATCACTCCTGAAGTTCGCTCACAGATGCAACATTTAATGTTAGCCGATCCTACTTTTGATAAACCCGCTCCTATTGATGTTCTAATTGGAGCTGACCTTTTTGCCTCCTCTGTGAAAGGCCAGTTTTTGTCACTTGGTGAGAATATGCCTGTAGCAATTGACACCATTTTTGGATATGCGCTCTTAGGATCGACCCCTGTCGCCTCAACTTGCAAAAATTCATTTCATGGATTAGTCACACTCTTAACCACCAATAGTTTGGATCTTCACACCTCTATCCAACAGTTTTGGGCTGTAGAGGAACCCCCTCTTACAAGCAAGCAATCCTTAGCCGAAGAAAAATGTGAAAAACATTTTGTATCTACGCACTCTCGCACTCCTGAAGGAAGATATATTGTCTCTTTGCCTTTCTCAGACGATCCGTCAACATTAGGCAACTCGAGCAAAATGGCAAAATCCCTATTCTGGTCTCTGGAGAATAAATTTCGTTCTAATCCTGATTTCAAGGAAACTTATGTTGATTTTATGAGAGATTACTTGTCTTCGGGACATATGACACTCTGTCAGTCACCACGTCTTAAAAATAATCCTCATTACTACCTTCCACATCATGGAATTTTTAAAGATGGAAAATTAAGGGTAGTATTCAACGCATCAGCACCTACATCAACATCTCTGTCTCTCAACAGTATTCTTCATCAAGGACCAAAACTCCACAACAACATATGTGACATCATTCTCAACTTTCGCCGACATGCGGTTGTTTTTTCATGCGACATCAAGCAGATGTTTCGACAAGTCCTTGTAAAGGAATCTGATCAGATATTTCAACTTATTTTCTGGAGAGAGAATGATAAAATGCCTCTTCAAATCTATTAACTAGCGACTGTCACTTATGGGCTCACATCATCGCCCTACTTGGCAAATCGTGTCATTCAACAACTCATTATTGATGAAGGAAAAAATCATCCTCTAGCCGCAACTGCTCTAAAGGATCAGATTTATGTCGATGACGCCCTATTGGGTAGTAATTGCGTAGAAAACGCTCTTTTGTTGAAAAATGATGTGGTTCAGTTACTCAAAAAAGGAGGTTTCGAGTTAAGAAAATGGTCTTCGAATAATCCATTACTCTTACAGTCGATCCCTGAAGATCACAAAGAAAAACCTATTGGTTTTCGAGCTCCCGAACAACCAGTTCATAGTGTTTTAGGACTTAAATGGATTCCTAATGAAGATGTTTTTTCTTATTCTGTAGGAACTCAAAATATTAAGGAAACTCCTACAAAAAGAATTGTTTTAAGTGTGATATCACAGATCTATGACCCGTCAGGATGGTTAACTCCTGTAACCTTCTGGTCCAAATCCTTCATGCAATACTTATGGACACTTGGTCTCGATTGGGATGAACCCCTAGACGACAGCGTTATATCAGTTTGGAACAAGTTCGCCAATGAACTTCCATATATTGAAATGCTCAAGATACCTCGCTACGTGGGACTTTCTTCAGCTAAAGATATTCAGCTACATGCTTTTTCTGATGCAAGTGAAGCAGGATATTGTAGTTGTGTTTACCTGAGAGTTGTAAATTCACAAGGAATTATATCGACTTATCTTCTGATAGCGAAGTCAAGAGTCGCACCTCTGAAGCGTATTTCCATACCTCGCTTGGAGCTCTGCGGAGCACACCTGATGTCTAAGCTCCTAAATTACTGTATACAACTTCTCTCACCTCACTGCAAGATTAGTTCATACACAGCTTGGTGCGATTCCACAATCGTGCTTTCATGGATTGGCATGCCCTCTTATCGACTCAAGGTTTATGTGTCAAATCGAGTTGCAGAAATACAGGAAAACATCCCACCTTCATTTTGGCAACATATTTCATCACTAGAAAATCCAGCGGATGTTGGGTCAAGGGGTACCGCCCCACAAGATTTGATTAACCACACACTTTGGTGGAATGGACCTGTCTGGTTGTGTAACTCTGAAGAAAATTGGCCAAAGTCTGTCTGTAAATCTTTACCTGAAGAGTCTATCCCTGCAACTAAGATTCTCACAGTTAACACTCTCTCTGCTGTTCCGGATGAACCATTTTCTCTCCTCACTCGCTTCTCATCTTGGACAACACTACTTCATGTTTCCGCATACCTGCTGCGCTTCATTCATAACACCAGAAATAAAGTTAAACAAATTGGGAATTTAACTTCTCAGGAGATAAAAGAGGCTCATAACCTGATTTGTAAATTGGTTCAACGAGAATATTTTTCTGAAGAAATCTCATGTTTGAAATCCAATAAACCTTGCTCTGTACGCATTAGACGCCTAGCTCCTTATCTGGATAAAGATGGCCTCATTCGAGTAGGGGGAAGAATAAACAAGGCTGATATCTCTGAAGATCACAAACACCCCGTCTTGCTACCTAAAGGTCATAGGTTAGTTGATATTTTGATTGACCACCATCATGTCTTATATTTGCACTCTGGTCCAACTCTAACTCAGTCTATGCTGGCAAACAAGTACTGGATTCTCAGTGCTAGAAGCTTAATAAGATCTAGGATCTTTAAATGCATAAAATGTTTCAGATGTAAACCTCCTCATTCTCCTCCACTCATGGGGGAATTACCTATGAATCGAGTTACACCTTCAAGGCCATTTTCCATATCTGGTGTAGATTATGCAGGACACTTCTTTGTGAAGCAACATCTACTAAGACGAGTTCAACCTATCAAGGTTTATATTTGTATATTTATTTGCTTCTCTACTAAGGCGGTACACATAGAAGTAGTAACCGACCTAACAGCGGATGCCTATTTAGCCGCTCTTACCAGATTTGTCTCCAGACGAGGAATCGTTTCAGATATTCACTGTGACAATGCTACAAATTTCACAGGTGCATCCAAAAAACTCAGACGCAACTTTGAAAATTTAATCAAGGATTCCACAGTACAATGCTACGCTGAGAATTTCAATATTAAATTTCACTTCTTACCTCCACATGCACCTCATCAGGGAGGCCTTTGGGAGAGGGCCGTCAAAAGTGTGAAATTTCACCTAATAAGAGTCATTGGACAACAGACCCTGTCACTGGAAGAGTTTTCGACTTTAATCACCCGTATTGAAGGAATGATGAACTCTAGGCCTATAACTCCTCTTTCTTCTGATCCCTCGGACCTAGAAGCTTTGACGCCAGGTCATTTTTTAGTAGGTGGTCCTCTTATGACACCTCTTGAACCTGACTTGCGTAGCATTCCTATCAACCGATTAAAACGCTGGCAGTTAGTCCAACAGTTCAGTCAACATATCTGGGCTCGCTGGCAGAAAGAGTATCTGTACACTCTTCAAGAGAGAAATAAATGGGTCAACCCCAGGAAGAATATTGAAGTCAATGACTTGGTTGTCATTCATGAAGACAACTTGCCTCCACTCTCCTGGAAGCTTGGACGAGTTCTCTCCGTTTCACCTGGTACTGATGGAATAGTACGGGTCGTGCACCTGAAGACCGCAAGTGGACACCTCTCTCGTCCTGTGACAAAGGTGTCTGTCCTTCCTATGGAATAGTGAAGAGGAGTTACCACCCCCCTTTTTTATTGATTTTCTCATTTTTTGTGTTGTTTTCAGAACCCAGTGGTTCAGGGGGGGCCGGTATGTTAAATATTTAGTAATTCAACTAAGGACATTTAATAAAATATTTATTTAATAACATATGAACTATATACAGTCAAATATAAACAATTAATCAAGTAGTATTAACATTCAAGTCAAGTTTTTAGTTCAGTTATTGAAAGGATACAACAGCTGATATGATGACATCACTGTCCAAAGTTCACTACAGCACTTCGTACTAGTCAGTTCAGTTTAGACTCACCTCTCTCACAGTACACAGTGCTTACCTTTTGGTTTAGTTCATATTAAATATTTTAATCTCTCTTTCTCTCTTACCGCTCCAAGTGCATTATTTCATCATTTCTCATTTAAATATGGATTCCAAATTTATAGTACCAAGTGTCAAGCTAGGATCCAAGAAGATATTTTGATTTAAAGTAGATGTGTTGTAAATTTTCGTGTACAGTCCAGAATATTCATGAGTAGTGAATTGCTTTCTTTTTATTAATGAAGAAGAGTTTTAATTTAAATCAGTGAAGAATTACATACTACACAACAATAGTCATTTCTCAACATCATCTTTCATCTGTGGTCCTTCGATTCTCGTCACTCTGGCCAGAGCCATCGCTTCTCTGCTCATCTTGTTCCTGTTCTACCAAAACCCTAATGGATCTTCAGTTTTAGGATCTAAAGGTATTTCTCACAATTTTACCTCTTAATACCATATTTAACAATGTTCAAATACATTTATCTATACTATTATATAAAAATCTAATGGTGTCTGTCTGTATGTGTATTACTAATAGGTGCAAAAACTACTGAACCAACTGGGCTTAAGGTGTACAAAAATATAGCTACCATACCAAGGACCATTATAGAACTGTTCACATTTCGACACTGACCGTAGGCTTTGCCCCTTTGGCTTTAAACGTTCTGAGGTGAACATTTTAAAAGTAAATATTGATTGGTCTCCATGGCTGTGATGAGAACACTAACAATGTTTGTTTACATTTGCTTTGACATATAAATCTAAACAAAAAGAACTGCTAAACTGCATATTTCACAATTTCAGACAGCTGATACAAAGAAATTATTAAATATAATATTTTCCATAACTATGAGGTAGGTTTATTTTAATCTAACCGTTTATCATGGATTATTTAATCTAAAACTATGTCAATGATTATAGAAAAAAAATCTATAATCGTTGCTGTATCAACTCTGGCTCTGCTATGGATTTGTTAAAGTGTCTAAGTTATGAAAATAATGTTATTGATATGTTTTAATGGAAACAGTATGAAAATAACAATGTAGAGATGTTTTGAATGAATTTGGAGGCTACTTTAAATCAATTCTAACTGCTTAACATGTGTTAGATTATCTTAACATAACTTGCACATTACATTGTTTTTATATATATATATATATTTAGGTAAATTAAGTTATCGTGTTTTACCAAACCTATGCATAAATTAAACTAAAGAATATCATCAATAACTAAATTGTACGTCAATTTTAGTTTTCTAAAATCTGTTGTATATGTATAACTATATTTTATTTTATTTTAATTATCAAAATGGTAATACAACATACTCTTATTTTTTATCTTAGCATGGCTTTAAGTTCACATTTACTTTATTTGATACATTTATTATTAGTGTTTTGCCACAACACTGATTAAATTAAACCAAGGAAAATATCATAAAACTAAGCAGTACACAGTGTTCTTTTGTTTCTAAAATCAATGAAATATCTGTCACCATGCTTACTTAACGGTAAGTGTGAAAATGTAAAGGCAATGGACGATGGGACAGATTAAAAGAACTGGTTTGTATATTAAGTTGGTTTTTGATATTTTGTAGAGTAGAATCAGAGATGCAATGAAACATATACTGTATTTGCTATTAATTTTTTTTGTTCTTTGAAGCTTTGATAATCATATTAATCTGTCTGCTGTCTTTAACGCTAAATTATTTGTTTAAAACTTTTTATAGTACCCATAAATATAGTTTCTTTAATATTTAAAAAGACTGTATTGATAAGGCACAGCAATATTTCTAAAGTTTATAACAGCTGACTTAGTTTTGCTAATGATTTATTGTGAGTGAAGAAATATTGAAGATGGAAGGATTTTTGATTGAAAAAGAAGAGTGAAATTAAAACAAATGTTCATTTAAATTTAATAATTAGTATTTTTGCAACTTAAAAATTGAAATTTAAAATATCAATAATAATTTAAAAGATATGTAATTATATGAAGGGAGATGAAGGTAAATCATGTATGTCAAAGTTTTATTGAAGATTTGGTCAGTTTTTCTCAAATCAGCCTACACAAGGTTTAAAATTAATCAAAACCAAAATGGTGGTATCCACTACGTACCAGATTTAAAAGTCATAACTTAAATGTTTCTATTAAGGCCATAAAAGTTGAATTTTGTTTCTAAAAGGGTTGGTGGATGTGTAACTATTATATGCAACAGATTTAAAGATTAAAATGTTTCTATTCTGTGCCCTCTTCCCGTTGAAAAGCACGGGTACAACAGCTAGTAAATAATACATTGTGGCATAAAACACTTTTCCTTGATCAAAATCGTGTGTTTATAACTCCTAGATTAATAATTACATACTGAAAGTGAGGTTATAAAAATAATAACAAATGTCTGACAAACATCAAACAGCTGACGAATAATTTATAAACTGTGTTTATATTCTTCAATAAGAATTGTATTGACTCGACCTTTGAAGGGCTGTAGGTCGTAGCCCTTAGAAAAAACGTAAATTCTAAGGAAGTTCGGCAAATCTACACAATATCCCCTTTAATTTGAGACATAAATCTTGAAGATCGGTCCAGTAATTACTGAGAAAACAGTGTTACAACTGTGTATTAAATATATAGATAGATGTGACTGTGAACCCAATTTTGTACTAAACACACGCTGTTGTTTGATCTCGAGTAGCCGACCCAGTGTTAGCATCAAGAGGCCAAAAACTAGGAACGTAGCGCCAGCCACGTCCCTTTCACTTTCAGCAATTTTACAACCCTCGCCAACCCTACACATCCAAAGACAGAGAGAGAGAGGGAGAGAGACAGTAAAACAGCTGTCGAAGTCGATCGGGTCGACCTAGTCTCGGTCGTCAACTCGCTTTCTTTTTCTTCGCCTACAAGCGTTTGAATAGGGGCGCGGGAAAACTACTTGTGTGATGCGGCACGCGTAATACCGGAAAAGGCCTTCGGGTAGTTCTAGAGCGCCGCCAGAATTGGGTCGCTGGAGTCGCGTTTTAGTTGCCACTTTACTATTGAAGACTCTTAAGTGGCAAAAGAGTTTATGACGAAATATACCCCCACCGCAACAAACCTGCAGACTAAGCAAATTTCTATTTGCCTGATTGGATTTACACTAAAATGACTTTTTGAAAATATCACAGTTATTCCATATTTAAATAGAATAAGTTTAACAAGTACTTAGGTTTGCTGCAACAGGGAGGGTAAAAGTGTGTTTTTTTTTGTAAAACATAACATTTTATAAATAAATAAATGATTTTTTTCTAATTTAATGCAAATATTTTCATAAACAAGAAAACTACTACAGTTTACTTATTCCTTGGTGTGAGTGAGGGTATACATTCAACTCTAGAAAATACGCTGGTCAACGAACGACAAAGAGCCGCCGATGTCTAGAGTTTCCTTGGATGGGTGGCCGACCGACCGGTGGTCATAGGGTGACGACACAAAGGGTGGTAGGCGGTAATCCGTGTCTGCCAGTGAGTCAGTGTTACCGGTGTTACTTCAAAGATGAATTATTGCCCTCGGAGAATCCCGAGGTAGGCGCGGCGCCGCCAGCTCGACACTTGTTTCGGTCACTGGTCTTGGTTGATTGTTTCGTTTTCGTTTTACTATCTTTTGATACTTTTACATAAACGATATAGTCATGATATATTACTAATGAAAATTCAATAAGTACATTGCACACTATAAAAAAAAAACTTACATATAGGATAGTTCATGTAAACAGTTGTTACTTAAATCGTTTGGAACTCTGGCCACGTCTATATTCTTCATTAGAGTGAACTTAACTGCAGGCTATTCAATAGACTGTGAAAAAAAACTGTGAATGATTTTATGTACTTGGTTTTTTTTATAATTATAGCAAAAGCTACCAATATTTGTCATCCGCGTCATAATTCTTGAGCTAACTACTTCTGCAGTGATATACCTTACACGTCACAAAACTGTATTAACCCTAGATCCAGTACCTCTGCTCCAACTAGTATTATAACATTGCCGTCCAGGAATCTTTGAACATATAGTTTGACAATAATTGCATGGATAGTACAGCCGTTTCAACAAGGATTTATTTACTACTAGCTGTAACCCGCGGGCTTTGCCCCGTTTAACTTCTTAATTTTCAAGATTATCTCGTTCGCATGGCTCAATCACGTCCTGGTTGAAGTTTGTTCGCTACGCTCACTCACCTTTAGGTTGGAGCTCGTTCGCTGCGCTCACTTGCCTTCAGGTTAGCTCGTTCGCTACGCTAACTCGCCTCCAGGTTGAAGTTCGTTCGCTACGCTCACTCACCTTTTGGTTGCAAATTAGCTGTTGTCATAAATGTAAAAGAAATAATAGTGCTGCACCCTGTTGGTAATCCTTGTAACTTTAATGCTATTGAACATCATAGAACAGAACCAACTTGTTTAATTGAAACAGCTGTTGAGATTCAATAATTCCATTTCTCATAAGGTTAACATGGGAAACTCCAGAGCCACTGGGGCGGAGCCCGAAAGAATTTTTGAAATAAGAATATGCCTATATGTTAATCGGGAATGTGAGCTATCATCATGCCAAATTTTAGCCCAATCCGACCAGTATTTTTCGAGTTTACTTTTCCCATACACACATACAGCAACCACCTCTTTTTTATAATAGTATAGATAGATATGTTCTTAAAACTGAAATTAATTAGAAATACTATTAAAATAAATTAAATTAATTAATTTGATGTGAATTTAGCTTTAGTTAACAACACTCATACAAGTTCATAAACATAAACCAAATAAAATATTTTTACTAGAAACGATTTGCAGGGTCGTCCAGATGAACTTGGAAATAGTACCATAGATAAAAGGAGTAGACATACTCTGTCATACATACATGTCTATACTCCTTTTATCTATGATAGTTCATTAGAAAATCTGAATATACAGTAGTGCCGTGCATTTGAAGTACTTACTCAGAACACAGACTTACTTGAGGACAGTTACACAATAAAACGCAAAGATCCACGGAAGTAAAGACTACATTATTTAGTAAAAAAAAAACAAGGATGCGTCAGTTAGGGCCAGTTAGAAAATTGAAGTACACAGAATTGAATCACCATAGTATTGTCCACGCAACAACGTGAGAGGATAAAACATGTACTTCTTCAATTATAATTACATGTTTCTGTGTAAAACCGAAGACGTCTACAGACTTTACTAAGAAAAACTTCTCCCCGGTAACACAGGCAATGGGAATTCCTTCTAGACAAGGTTTTCAATAGGCCTACAACAAAATCATAAAACAAAAGATGTTTCTCAGGCTAAGTAGCACACTGTGCACTTCAGCAAATAAATAGTTTACCGAGATAACTATTGATAACCGAGACAGCAGTGTCATTTAAGGAGAAATAGTACAAACTAATGTCACCAAAAGTCTAAATTCATTCTTTATTTTATTTTTTTAAGAGAGGGAAAAATAGACAACAAAGCTTTAAATAACCGGTATTATCAATTTTTTATTTATCTCTCAATTGAATAAATGTAACGGTAGTTACCTCACAACTGTTAACAATAATTGACCCTCCTATTACATAAATATGTTAGTTAATTTAATATTCAAACTCGTGTACATGTTGCTCGAATTCGAGCAATTTCAAAGTATTACAGAATTTATTCCAAAACGAAAAAAAGTAATAATCAATGAGTTTAAAAGAGTCAACTCAAAGATCACCAGTGTGTAACTGCTGGAGATACTCACGATGTATATACAGTAATCAACATTTCCTGTAAATATCTTATCATATTTCATAAATTGGTATTGCTTTTTAATGTTTCTACAAATGTTTCCTGACTTATAGCTGCATAAGGTTGTCCATGTTTATCTCATTTATTGATAAACCTATGTATGGCACCACCCTTGTCGCCAGCAGTAGGTTTACAAATTTCAGTAATTTTTTGATCATATTAAGGACTTCCTGTTGTCTGTAACAATTTTATTTGTTCAATCGGCATCGGCGTATTTTTATTTATTTAGCTAAATAAAACATTTATTTCATTGAAGTAAACTAATATAGGCCTATTTATATTCACTGTACTGTGTATAACAAAATATCGATTGAGAAACAAACAATTACACGTAATAAGAACCTCGCTGGTCCGCTGCATTGTGATAGCTGAAAATCGTCGGAATGAAAACTGCCGCTACAAGATACAGAAGTTGGTACGCCTGCAGTGCCCTCCACAGCTGCGCGCGCCGCTGGCACTGCCGCTCAACACATCCCCACCTAAAAGACGAGCAAGTGGTAAGTCGGTCGGGAGGATTGACGACAAGTTGGTTTCTCGTATATAATAATTTAGATTTACAGGCCGGTCAACTGGACTGACGATGAAATAACTTGTCGACGTACTGGTTTTCAGTATTTATCTATTTAATTAAAAAAGACGGTCTAGTGGCAAGACGACCAAGTATCTTGTCGGTCAACTGGTGGCCCCCCCATGTAACCAGCTAGATATTCCGACAGTAAGATTATCAAAATCAACCAATAGCCACAAATTCCTCCAAATACTGCTCTTTAATAAGCTACCTGTATTGTTTCAAGAGCTTGGTTTTAATAAATTTAAAGACAGATTGGCTGATTGGCTTCTTGACAGAAGCTTTCATTCACTGGAAGATTTTTTTGGATGCCAAATGTCTAATATATAGTTTCAGTTTTTTAAAATCCTGTTTTAACTTATTTTTTTATCACTACAATATACCTAATTCATAGAACAATTTTATATATTTTGACGTTGTCTATTGTACTTTTGTATTTAACGACAATAAAGATATTCTTCTATTCTTCTTAAGTGAGGAAGTGCAATATTTAGTTTTAATTTTACGTTGAAGCAGCAGTTTTATTTTTCCTTTTTTTTCTTTCAATGGCAACTTAAGCCAACTTTCTTGTTGTAAACTCAGACCATGAGGGATCTAGGCTAGGCCTTTTTAGCCCTTGTTTGTTTTAGGCTCTCACGTGTAAACCTGTAGGTAAGCAGGGTGAACCTACTTAGTTTATTGCTCGTATGGATGTAGTTTAAGAGGTTATTACCTACAGAGTCACGTCAAAATTATCGGTCCCCCACAAACTTATCTGACTAGAGCGGTGACTATAAGTGTGGTGTCTAGGGACACTAGTTGTTCGGAGCTCTGATTAATCGAGACTATTAACTGAGGCTATTGTAATCACTATCGACTCCTGGAAAAACCCAGCAACCCGACTCGTGCGATTCCTGGGACTTCGTTGATTTGTTAAGGTGGCGGAATTTTCTGTGTTACCATACGAGTTTTTGCCGGCAGGAAATTTGCCTTACAGAATATTTGATCCAGATTCTTAAAAAACCATTATTAATTTCATTGTCTCAGGTGGGCGTGTTGAAAAGTTGGATTATATTCGGCAATGTCTAAACATGTAAACAAATTTAACAGCGGCTTTTGCCAGAAGTAGTAAAGAGATATCACTGTCCAAATTGCGTATTTTTTAGCGCGAGTTGTGTGCATAATAACGTCTTAAAATTGTTAACACTGACTTCCAAACACCCTGTATATTACAAAAATTATACCTACATAATAATATTTTATAGATTTTATACACACTAATTATAATTATACCTTGAATAAAATGTAATATCCTGCAAAATAAAACCGAGCTGATTAGAAATAACATTTTTAATAATATGTCTCATTATTCTCGAATGGGTAGTCAGTAAATTAATGTTTGCACCCCCTACAGTTTAAATCTCTTTACATAAGATTGATCATGACTTATTAAAGTTATAGGTCCTATACTAATTTTTAAACACACGCAATATATAAGAACGACCTAAAGCGTATCTGAAACAAAAAAGGCAACATTTAGCAGGTGATGAACTAAACGCTCATTTATAAGAATAATTTGCATTCTGGCAAATTATGCTAATGTTGGTTTAACTAGTGGGCAAAGGCAGTTTGCACTCGTGTTACATGTATATATTGTTCCTGCAGTTACTATGAATCATATAACGCTGATCGTGGTCGTAATATCTTTAAGTGTTGCCAACTTATTTTCAAGCGTACATGGATTACGTGCATAATAAAAGCACGCAGATTCTGTTGTTTTGTAAAAATACTGGTGTGCGCCAAAGTAAAAAACTGTGCGCCAAAGTAAAAACTGTGAGCCAAAGTAAAAACTGTGCACCAAAGTAAGGCTTTATGTACTATAATTTGTGCAAGGGAGCTTAATCTGTCGGGTGACTGTAGGAAAACTAATTTTAAACTTTCTTTTAGGTACAATCACACAAGATCCTAAAACAGAGCTGTTTCAATATAAAGCTGATTCTGGTGACATCTACAGTATTGACGTAGGTAAAGATTCCAAAATAAAGGTCATAAGAAAGCAGATAATTAACGGCTTTGAATGGAGTTTGGACAAGAAAAAGTTATACTATATAGATTCACACTATTCTGACAAGTATATTGTGTACCAGAGGGACTTCACAACGGACCCAGGTATGTAAAATATGTCTACTTGGCGTGGAAAACATAGTTTGTTAGCTGCATGGAAGTTAAAACACATTGAAACACTAACTTTCTCTCACAGCAAGGTTAAATAGATTGTATTTGACTTTGTTTAACAAAATAAAAAAACATTAACTTATTTATTGTTAGTGGCTTAGTAGCATGTTCACAGTATATGTATATCTGTCCATACTTTACTTTGAAACGTCCATTAAAGTTCATTAATGTCAATATTCAAGGTGTTATAGGATCTAGTTTTTTATTTAAAATTTTTACAATACGCTGAAAAAGTTTAATGTTTTTCCTAAGACAGTTTTTATTTACAAGCTGAATTTTTCTCATTTTGTAAGGGTAAATGGTACATACTAAGTTCTGAATTTACTGGTTAAGATCGGCGAACAAAAATATCTGCACCACCTTAAGTACAAACCTAGAGAAATCGCTACAACCGGTACCTGCTACTTCAACTTTAACTCATTTAATCCTCATCTTTGTAGGAATTATTTCGGTTGACTGGCATTTTCATACGCTTCATTGCTTTTTACAATATCTAGAGATACATTGTTGAAGCCGTAAACGATCAACTAACCTACCAGTTTACCCACCCTAAAGGACCCAGTTCAGTGCTGGTAGCAAAAGCGCAATTAACCTACCCCGTCTGTCACATTAATTGTAGATTACTAAGAAATACCTAATTACCCACATTAAACTGTCGCCCACCAGTGTTAAAAAAACAAAACAACCTTAAATTTCCATTTATTGGTTAATAATTGTTCAAACGGAATATTTAATAAGTTTCAATGTGTTTCAGCAAAAGAAACCGTTCTTTACAACATCTGGGCTAATGAGATAGGAGATGCCAGTTATAATACGCCTATAAAGATGCATGGCAATGGAATGGCAATCGACAATGAGGGACAACTGTGGGTCACAGTGTATGCACATCAAAAGGTAGCTTCTGGATGAATAATAAAGGTGTAAAGACGTGTTAACCTTGCTGATATTGTGATGGTTTCTTGGTTACATTCTGATTATTTTGTTTTAAATCTATTTCAAACTTAATTTTTAGAAAATTTCTCATAAAGGGAATATATATATATATATAATATATATATATATTTTATATATATTATATATATTATATATATATATTATATATATATATGTGTGTGTGTCTGTGTGTTTATTAGCACGATAACTCGAGCGAAAATGATCAAATTTTGGTATACACGTGTAAACCTACATTTTGTTCGAATGAGTTCGTGAACCAGCATGATCGGACCATTGGAAAATTGGTTTTTCTCATTTTTGACCCTAAAAACATAAATTTAGCGATTTCTTTCCAAACCATTTTTTTTTTAGCTTAAAAAACAAATAATTTAGTATATTGAAGTAATATTATGCGCATAATGGTTACGGAGAAAATTCCAAAAATCTGTAATTTAAAATTCCCATGTTATTATTATAGAGAATAAGTCAACTGTTGTACTTTGCTTGTTTATGAACATATTTTGACCAAATTATGAAAATGCATTCATTTCATACTAAACTATTAACATTTTATAATAAAACACCTTCTTACCCTCCCTGTTGCAGCAAACCTAAGTACTCCTTAAACTAATGCTATTTAAATAGGGAACAAATGTGATATTTTAAAGGAAAAATTTTAGTGTAAATCCAATTAGTCAAAATAATGGATATTCGTTTAGTCACAATTTTTTAGATTTGTTGCAGCGGGGGTATTTATTATTTTTGCAACGGGTTAACAACAAAGAAATATTAAAACTGTATATTTCATTCTCTGTACTCTAAAATCAATAATTAATTACCACAATCAAAGCATTCTTACTACTTTAAATAATATATATATATATATTTTTTTTATAATAAATATACTGCGTTAAACAAATTCTTAAATGGATTATAAGGCTAGGACATTATACAATAATACCCCCGCCGCAGCAAACCTGCCGACTAAGCGAATTTCCATTTGTCTGAATTGATTTTCAGTTAAATATATTTTAATAACATTAGGTTTAACGAGTACCTAGGTTTGCTGTTACAAGGAAACTAATAAAGTGTGTTTTTGAGTAAAATATTGATAGCTTAGTACAAAATAAATAAATTTGCCAAGTTTGATCAAAATATATCCATAAACAAGCGAACTACAACATTTGACAATATTCTCCATAAGAATAACATGGGAATTTTAAATTTACAATTTTTTTAATTTTCTCCGTTACTAATAATTGAACAAAAATACTTTTATATACCTAATTATTTGTTTTTTTAAGCTCTTTAAAAAGGTCTAAAGAGAAATCGGGAAATATTTTGTTTTGAGGGTCAAAAGTGAGAAAAACCAATTTTTACCCCATAAAACCCCCCGTAAAGCCCTGTTCCCATGGTCCGATTGTGCTGGTTCGCGAACTCATTCAAGTTTATCCCGCTTTACACCTTTAAACCAAATTTCATCAAGATCGGCCAAAAATTACTCAAGTTATCGCGTTCACGGACGTATATATATATATATAAGTCTATATATATATACATATATAAAAATTTGAACGAATGGTGTTTTTGGCCTCTGGGAACATCAAAATGAAAAAGTAAATCAGTCCCGGGTCTAGGTCTTACCGTGCCACCTACGGTAATAGCTACTTCCCTATAGGGAAATTCGCTAAAACATATCCAAACCCAAGACCTTGGTTTTGTTGGTGTATTGATGAATTACTAATAACAAGTAAAAAGTTAAAACACTAATGGATTTCAAATCATAACTAACTGTGGTCTCTTCCTTACACTCTATTCATATATTTTATAATATGTGTGAAGAGCACTGTAGTCCACTTAACAAAATACAATTAAAACTCTTTTATTTATTCGTGTATTAAGAAGTATTTTGTGATTTTGTAAATTCCACAGGTTATAATGCCACAACATGGTCTTTTGAAACTCATATGCAATTGTAAAACCTTATTATTCATAAACCTTGATTATTGATGTTGGATACTTTAATTATTTAATCATATTTCAGATTATTCGAATTGATCCATCTACTGGCACAAGAACGGCATCAATTCCTTTATACAATTCTAAGTGGCCAACATCTTTGTGTTTTGGTGGCGAAAATCTCGACATTCTTTTTGTATCAACTTCTCGTATTGATAATAACAGCAATGACAGGAGAACGTACCCAGAATCTGGATCTACTTACATGATTACTGGGCTCGGGGTGAAAGGAGCGGGACCCAGCAGACCCGTAAAAGTTACAAGACCTGATGATGCTGAGACTTCTAATCCCAACAAAAGAAGGCGTTTACATGGCTAACTCATTTGTAAATATTTCAAAAATGAAATAAATTACAATACGAAGACACTAATATTATATATGCTCCTTACAATTTTCCTACTCAATCTCTGATGAACATATGAATGTCACTATTAGTGTACACATGTGCTGGTAAGCACTACTGGCATTATGTTCAGTGAAAATACAGATGGGAAAAATTTTTGATTTTTAATTGGGTTGTAATAATTTACATGTTTTGTGTTAAATGAAGGGGACATTCTGGTCATATAACGTATGACCAAAATATATAAATAAATAACATACATATTATGTATGCTGTTTATGTATTGAAAAATATCAAATGACTTAGGGTCACTCAAAAACTTCTGGTTCCTTGGTTTTGGCAAAATTTTATCAACTCTACATGGTCTCTGTACTTTACGTGACTGACAATGCTTTCTATAAGTAAAGTGTATCTGATGGGTTTACAAACATTTTGATGCATTTAAAGTTATATTTGGCACGGAATGAAACTAATGCTTATCTTAAAACGTCTTGTTTTTCGTTAATCCTGGACAATTTTCTGTTGTGCTTCTATAAATTCAAGAAATTATTGTTACGTTTAACTTAGTTGGAATGAAATAAATATTTCTAAGTGTTTACAAAGTGAAGTGAAGTAAACTGGTCGTAAGGGACTGCCGACCGAGAAAGACTGTTAGCTATAAAACATTACCAAAGGCAGGATACTTGCGTGTAACGTCTGTTGAGGTGTGATCAAGACAAGCAGCTGTCTGAACAACCGACACCTGCGAGAAATTTACTTCTTATACCAACCTTTTACATTCCATTGGATTATATTAACAAACAGATCTTTCTTCCAAAGGTTGTAAGGCAGTTTGTCTTTTCTTCTAATTATTAAAGAGAATAACATAAAATACCCTTTACCAAAGCAAGCCTGCAGACGAAACAAATTTTCATTTGTATGATTTACTGATAAACAAGAATGATTTGCTGTATCAGTGAGAAAAATAATAATACCGTATTAAATTACATTTTCTAGATTTAATCCATGCCTATGTGGCGGCTCCAAAAAATTCCAGACCCAATACATATCAGCTGGGGAGTTTTTTTTAGATGCACCCTACAGGAAAACATGTCAATACCGCCACAAAAGCTTTTCTTTATTTCAAATATAAAAGGAGGGTCTATAATATTGAACTGTTCAACCTCCCAACGTCTGCACCAACCAGTTGCCTTACCATGGAATATTCTGTCAGCCATGACTCGACGCCAGGCCAGGCCAATGTTCCCAGAAATATAACGGGCATGGCTGAAATTTACTGAGCTCATCTCAGCAAATCCCTTGCTGAACTTAGTAACAGCGCAACTACAGATT
This sequence comes from Macrosteles quadrilineatus, assembly GCF_028750875.1. Lineage (NCBI taxonomy): Eukaryota > Metazoa > Arthropoda > Insecta > Hemiptera > Cicadellidae > Macrosteles > Macrosteles quadrilineatus. The sequence goes on from NW_026542610.1 coordinate 2,856,091, forward strand.
GTCTAACGCCCCGAGTAATCGTTAGGCAGCAGCACTATCCAGCGTTGAACTGACGCCACGTGGCATAGCCGCAATGTTGATTGGCTGGTGCCCCTCCACGGCCAACTTGGCTACGAACGGAGAACACTCAGTTGAAGTTGAAGTTATTCTAAATTCAAAATTCGTATCAGTTAGTCACTAAGTCACCTAAATTTCCACGTCGCCCTTCCCCCTTTTTTCTAAAATGGAATTAATCGTGACAATCTTCATCTTAGAATGTAAATCCATAACCTAACTTAATTCGGGACTGTATTTTCTCTTTCTCACCAGCTCGAACTTTCTGTTTATAAATTGATTATAAATTAATTCAGCATGTCGAAAGCTACATTATTTTTATTATAATAAATTATTTATTCGTTCGAGTTTTGTAGGTTCATTCGGCAACCTGTCACACCTAAGCAAAAATAACTACTATCTACATTAGAATAACTTAAGAATAAAATACTAAATAATAGGTATAACATAATAGATTTGGATTAGCATGTATTGCTTGGGAATAAACAATAAAGTAAAAAAAATACTGTAAAGCTATTTGAGGCCTGAGTAAAGAGTAATGCATAAGGGTATTGGAACCATTGACATTGATTACTGGGAGTAGACTTGTTATATTGTTGTAAAATATGGAGTATGTTTCGATTTATTTTGTGTTGTGATGTATCAATGCACTGAGTTAAGTTAAGCATTTTTTTTTTTATTTTAGGATGGATTGTGAACATGTTTTGTAGAAAAAAACAATTATTAGTCTCTAGAAATATGTTTCTGTTTTATATTATCCAAGTTCAAGCTACGTAATTGCATTGACACTTTCGGGACAAGACTGGCTTAGTAGTTGAGCGTGGATAATCGGTCCCTAAATATTACGTTCAAATACATCCAATGACCAACAGATTGTATCTAAATTATAATGCCAGGAAGCCTCTCTAGGTCTAGCCTGAAGAAATGACCAACAATTTTCAAAGGTTTTGACACACTCCCTGTAAACCAGAATATATCAAGAGTAAGGATAAAGGTACAGTTAGCTAATACAATGAGAGCATGTTACATATTTTTATACACTCAGCTCAACTAACAATATTATCTGACAAGTAGCGAAAAGAGAAACACACGGATTATTGTTTTATAATCCCACAAGAGACGCGGGTTTTTTCAATTCATTCTTTCATGCCAACTGTTTTACCTCACTAACTCGTCTGTTTTATGAAGTGTTCACAGTTATAAAGCTTTGTCTATCAAACCATTTGCTATAAAATATTTTATTACTTGTTTATTTTATTTAAGTTTATATTAAGATACTGAAATGTTGATATTTTTCACATTGGCCTTATGATTTGCCAAGTTGATATGACAGTTAACGAGTATAATGTAAATAAAATGCTCGTAACCTGCATAAAGACAAATTCTTACAGTTTTAATGTTGAAAATCACTTGTAAACAAATATTGCGTGACCACCTAATTTTAATCGTATTATTTATGGTGTGTATTTTAAATCCAGTGTTTTTACAGTCACTTAATTAACAATCTGTTATTTTAAATATTTAAACGGCTGCCATTTTTTACTTAGTTGTTTTTTAGCTATATGTTGCATTGTATTCTACTTATTAAGACCTTTAATTTTAATTTTCTTCCGAATATTTGTGGGCCGTCCCCTAATTTAAGGTGGTAGCGGCTCATTGAAGCTGTAGTAAAATAGTGTTTTATGCCAAGTAATTGTGTACCAACTTGTGTATAGCTCCATCTGTAACGGTTAAAAAAAGATTAAGCCGTCCCGGGACTTTTCACCACCTCTGTATACTTATATGTATTTAATTAATAATTTATTTATTAAATTGAATAAATAAAATCCATACGAAGAACTTAGTAAGTTAGTTAACTGCAAGCTGAGTACACAGAGTGCGTCATAGAACAAATCATGAGTGGTTGTCACTGGTTTGGTTCATCAATTTGATCCTGATTTTTTAAACTGAAGATCACATACTTAAATTGCACAAACAATCAGAACTTAAAAAATATATAAAATTTACCATGAACTTATAAGCATTAATTTGAGTGTTTCATGTTGTTACTAGCATGTACTAAATTACAAGCTTTGTTCCTACTAAATTCACTTTATACTTTTTGGACTTAGATTATTTATAATTCTGCGATTCTAATAATGCATTACAGCTTAGACAGTTATACTTACAAGTGATAAAATATGAAATTTTAAAGCTTAACCTAACTGCATTTTTGCAAACAGATTGCAGGATATTAGTAGAGTGTCTGTTTTACATTACCACGGACAGGTACTTGCGTGTAACGTCTGAGTTGAGGTGTGATCAAGACAAGCAGCTGTCTGAACTACGGACACCTACGAGAAAAGTTGTACTTATACTGGCTCTATATTTTCTATGATTTTACATTGAAAAATTACTCTTTATCTCACACTTTATATTTACAAATACCCCCGCCACAGCAAACCTGCAGCCTAAGCTAATTTGCATTTTCCTGATTTGGTTTACAATTAAATATATTCAAATAACATTAGGTTTAATGAGTACCTAGGTTTGCTGCCTACAGGGAGGGTAATAAAGTGTGTTTTTTAGTAAAATATTAATAGCTTAGTATAAAATAAATAGATTTGCCAGGTTTAATCCAAATATATCCATAAACAAGCAAACTACAACGGTTTACTTATTCACCATAAAAATTAGTCTGTCACCAAGTTATAGTGGATGCAGTCAAAATGGAACTGACAAGAACAAGAAAATCCTCTCAGTGCGGTTAACCATCGCATTTACATCTTAGACTTGAGAAGACGTCTAATTTGAATTCACATATCTAACTACGACTATCCGCAGTACTATCCTAATAATTAGACCAATTCGTATATACAAAGGCAAATGTAGTTCGTGTTCCACTATAAACTGTAGGTCCCTTAGTTGCCACTAGCTGCATGGGCTATTAATTAACAGCTGTGTCGGCCTTAGTCACTACCAAGACTACGAGATCGCACCACTCATCCTGCTCTCATCTCCATACTTGGCTTGAAATACCTACCTTTGTATGTTTGCCATTTCAAAGAAAAAGTATTAAATTAAAGTATTAATATTTAAAAAGAATCAAATAATACTATTGACAGCTGCTTCAAATATACCAGCAAGTTGAGTTTTATAATTTTCTATAGCATTAAAATTGTACAAGGTTTACCAACGGAATGAGGTTTACCAGCACTATTATTTTTTGTTTTTCCTGTTGGAAAGCACGGGTACAGCAGCTAGACCAAATAAAACCTGTAACTTCATTAACACTTTGCAAATTTCTTATTCTAAACCTCGTTTTAGTTTTTGCTGTTGCCAAAAGCCAACCTAAGGTAAAATAGTAAGTTTTGTTAAAAAGTAATAAATGCTGGAATTAAAGCAGACATACATACTCACCCGATTCCCGATTAGTTCAAAGCTTTTGGTAGAAAGACAGTTAATTTTTCAAATGAAGAACCTCTCCCTTAGTTTGACATCAGAAGTCCCTTATGTTTAATTAGCTTAGGTGATTAGGCAATATAAGAATGGGTTCAATCCTTAATTACTGTTAATATACTGAAACAATTATTCAAAAGGTCATGTTAGCCCGTAGTGAAGTCACACTTCAGACGATTCATAATAAAACTCAAAAGCATGTCGGGTGAAATCGACGGAAAACAGCTAGTATTTTTAAAACATTTGCTAACAAATAAACAACCAGTTGTAGTTTAAACCAATCTACTCTGAAAAAAACTTAAAAGAATAGTGTCGGCTGGTCGATTTAAGAAATTAAAACCTTATAAAAACTCAAAAAATTAAAAAAAAATGTGACCCTAAATTAAAATTCTAGCTTCGGCATTTACTTCTTTCAAAATTATCGTTCTTTCAACAGAATAATCATAAAAATCTGTCAAGTGGTTGATTAAGAATCTTGGAATAGAACAACCTTCCATGTTTTAATAAGATAACCTTAATGACAAAAATATTAGCTTTGCTGGTTCCTTTTAAATCAAATAATCGGAAGTGTTGTGTCGAATTATTAGCATGAACCTGGTTGTAATGTATGGCATTCTAGTAAAGTAAACCACCAGAGAGGAAACACTGAGATAGTCAAGTAATATATCACAACCAAAACATGGCCAGTGTTATCTAGGATCCTACGCTGGCCTGTCAGGTGCTAATATATTGATAGGAACAATACGCTACTTAATCTTAATGGTTTAATAGAAAGAAATTGTATTGGTGTCCTAAAAGAAAAAGGTGAAAATATAACACACTTGGTGAGTAGGTGGCTCAGAACGTCACGGACTTCGGGATATAGATCTATAATAACAGTTGTTGTTATTATAGATCTATGCTTCGGGCCCAAGGTTGCGATGTCGTGGGTTCGGATCCTGGTCACTGTCACAAACATTTTATCGGTACATTTAGTTCACCTTCGTACTGTACCCATTGCTTTGCAGGATACGTGCCACGCACGGGAAGTTAGTCTATGTGGACGGGCAAATGCAAGGCTAAAATAGGCCGCCAATGTCTGAAAAGAATTATTGAAAGCAAGTTTATTAAAGGTGTCAATCGAACAGTAAACATAAGAATTGTTATATTTTTTTTGCCGATAAAAGGTCCTTGAATCTTTTGTATGGGACATGTGATTTTAAGCTTCCAATGATGGGGAGCGAGCTGGCATAGTGGTTAGAGCGCGGGACTTCAGTCTTTGAGGTCCCGGGTTCGATCCCCGCCAAGTCACCAATGGTTTTTATGGTGATAATGCCGCAACCCCTAGGTCTAGCCTGAAGTAATGTGAAAAACAATCCCAGGCTCGTGCCTAGCGTCCTAGGACAAAAAAGGCTTTCAATGATACCGACTATTACCGTCACAACATGCACTATACGGTACTCAAAAATAAGAGGAGAAGAAGTTAATGTTCCATCAGAATAGTATTTAATAGGTGAGTTACTTGGTAAAATAATTTAAAAAATAAAAATGGAATAATGTATACATTTAAAAACGTTTTGTATTATGTATATGAGAAAGAAAATCCACCAAACTTCAACTCGTAATTAAGAGTAAAAGAATGTTATAATTATCAGTTTTTGATATTAAAAAAAAATTTTTGTCCCACCTTCACATCCTAGGACGCTAGTTCTAGCCTTGAACTGTTTAACACATTAGTTCAGGCTAGTAGTAGTGGGTTGCGTCATTATCACATGGATAAAATACATTGGTGATTGGTGGGAATTGAACATGGGACCTCGGGCACCGAATAACCGTACTCTACCACTAGACCAGCTCGCTCCCCGATATTAAAAACCTTTTCCTTCTTGAGAAATTATATTTAATAAAACAGGTAATGAATAACTACATTCTTAACTTCAAGGCCATATAAAATGATAGCACATTTTATATGTTAAACTACATGGCCTATTTTTGATACAACGATAACACTATAAACAAAGCCAGACCTGAGTCAGCCCTAGACGTGCAGTACACAGTAGTGTTGGGATATCGAAAGAAAATATCGATATTTATATCGACGATAATATCGGAGCCTCAATATCGATATTCCGATAATATCGGACCAAAAATATCGATATATTGGAAAAATATCGTTAAAAATTAATGGAATTGGAATGCTAACGCAATGCTTCCCTTTAACAGGAAATTACCTTAACAAACAATTTTTAAAAAATGCGTTTGAAGATATTAAAACAAAGGAATATATACAGACGGTTTGGTAAAAAAAATATCGATTTGTCATCAAAAGAAATCATTGATATAAAAATGTCCCTTTAGAAGGAAAGTACCTTTGTTAATACTGAACAATATTAGCCTATCCTTATCGAAGTTGTCAGCTGATATGTTTTAATTTGTTATAATCAATATATCGGATAGAAAAATAAAATATCGATATTCAAAAAGAAATAATCGATAATAATGAATGTTCCCTTTAACAGGAAAGTACCACCATGAACAGCAGTTAGCTGCACACATATGACGTTAAATTGTTTACAATTTATAATTTTTTAGGCTTGTGTACAAAAAAATATACAACAAATGAGAATTTAATGGTTTTGTTTGGTTTTCACTGCCGTCACCTCATTTTGGCACTCCACTTCTGCCAACCGTGCCAACTCACTATTCAAATGCAGGCAGAGGCAACCAGATTAAAAATATATTTTTAACTAGATAGGTACATGAAATAGTTTGTGTGTAGGCCTACAAATAAATTTGTTATTAATAATATTTAATAACTGCTAAACAAGTTCAGAAAAGATTAAACTGTATTTTATTCTTGCATTATTCTTTGAAAAATTTCTAAAATTAATTCTAACGATAATATCGAAGTAAAATATCGATATCCCGATAATATCGGAAGTCTAATATCGATATAAAAATATCGATATATCGGAACCAAAATATCGATATTTCCGATATATCGGATATCGATACCAAACACTAGTACACAGATTATTAGGCAGTAGAATCATAAATTGAGCCTGTGTAAACTATTAAGCTTCCTTATCGAACCTCTGGGACAACCAATGTGTTCAGCTGGTTTTATTAATGTTTGTATTAAAACCATAATATAATTTTTATCTCTAAATGAATAAATAAACCCTCCTATTTTATAGATATGATAATAAAGTAAATGGCATTTTACGAATAAAATATCAGAAAGTAACGCAAACTTAACTTAAACTTTAACTTAAGCTGGAAGTTATATAAATATATAAATAATAAAAAAAAAATTCTACTATAAAATAAGAAAATCATAAAAGAAAGCTAATTTTTGTGTTTCTCAAGAAACTGTAGGATATACCCAACATAATGCTATGAAAAAATTAGTTTTAGACTTTCATCCCTGAGACTTGTATTACATATATTAATTATTTGAGTTTAATAAAACAAGGAAACATTATTTTGGTATGCTATTCCATGTTGTCAATGTGTCACAAATCATTGTATTGTATGTTTTACTTTTGTCGTAGAGTACAAAATTATTTAAAGCTATAAAAATATGGTAACTTTCACTTTTGTCCATTACCATCATGAATTTGTTAGTCGATAACTGAAGTGAAACACTTAATTTGTTAACTCAAATAATATCGTTGATTGAGCTTAAATACCCTGTATACTGCATAATTTTAGATTTCAAAATCCAAAAACTTGTAAGCATATTTAGGGAAATTTTTATGGTTGTAGTAAGGGTTTGAAATGGTAGTGGAACATGTTTTGCTTGTTATTTGATTCATTAAAATCAACCATATCAACTAAATTTAACTGATCATATAATCGTAAAAAATATAAGTTTTACTCTGCCACATTGACTATTGTGACAAATGTATTATTAGGTAACATACTAAAATTATAATATTTCATGTAATATCATTTGATTTATATTATAACAAATATCATATATTGTGTTGTTTATTGTCTATCTGGACTTGTATTGCCAAAAGTCAACCCTAGCGCATTTTATATTTTAATCGTAGTAATGTGAAGAGAAATCTTTGACGACTAACAATATTACTATGGAAAACTAAAAGTTATGTTTATCCTTTTTGTTCTAATATAAAAGGGAGTTTTTGTTTGGGTCTATATAAACCTAAACCACCTGCCGAGTATATTGGACCTGAGAGACAGTCTACCCTCACTGTTTATATCTGATAAAATATTTAAGAGTTCTTGCTGCAGCAGTATAGTCCCTACCTAGATGCTGCTCCTTTATAAATATACAATTAAGAGGACGTTCTAAAGATGTTACTGAAGTCTGAATTATTTAGAGGTCAGTAGTGTCCGACTGCACCTCTAATTATACAATAGTCATCAATGCTTTCTTGCCTTTGTTTAAATTTGTTTTAATTTCATTGTTACTCCAACTGATACCCATACCAATTTTATTTTTTTATAGTAAAATTAAGTATAAACTATTTCAGAATCTGCGATACAAATCATTAGATATATGACAATAATTATTCATCATAAATGACCATTTTTCACCTTTAATAATGGTCCCAAACAGACACAATCTTCGATAAGTAAGAGACATTATTCGTTTTGCCTCGGAAAGAAATAACTAAAGCTATTGAAATGCGCAAATCACGGGTCTCCGTACGTACTAAGTCCTAATTAGATTTTGTTCTTAACATTTAAATACAACAACAGTTAAGTGGTGTAGTAAGTAAATAATTAGACGTAGATTACTGTTTACGTTGTTATTTTATTTAACACACCCTATAGTATCGTAACGCTTTCACTAGATAATATAACAATACATAAGATGTAGAGAAATATGAGTGTAGGAGTTTTGCCTACGGGTATCAGGTAGAAAGGGTCCCCATCCGTTAATTCCTCATACTGCGGAGTTTTGCCATCGGTTGTGGGTTGCGCGAGAGAGGGAGGGGGAGAGAGAGATTACACGTGACCGTGAGGGTGGCTTCCGCTAGGGGTGGACAAACCAGGCAGGATGCTGACTGTGTTCAAAGTAATGCAGTTATGCACCTCTGACTGTAAAAGGAAATGTATTGAATTTTTAACCTAACCTAACCTAACCTAACCTAACCTAACCTAACCCACTGCGACAAGCGCATAACTGCCAAGCGTAGACAACCCTGACAATTGCTCTCCCTCCCTCCCTCACACTCTTTCTCCCACCACCACCGTTGGCAAATCTCCGCACCAAGAGGTGGCCGAAAGCATCCCCCCCATCTACCTGACACTCGTTGGCAAAACTCCGTTTCCCGAGAAATATGACTGACTACTAGTAGTGAAATGATCTAGTAGTGATAATCACTACTGACACATACAATATGCGTTAAGAGACTTATGTATTAGAAGGTTGTGTATTAGAGTGTTAAGCTGTATAAATAATTTCAAGAGAATCTTTTTTATAAGACTATTATTGTATATCCGAAATTGCTTTAGACAGATTTCTTGCGTGTAATGTCTGTCTACTTATGTGGCGAAAACAAGCAGTTGTTTGAACTACGAGAACCTATGAGAAACGTGCTTCTTTTACTGACTTTGCATATCCAATGTTTATATCAAAGTAATATGTTTGTATGTTGTTTCTTTTTTAGTTTATTGTATTTTAATCAAAGACTTTTTGGCCTTTTTTAAGCTGGATTGGCTTTTTAATGATTCATCAACGTACCATTCAAACAAAAAGAAGTAATGAACATATGGTAATGGTCCTTAACTTTTTTCATAATTATAACAATAAAATATCAGAAAGCTTTCTAATTTAAGACAAAAAGGAACAAACGAGGTTATAACATTTTTAAATGGCAACATATACAATCCACAATCTAAAAATTATACCAATAAAAATGTTTGTGTTTTTGATTTGTAGGGGAAATACATTAATAATAAAATTACGAATAAAAACTAAATCTTTTATTACCTAAATTATATTTTTTAAAGGAAAATAAACTAAAAATACTTATAAATAAACATATTTCGTAGCTTATGTAAAAAAATTTTATTGTATTAGTTGATTTATTTTTACTTAGATTATAAAAGGATTTTCAAAAAACGCTGAAATAATAGGTATAAATAATTATGTAAACAGTGTTTATATGTGTATTATTGCAGAAGACAACATAAAATTATTTATAAGAATATAAGACAGCTGTCAATATTCAGACTAGATTCAGACAACCAGGAAGTGACAGAACAAGGAAATCCTCTTAGTGCGGTTGACAAACGAATTTACATCTTTAACTAAAGAAAGGGGTCCAATTATAATCACATGATTTGTACCTAATCTACATGTCTTAAATTTGATCTTGGTTTAAATTTAGTAACCATATTGTTCACTGTTATTTATAAAACTTAGCCTATACGGACTAAAAATTAAAAGTTAGCTTGGAATCAAACATATTATTGAAGATAACAATTATTATTACTTTAATAAAACTAATTCTTTAGCTTTTAGGTTAATTATTTTTGTTTTAACCACAGATGCTTTAGTCTGAGATATTATTTTTCTTATTTACTTAATAGCAAATGAAAATCTTCGAAAAAGCCATTTGCATTTAGTATTTTATGCAGCATGATCGATTACCATGCATGCTTCAAATAGGATATTTGATTTAACACAACATGTCCCCTTGATATATATGGTAGTAACAATAATTACATACACAACTTCATAACCGATAAATTCAAATAAGACGCGGTAGGCATGCAGGCCATATTCGTGTTGCTGTTTTAATATCAGAATTATTTTAAGGAAACAAACATCGATGTACAATTTTTACATTTGCTTACCTTAACTGTTTCAAATATAAAACAATTTACCCATTAGCTATAACATATTTTTTAAAACATAAAAGTGTCATTTTCAAACGGAAACCACTAACTGTAGTAAATAGTTTGATTCGTGTACAATCACTCATGTTGTAACGGTTTTATTTAAAATTTCTCTAAATCAATAACTGTTCCTAAATGTATGCATTCTACAAGAAGATACAAAATAGCTATTTAGAGTAGCTTTCAAAATAACTTGAGGAGAATCAAAAGCTAGTACCTTTAGGAAAACGACTAGTTGGTTGAATAATGAAACAAAAGAAGAAATCTAAAAGAAAAAGGTTCTATGAAAAAATACTTGAAGAATTAATTACGAAGAATACAAGGAACAAAAGAAAAGGACAAAGAATCTCATAAAGCTGCTAAGGATGAATTGCAGAAAGACTTTGCCAGGGAGTTAGAAGAAAAAAATATTAGGAATCAAAAGCTATTTTACATTATCCTAAAAAAAAACACGAGGAACGAGAAACTGTGCCCTCTAGAACAGGTAAAGAACAAGCAAGGAACTATCATGAATAGTGATGAAAAAATAATGAAGAGATGGAAAAACCATTTTGAAGATTTGTTGTATTATTAACAGGAAGATATAGAGGGACCAGAGGAGTACAGCAGTGGGTGACAGATCACAATAGGAAGAAGTCCCACAATTACATCACCTACAAAACTCTAGTAGGAAAAGGAAATCTATGCTTTATTGATTTAAGCTAGCGTTTGAAATAGGGCCAAGGAATTAAATTTGGAAATTCTTGGAATAGCTGCAGGTTAGAAATGAATTTATACATCCGACCAAGAACTTATTTAACAACCGTAAAAACTATTATAACATGCAAAAAAGTAAACAATTTTATCACAAAGCAAGGAGATAACTTAAACCCTATTCTTTTTATTTGACTGCTGGACAAAATCATGAACAACTTCAATAAAGCTAAAAATCTCGTGGGAAACCACCAATTGAGAGCTGTTGAAATATGTAGCCTACCTTAGCCTAGGATGGTTAAGACTAGTGGTTTTGGTGATAACTGAAGACAGTTTGCAGAATAATATAGGCAGATGAACCGCTGATAAAGAGTATGAGAATAAATGCAAACAAAACCTAGACAATGGTCATCAGTGGGAAGAAAGTCAGCCATAAATTAATTCTCAGTAGGAAATAGCCCGTTGACGCAGGTAGCAAAATTAAAAGATTTAGGCTTAGTTTTTAGAGAAAATGGTAAAACAGATGAATAAATAAATTTAAGGGTTACAGCAGCAAGTCACTTCTTTTGGTGCATAAGAAAAAAAGTTCTGGCCAAGAGATAAATATTAAAGAAAACTAAACTAGCAGTCTATAAATCTACCTTAAAGCCTACCATGGTTAACTGTAAGAAAGGACATGTGGTCCTCAAATCACCTCAATAAAGAAGCATTTTCATTTCATTTCATTTCATTTTACCATGACCTTTGGATGTGGATCCTGGACTTAAGAAAATAAAATAAACAAGGACTCAAAAGCAAGCGTCAAGCAATGAAGCTAATATGCAGTTGATAATGAATATGTCTGGTAAGCTTTTAGCGATATAATAAAGGACGTTATACGTATTATTAGGTCTTAAAAATGCTTCATGGTAATTTTCTCTTAATTAAACTTTTATTTAATTACAAGGACAAGTTTAACATTTACATGTCATATACAATTAATTTAACACAAGTTAAAAACAAATCATTTCTTAATTTTACATTTTATTAAATTGCATGCAAAACACTATGTAATTCATATTTTCATTGTATTAAATGCAAGTGGTTTTATATAGGGATAAAGTAGCAATAGTCGCCAACTGTGTGTGAGCGATCTTTCTTGCACAAACGGCAGTTTAATTTTGAATGTCCTTTTCATTCCACTTCACGTTCTGTTTCCTTTATTCCGTATTGTGTTTCATGGTGTAGTAGCATCGTGTTTGCTTCAAAGTATTTTATGATTTACCAACATAAAAAAGTAAAATAATTGCAGTTGTGGTTGGATCTGTTACTAACTAGACATTGTTTTTTTTTTACTTTCTACTTAATTTATTTATTACAATAATTGATAGTAAGAACAAGTTGATAAGTAAAGATTGACTTGCTGCAACTTTCAAACAATACAGTGTTCTTACTATCAATGGGATTTAAGGAATTTGTCAGTCAATAGACAGACACATCGTATACTTTTTGTCAATATAAATTCAAAAGAAAAATCCAATAATATGTCATAGCTGTTTACCTATGTCTTTATGCCTAGCCTGGTATGATCGTGTAAATTTCTTACAGTTGAGGTATATCTGGAATCTTATATTAGGTATCCTTGTTATAGTAAAAACAACAACAGATAATGACTAGAATGGGATAATAAATTAAAAGCCAGCGTTACCCACTACACTGCCAATGATTTCTTCATCCATGTATTCTGTTGACTTATGTACAAATTTCCTTCCTTCAGACTTTTTTAATACAGAATTTTAGGCCATTTAATTAAATGACTAAGTTGTGTCATTCAAAACTATTCCTAGGTTTTTTTACATCCTTTTTTCGTATAATATCAATAAAAACAAAGGTATAAATATATTAGAAAGATACCCAATAACCAATAATTACCAATGCTTATAATTATAACACATTAAAGAAGGATTTATATACCACAGATAGGGTAGAGCTTCCACTTATTCAACAAGTATATTATTCATGAAGCCGATCAATCAGTTTTGCAATTAAAATTTAGGATCAGGCTCGTTATTTTTTATAGGCTGCATTGATCGGTAAATCTGCATCATTGTAGGTTATTCATTTGTCGTAGATATCAGGAAATATCTGTTACCTCATAATTGTAAAAGAGAGTGTTAATTATTTTTATACCTTTACAAAATAATAACTGGATCATTATAATTCCTTGCTACTTTGTTATTTGCTAATAAATGTTTTTTTATACTTCCATAAATAGTTTTTCAACATTGTGAGGAGTGTAAACGTTATTTTAAATGTAAAGTTAAGTATTTTAAATCTAAAGAAGGACAAATGAAATAAATATTTAATTTTTCAGTTAAGTTTGCAGAGTCCCTATGGATGTACTCAATAGCTTATAAGATTTTCCCTAAAGAGAGTTTGTAATGGCAAAAAACCTACCAACCGCAAAAGATTAAGGCCATCTGCTGCACTTCTCGTATTATTCCTTTTCTTATAGACCTTTACCAAATGATCGTATTTTTAGTTTCGCCTCCACATTGGTCTTTCAATTTTTCCTTTTTTCGTGGCTCCTAGAAATTATTTCATTCATGGCCCTATAATACTTATTTCATACCATATAATTTGTTAAAATTTTGGATAAATCCATTAAGTTTTTTTTTTTTTTTTTTTTTTTTTTTTTTAGAGCCTTTGTATAATTGTAATTTGTAATTTGTATGACATTTGAAAATCATTTGTAAAACTAGATTATATTTTTAGATTATCTCTACTGTAAAAAATTATCTGACTTGTTACAAAGATATAACACACAGACTATTGTTCAAAATAAGCAACCAGATGGCTTTTACGCTTTCACCTCCCTAATTAATCTGTTTAATACAGTTTACACAGTAATTCTGATGCATCGGCATTTTTTTTACTGAAAGAATTTTTATACAATAAAAAAAAAAAAAAACTATATACATTACAGTTTTTCTCTATAGTTTTTCTCTTTTAGGAGCCACTGCGTGTCACATTTGGAAAAATACAGCTTGCTGCGTACATACTACATCCTGTATCTCCAAAATAAGTTTTTTTTTTAGGAAGTTCAAAGAATAAATAAGTCTTAAAGTGCATAACAAAATAAAAATATAGAGAGTTTTATAAAAAATCTCAAAACTAGTGACTGTTTTTGTGGCTATTTTTAAAAGTGAAACTCATATTTTATTTGTATTTTATGATATTTTTAGAATGAAGATGCAGTTTTAAGACTTATTTAGCCCTCGCATTTCCTCTCCGAAATTACTCGGTTGGAAGATACAAGATGTAGAATGTACAGACCTAAACAATTTTCCAATACAACCCCGCTTTTCCAAATTGGTAATATGCGTTAGCTCATAAATTACTAACTGAAGAGAAAAAAAAATTAAAAATAAATACTTTTTCAATTGCATTTTCATTCCACAACTATCATAAAATAAAAGGTTTTCCATGAACAAATTTAAAGTTAGCCGGAATATTGGAAAATAGCGGCAATTTTCGATAAGTGGTATCTATTTTTTATTTAGAAAATCGATGAAGTTTCTCGTTTACCTTGGTCTCTAAATTTATAGCTTTTGAGATACCAATTGTGGCACATTTAGGTTGTCAAACGTAGAAAACAGTTTAGACGGTATACATTAAAAATGAAATGGTTACTACAGGATCCTACAATGGTTTATATAGTGCTATATGTTGATTAGGGAGAGTAGGTTCGTATAACACTATGCACTTAATAATGTACTTCAAAGCTCAAGGAATGTTTTATTATTATTTTTCAAGAAGCTTAAAATTGTTTTACTATTTTTGTTATTCTAATAAATTCTAAATAGTGATAATCGCAAATGTTGAACACGTCTAGTCAAAGTAATTAGATAGTATCCTTTTTTATGTGAACACTGTATAAGCCTATAGCTTACCAATCCATTGGATAGTAGGAAAAAGGATATCGAATCAAATTTAGCCGACTTCCTCTTGTAGGAGAAAAGAAAACGGTATGTTTGTAAGCTATTCCTTGTCCCAAGCTAATGTATCTGAACTAAGTCAATACATTTTACACAACAATACATTTTACTCTAGTATTAAGTACCAGACTTAGTCAAAAATACAATTTGAGTCTTAAAGGCATGGCCAAATACTAAATTTAAATTTCGCAATTAAGAACAATGCAATTTGCCAGTTACAAAGTTATTTATTTAAAAAGGTTCAAATTAAATTAATAATAAGCACAGGTAATATTAAACTGGATTAATTTGTCAGTACATTTCTATATTTGAATGTACGACTGGCTTTACTTGCATCATCATGAGGACTCTAGACAAATGTGGTTGTTGTCCACCTAATGATGGCAATTTGTAGGTCTCTTGGACGTTAAAACATGTTATGTCAAGAATTGTAAATCTCTTAGATTTCCTCTAAGATATCTTCTACTAGTGTTATATAGTAAACATTAAAAATGCAATAAACATTAACTACTCAACTTAAAAGCCCACCTTTGTTAAAAATTTAATTAAGTCATAATTTTGAGTCATAATTTTAATTGAAAGCGCAATAAATATGTGTTACTCTGTTAAGAAATTAACTGTCGATAGCATAATAATTACTATTTGTTTTTTCATTAATTTATAGGCCTGTAATTATTTAGACTTACAGTGGGACCCAGTCATAGTTTTATATTTGCTTTATCAATAAATAGCTTTTAAAGCATGTTATAAAATTGTTTGAAACTAATTTTGAATTTAAAAAATACTTATTTATTTTGGTAAAATTGCCAGGACATGTTTTCCGATAAATATGTTTCCACTTTAACACGATATTATTTCAGGTTTTTATAGAAACGTAATTTTAAAGGAAGATTATCTAAAAAATCTTTTTTGACATCCATTTGGGTGTAAAATCAAAGTGGAGAAAATACGAATATAAGGAAAAATACTTACACGATCATTAATTGTTGAAATGGTAACTGCTAAAAGGAAGGAGGCATAAATTAGAGAAAAAGCTGTTTAAAGTACAACATAAAATTTACTCATAAACCAGGTTATTTTAATAACACGAACTGTAAATTTTTCGTATATAAAAAATAAATGTTCTTCAGCAAATGATTTGTTTAAATGGTTTTTTTATTAATTTTTATAATTGGTTGTTTTTTCCTCCTAAATACGTAATAAAAAGAAAAACATGAATTGTTTATTCTGTAAAATCTAAGTCTTTTGTATTATCAATATCACTTAATAATATATAAAACTAGATTTTCAAACTATTTCATAGTTCTTATGATTTTTTTTATTAAGTAGCAGTTAATTTTTTTTACTGAAGTGTGTATTTAAAGTCAGTTAACATGTGATTTTTTTTGGTTTTTTTTTTGTTTTTGGTATTTAAGCGCTATTGAACTTATAATGCAAAATAAATAGATGAATCCTGCTATATAACATATTCTATCCTTACGAGTATTGTTTTGTTATTTTTCTCATAAGAAGATGAAAATGTCATAGGGAGAATTTAAGCAGATTGAAAAGTCGCCGGAGACAGCAAGTTATGTTTCCGGCGGGAGTTAGCGGCGCTATCTGGAGACACCGGAAATGCTTAAATAGCTTCTTCCAAATGTTTTTTAACTGAAATGGCTAATTTAGCCGTTGAAAGTTTTTACAATGTCTAACCTTTCATATCAAACTGTATAATACCCTCCAGTTTTGTGTTTATACGTATATAATTTTTACGTGATAATATCACGTAAATCATATTATCATATTATGATCATATTATGATCACATGGTTCGTTTGATCTTTTTTATCCCTCCTGTAACAATTGGGGTTTATTCAATATCGTTAACAATATTTTGCTAAGAAATAATTATGTTATTATGAGTATTACGTAGCTTCCTGGTTTCTGCTTTCACGTGTTTGTCAACCAATATAAGTAAACTCACGAATAATAGAAAAATACCGGTATGGATCATAAACATGAACAAATGACGTTGTTGGCCCAAATCCTATTCTAATAGCAGTGAACATATGTTCTAACAGTTCCATTTAAGCAACGTTAAATCGTGTTTATTTCCGGGCCAAAAACGTCATTTGTTTACGTTTATGATCCATACCGGTATTATTCTAATATTCGTGAGTAAACTATAATGTAAATCATCTCCAATCTTTATTTCAACGCTATGAACACAATTCAAGATTGAAGATGTTGTGAAGAGAAGCTAGGCGTGAAGTCACTAATGTTTCCGGCGGAAGTTCGTCTCAGCTATCTGACTTACGACAGCACCGGAAGTGACGACACAATATATCGTCAATGTCTCACTTCAACCCTTAGTGATTGCAGAATATTACTGTAAAAATAACTCTTCATAAGTAGTGACAATAGGGCAAAGAGACGGCACTTGGGGCGTTTTTCCCCATAAGAATAACATGGTAAGCTTTTTTTGACCACTTTTTTAAAAATCCAGCTCTCGGCCTATACAAGCCTATATAAATGTTCAATACCATTGTACAACTCCATTACTATTTCAAATCCACATGCATTCACATGTATATTCTCAAAATCATCAACTTGACAGTGCGAGGTTTGTACGCGAACTCGTGCGCGCTCCCCCCATATAAAATGCATGCTACCCATATAAAATAATGTTAAATTTTTTTCTTACTTTTTGATTTTTTAATGTTGTAATATTGTTTATAATCAAAAGTTGACACCCACTATGTGTGCCAGAATTTCAACCGTTTTGCAGTATCTCAAGCCGTTTTCGAGATATAAGCGTTTTAGATAGTTTTACGGACTTAGACGATTTTGCATGGTAAATTTTATTTGTACCCATATAAAATAATGTTAAATTTTTTTCTTACTTTTTGATTTTTTTATGTTGTAATATTGTTTATAATCAAAAGTTGACACCCACTATGTGTGCCAGAATTTCAACCGTTTTGCCGTATCTCAAGCCGTTTTCGAGATATAAGCGTTTTTAGACAGTTTTACGAACACTGCCGCAAGAGCCAAGTTCGCGGTCATGAGACTGGGGAATCCCCAGGTGGTGACGTCACCGGGGACGAGCCTATATATAGAAGTGGCATCCGGGTGATATTTCATTCTCGTGCGCAATGCCGACCTGTCAACACTGCGCTGCCTCGCTCTCCAAGAAGAGCAATTTGGTCCGTCACTACAAGCTAGTACATCAAATGAAGGTGAAACTGTGCAAGGTATGTGATTTAATCTGTGATGATAATGTGGTTCTAAAATCACATATATTACAAAGTCATAAGAATTGTAATTTTTGTAAGAAAAATGTGGTTGGTCATTTTAAAAGACATGTCAATTCTTGCAATAATTGTCCATATACAATGATTGAATTTGTTGGTGAATCGATTAGAAATGAACTTAAAAATAATCTTCAGTCTTGTCCTCTTCCGATAAAATGGACTTTAGTAAGGAGTGTCAAATATATATACTGTTTTGTTCTAAGTATTCTTATATTAATTTTTAATTTTAATGCACTCTAATAATATGTAACTGATTTCACCACAATCTCCATTTAAATACCATTTCAAATAGTTAAATGTTTTCCTCATAGAGTGCATCAGTATCTTCAAACCCCAATGGTTTCAAGACTAGCTCTCTGATTGGTCACTGATATGTATCACATGACCAACTCCTTCCTTCAGTAGAGTAGTGGCACACTCTTGGGCAAGTCCTGTTGCTATGAGGACTTAACATGCCTTTTCTCCTACATTTTCAAATACCATAAACCTCTTTACCAACATAAATATTTACCGCTGGCTTATAACTTATTATAAAGACAATTGAAGTGTTTTTTAACATCATATAGGCTAGTGTGAAAAAGTGAACTTATCAACATTATAGCATTTCAGGATTCATCAAAGGGGGACCCCAGTCTACGCATCAGTTTAATAAGAAAAGGTTAGTGTAACCAATTCAAAATAACTATAATACAGTCCACATTGCTTTCTAATTAACATAAATTCCCCACATTTTTGGTACTTCGAGCCGGACGGATAAACTCAGTGCGTTGGAAATATTTAAAGAATTGTTAAGATTTAATTTCATTGTGAAATACATTTTTTATTTCATTACAAACACATTTTTATAATTTGTGATCATTTATTAAATAAGCCAGTGTTGTTTTGTTGATTTTTTTAAATCATAGGACATTGTACTATATATTTTCAAAATCAAACATATTTAAGTTTGATGATTTTTCATATTTCATTTCCAAACATGCACAAAAGTGAAAGTCTAGTTTCATGTCCAATTTTAAATATTCATGATTATATCTCAGCCATTTCATGAGCCTTATCTCTAGCAGACATACCCCCCTTCCCCTCTCAGTATTCTGTTTGCATTCCAGGATATTCATTGTGTAGCCAGAAATAATTATCCTTCCTTTCCTTGTTCTGATTATCTACAAATGTTATTGATTCTCATCTATCACGAAAACAGCTGATTGCTTTGTACAGTAATATTGTCGATTGATCATTATTGTATTAAATGATACTTCTGGAACTTCTGGAAAGAAAATTAAAATGTAAATAATTTAGTGTGATTTTATATTGCAAATACTTTGCAAAATAAGTTATTGAAATTTCTAGTGAAGAAATAACTTTAATTTATAAATTCCAAGGTGGAGTTTATACAGACTTTTTGAGTTTTGTTTGACTATTCTATTCCAAAATGAGATTTTTATCTTTTGTCAAGCAAAGTCAACTTATTGAACAAAGACTTAGTAGTATTGACAAGCAAGTTACAACATTAAGTACTGTTCAAGCCCTTGAATCTTTAAATGATCAACAAATAAATAGAATAAAGTTACTTTCAACTGCAGCTTCTCAAAAACATGCAGAATTTGAAAAAATTGTTAATAAGTTGTTCTCTACAACTCCCCTACCTGAAGACATCGTAGATGAAAAGGTAACCGAACTTCAAGATAAAATATCTGACCTGTACATAAATATTAGTAGCTTATGTAGCACATTAATACCTACACCTGCAGTATCTGAGCAATTGAATCAGTCCACCGCTAGTTCAACAGCACAAGCTGTGGCTGTACCTCCGACAATAAAATTGCCTTCATTGGATTTAGGTAAATTCTCTGGTCAACCAGACCAGTGGATGTCGTTTCATAGCATATTTGAAAATGCAGTTCATACTAATGAGTCACTCAGTAACATAGAAAAATTTACATATTTGCTATCCTGTCTCTCAGATGAGCCATTGAGTTTGGTGAAATCTTTGCCTCTTAACGCTGCGAACTATGCTATAGCATGGCAATCTCTGATAGATAGATACCACAATACAAGGTTGCTAATCACTCTTCATACTAACAATATCTTAGATTTACCTCAACTTACTAGGCCTACTGTCAAACAATTGCGGAAATTTCTCTCAGTTTACAATGAAAACTACCAGGCCTTAAAAACTCTTGGTCATGATATTGCTAATGAAAGTTTGCTTTTGACAACGCATATTTTGCGTAAATTTGATTCTGCTCTCCGCACTAAGTTTGAGCACTCACGTAATGACTCAAAAAAGGTCCCTACTATCAATGAATTAATTCTTTTCTTGGAAAATAAATGTACACAAGAGGAGGCTGCGGAGTTAGCTTCTGTTTCGAACAAAACATTTTCACCAAATGAAAATAAGAGCAACCACCCAATCAAATCTAATTTTGCGAATAAGGCTAAAACTAATAGGGCTAATGTTGTATTGTTGTCGTCTAACGACAAAGATCGAATGCTTAAATGTATTTATTGCTCCGCTACTACTCACATAGTATTCAAATGTCCTAAATTTGGGGGCATTAATACTAAAGACAGGTTTGACTTCATTAAGAGTAAAGACTTATGTGTAAACTGTTTTGGTATGCACAAACCTAAAATGTGTAAATCTAAACAGACTTGTTTTACTTGCTCAAAACGACATCATACTCTCCTGCATTTTGACCAGGCTCAAACAAGATTGAATGAAGCAAACACTGATCCCTGTACAAGTAATGTTAAGTCCCCTGATCATGTCAATCAATCGAATACTCTTATGGGTTTGGCTCGTACTCAGAATAATACTGTATTGCTTGCAACCGCTTTAGTGAAAGTTTCTACTCACAAAGGAAACGGTCTCGTTTTGCGTGCTGTTTTGGATAGCGCCTCACAAACCACACTTATTTCAGAAAGTTGTGCAAATATATTAAATGTAAAACGCTCTGCTGTTGGCGTCCCTGATATCAAAGGAATTTCTGTGGCTAACATAAAGCCTAAAGGTTTCACACATCTGAATATCTCTTCCCTCAGTGGGTCAAATTTGGCCTCTTCTCATCCTGTTCTTATTCTTGATCAGATTACAAGTAACCTGCCTCGAGTTCAACTCTCACCCTTCATCAAAGCTCAACTGAAAAAATACATGCTAGCCGATCCAACCTTTGACTTGCCAGGTCCCATTGATTTATTGATAGGAGCGGATCTATTCCCTCAAACTTTACTTGAGCCGCCTGTAAGTATGGGAGAAAATTTACCCTTCATTATGAGAACAATTTTTGGCTTTGTTGTGCTTGGTGCCGCACCTATTGCTCCCTCCAATCAACCGCTTCAATTTAGTGGAATATCCACTCTTCTCTCAACTAACGACTTAGATCTTCATGCTACTCTTCAACGATTCTGGTCAATTGAAGAACCGCCTCAAACTTTGAAAATTTCGCCAACTGATGCAGAGTGTGAAAAACATTTCCTAAACTCACACTCACGTGACAATACCGGTAGATATATCTGTCGTTTACCGTTTAAGGAATCCCCTCAGAAATTGGGTCTTTCAGCACCTGTAGCTAAACGTATGTTTAACTCACTTGAAAATAAATTTGCTGCTCAACCAGACTTCAAGATGAAATATGTTGAATTCATGCAAGATTATGAGACTTCTGGTCATATGGAAATTTGTGAATCCATTCCGCCCTCAGACGAACCTCACTTCTTCCTGCCTCATCATGGTGTTTTTAAAGGAGACAAGCTAAGAGTGGTTTTTAACAGTTCGGTCCCAACTTCTACTGGAATCTCGCTTAACAGCTTACAACACCAAGGCCCAAAACTGCATAACGATCCCACTGATATAATTTTTCGCTTTCGACAACATAAATATGTCTTCACATGTGACATAAAACAAATGTTTAGGCAGATATTAATTCATGAAGATGATAGAAAATTTCAATTGATTTACTGGAGAAAAGAGCCCTCTCATCCGATCAAAGTGTATCAGTTAACCACGGTTACATACGGCATGAGTTCAAGTCCATATTTAGCCAATCGTGTTATCCAACAGCTAATGGCCGATGAAGGTGATAACCATCCGCTAGCAGCCAAAGCTCTGCAAGATCAAATCTATGTTGATGACGCTTTGTTAGGTTGTGACACTTTAAATGAAGCCCTTGACTTACAGCAAGATGTTATCGATTTACTACTCAAAGGAGGATTTCAGCTACGAAAATAGTCTTCTAATAATGAAAAACTTCTTGAAAATGTTCCGCTGGATCATCGTGAAACTCCCCTCATGCTTCGAAGCACTGATCAACCTTGTCACAGTGTCCTTGGCTTAAAATGGATACCACAAACAGACAAATTGTCTTATGCTATACCCAAACCCTTAGGAGTACATACAAAGAGAGCACTTATTTCTTTTATTGCTCAGATTTATGACCCCATGGGGCTAATTTGTCCACTGGTTTTTTGGGCAAAGGCATTAATGCAGCACATTTGGTGTTGAGGGTTAGAATGGGATACTCAGCTTCCTGAGACACTTTCTGAGAAATGGTCTCAATTTATCAGTGAGCTCTCAGAAATTGACAATCTAAAAATACCTCGCTACCTTCCCATGGTAAACGCCAGTAACATACAATTACACGGCTTTTCAGACGCTAGTGAATCAGGCTATGCTTCATGTGTCTTTTTAAGGTTAGAAGATTCTGATCACAATGTTTCAACTCATTTGTTGATTGCAAAATCAAAGGTAGCTCCGCTTAAACGCACTACGATACCTAGGCTTGAACTATGCGGCGCTCATTTACTTGCCAAGTTGCTTCACTATTGCATCAATAAGTTTGATAAACAGTACCATATTACAGCTATCAATGCGTGGTCAGATTCTATGATTGCTCTGTCATGGATCCACACCCCATCTTACAAGCTAAAACTATTTGTAGCAAATAGAGTAGCTCAGATACAAGAGCTTACTCCTTCATGCATATGGAGACACGTTTCCTCAGCAGAGAACCCTGCTGATTGCGCCTCTCGTGGCCTAACACCATCCGCTTTAATGAATCATGAGCTCTGGTGGTCAGGACCTAAGTGGCTTAAATGGGACTCAATTACATGGCCACAAACTAAACTTTCCCCAGATCCTGAAGAATCTCTTAATGAACTGAAATCAGAGACATTCAACCTCATAACATCAACCGATGACTCTAAACTACATTTTTAAGTAAATATTCCTCATGGTCTAAACTTGTAAACGTTATGGCTTATGTTCTTCGTTTTATTAAATGTCTAAAGCTAAAGGCAAAAATAACCACTCATTTAACCAAACAGGAATTTGAAAGTGCAACAAATCGCATATGTTGGTGTGTGCAAAAGGAATGCTTTGCAAATGAGATCAAATCGCTTCAAGCTAAGAAAACATGTTCTACCCAAATACAACGGCTTGCACCTTTCTTAGATGAAGAAGGAATCATACGAGTTGGTGGAAGACTGAAAAATTCACCACTTAAGTACAGTGCAAAACATCCCATTTTGCTTCCCAAGAACCATTTTGTAGTCCACCTGCTGATTGATTTCTTTCATAAAATATATCTACATGCAGGACCACAACTCCTTCAAGCAATGTTAATGCAAAACTACTGGATATTGTCTCAGAGAAGTGTTATACGCTCCAGAATATTTAAATGTATTCGATGTTTCAAAGCTAAGCCTAAAATGACAGCACCTTTAATGGGCGACTTACCTGCTGGACGTGTTACGGCTACTCGTTGTTTCAATGTTTCCGCTATGGATTATGCTGGACCTTTTACAGTAAAGGTTCACATCTTACGTCGACTGCAGCCAATTAAAGTCTATCTCTGTTTATTTATATGCTTTGCCACAAAGGCTGTACATTTGGAGATGGTCACAGATCTTTCAGCAGATGCATTCATTGCTTCCTTAACTAGGTTTACTGCCAGACGAGGCACTATATCAGATTTATATTCAGATTGTGCCACCAATTTCATTGGAACAGCCTCAACGCTTAAAAAATGCTTCCAAGACCTGATGATAAAACCTGAAACACAACGGTTTGCCCAGAACAACAAAATAAATTTCCATTTCATACCACCTCGAGCTCCACACCAAGGAGGCTTGGGGGAGCGGGCAATAAAAAGTGCCAAATACCACTTGAAGAGAGTCATAGGTACACAAATCCTTACCTATGAAGAGTTTCTAACACTGATTGCTCGTGTTGAGTCAATGTTAAATTCAAGGCCTATTACACCACTCTCTGCAGACCCATCTGACCTTGAAGCATTAACTCCAGGACACTTCCTGACAGGAGGACCTCTGACGTCTCTAATAGAACCTCATCTCACGGATATCTCTGTAAATCGCCTGAAACGGTGGAAACTTGTGCACGCATTTGCTCAACACATATGGAATAGATGGCATAGAGAGTATCTGCAGACCCTCCAAGAACGATCTAAGTGGACTACTCCAGAAGAAAACCTCAAGATTGGAGACTTAGTAATCATTCATAAAGACAATACTCCACCTCTTGCTTGGATGCTTGGTCGAATCATCTCAACCTCTCCTGGTCAAGATGGCACTGTAAGAGTCGTTCAAATCAAGACGTCTACAAAAACCTTAACACGACCTGCAGTTAAGGTTTCCCGCCTTCCTATAAACTAACCTAACATAACTCTGGCTACCAACCCCCTTCCTTATTTTTATTCCTCATATTTCAATCATGCATGGTTCTTGTTTTTCTGTTGAACCGGATCGGTTCAAGGGGGCCGGTATGTCAAATATATATGTTACACTCAATCTCCGAATTCGGACAATGTCCGAAATTTCTACCCACTCCGCGATGTGGATAGTTTGAAATACCCACGTCGCGAAGTGAGCATTTTATTTCGGACATTGACCGAAACGAAATGCCCAGACCGCGTTGTGGGTAAACTGATTTACTCAAACGCCGAAGTCTAAACCTATATTAATTTTTAATTTTAATGCACTCTAATAATATGTAACTGATTTCACCACAATCTCCATTTAAATACCATTTCAAATAGTTAAATGTTTTCCTCATAGAGTGCATCAGTATCTTCAAACCCCAATGGTTTCAAGACTAGCTCTCTGATTGGTCACTGATATGTATCACATGACCAACTCCTTCCTTCAGTAGAGTAGTGGCACACTCTTGGGCAAGTCCTGTTGCTATGAGGACTTAACATGCCTTTTCTCCTACATTTTCAAATACCATAAACCTCTTTACCAACATAAATATTTACCGCTGGCTTATAACTTATTATAAAGACAATTGAAGTGTTTTTTAACATCATATAGGCTAGTGTGAAAAAGTGAACTTATCAACATTATAGCATTTCAGGATTCATCAAAGGGGGACCCCAGTCTACGCATCAGTTTAATAAGAAAAGGTTAGTGTAACCAATTCAAAATAACTATAATACAGTCCACATTGCTTTCTAATTAACATAAATTCCCCACATTAAATTAAATTTATAAAATATTCAATGGATCAAAATGGGCAATTAGTTAATGAAAAAGAATGTATTGCAGATTTTAGAAGCCTTACCACCTTAACTATTGAGAAAAGAGATTTAATACACCAAATTGAAAATGCACTTTTAAAGATTGACGCTTCCATGCACAAATACCAAGCCCAAGGTAGCGGATGGATATATGACCATACTAAGTATTGGCAGTTGCATGTTTACAAGTATAAGCCCTTAACTCCAAAGTCATATATCCCCACACCAAAAACTATTCAATCGAAACATGCAGTTTTAAATATAAAAAATGCTGATAATAAATGCTTCCTTTGGTCGATATTAGCAGCTTTATATCCAAGGAATGCTAAAAATGAAAGTGCTAATAGAGTCTCCAATTACGTACCACATGAAAGTCAGCTGAATATGACAAACATAAAGTATCCTGTGAAAATATCCGATATAGATAAATTTGAAAGACAAAATAATATAAGTGTTAATGTATTTGGGGTTGAAGATGATAAATTTATATATCCATTAAGAACAACCAAATTAAATAGTAATACTCACGTAGATTTATTATTATTACAAGAAGGTCGTAAATCACATTATTGTTTAATTCGTGATTTTAATAGGTTAATGCTGCGGTCTACAAAACACGACCATAAGAAGCATTTTTGTAAGCTGTGTTTACAACATTTTTACACTAATGATAAATTGGAGCGTCATATAACATATTGTAAAAACTTTGATGCTCAACGAGTGGAAATGTCTAAACAAGATACATTACAATTTAAAAATTATAAATATCAACTTAAAGCCCCATTTGTGATTTATGCAGATTTTGAATGCTTTATAAACTCTAACAGCCATACTCCATCTGGATTTGCATTTGTCTTAGTGAGAGATTCTAAGATTATTTCTGAAGAGTTATATAGTGGTGCAAATGTTATGGATGTGTTTTTCAAAAGGTTATTTGAGACTTATGACTTCATTAAACGTCAAATGGCGATATATATTCCCCTAGTAATGACTCCTGAGCAAGAGGTATCTTTCCAAAACTCAATGCATTGTCACATTTGTGAAAAGCCCTTATATTTTGATAGGGTGAGAGATCATTGTCATTCATCTGGTCGATACCGTGGAGCTGCCCTCAATGATTGTAATTTAAACTATAAAGTAACAAAGAAAATCCCAGTATTCTTCCATAACTTAAAAAATTATGATGGTCATTTAATAATGCAACACTTGGGAAAATATGCAAAGTTAGATCGTAAATTAAATTGCATAGCCAAGGATATGGAAAAGTACATTTCATTCTCAGTTGATGATTTAGTATTTTAAGATTCCTATAACTTTCTGTCCCTTCCATTATACAAATTAGCTTCCAATTTAAATACATTTAGATTCATAGACAATCCACTACTACAACGTAAAGGCGTATTTCCCTATGAATACATGACGGGACCAGATAAGTTTGCAGAGTCTCTACCGCCAATTGAATCATTCTATAGCACTCTAACTAAAGAACATATCTCCCCCATCGAATATGAACATGCAAAACATGTCTGGACCCATTTTAATATAAACAATTTACAAGAATATCATGATTTATATCTTAAAACAGATGTATTGCTGTTGGCTGATGTGTTTGAGACATTTAGAGACCTGTGTTTAAAGGATTATAAACTTGACCCCGTACACATGTATTCACTTCCAGGACTAACATGGGAGGCCTGTCTTAGAATGACTGGTATAAAATTACAATTATTTCAAGATATTGACATGCATTTGTTCATAGAAAGTGCAATCAGAGGAGGAGTCAGTATGATTTCTACACGTTACGCTAAAGCCAATAATAGATATATGGGCGAACATTATGATCCCAATCAAGAGAGTGTTTATTTAATATATTTAGATTGTAACTCGCTATACTCCACAGCTATGTGCGAGCCACTGCTTGTGGATGAATTCCGTTGGACTAATGAGATAGACTACAAATATAATCAAAATGATGAGTTTGGATACATTTTAGAAGTTGATTTAAAATATGATAAAAGCTTACATGATTTACATAATGACTATCCATTGGCACCAGAGAAAATGAATGGCAAATTAATACCTAATTTAAATGACAAAACTAAATATATTTTACATTATAAAGCTTTACAAAAATATGAGGAATTGGGTTTGACTGTTACAAAGTACCATAGAATTTTAAAATTTAGACAATCTAAATGGCTTGCACCCTATATTAATTTTAA
The DNA here is from genome assembly GCF_028750875.1 of Macrosteles quadrilineatus. Classification (NCBI taxonomy): domain Eukaryota; kingdom Metazoa; phylum Arthropoda; class Insecta; order Hemiptera; family Cicadellidae; genus Macrosteles; species Macrosteles quadrilineatus. The sequence continues at coordinate 2,884,157 of NW_026542610.1, forward strand.
TATTGAAAAACGAAAAAGTGCTAAAAATGATTTCGAAAAAGACTTTTACAAATTGTTAAATAATAGTCTCTTTGGTCGAACAATTATGAATCAACGCAAGTTTCGCGATATATATCTCAAGGATGAGTCACTATTAACAAAATATGTCACTAATCCAAGGTTTGACTGTAGCAAAAAGTTCGATAACAATTTACATGCTATACATTTAAATAAATTAGTTGTAAAGTTTAATAAACCAATATATTTAGGAATGACAATTTTGGATATTAGTAAAGTAATAATGTATGATTTCCACTATAATTATATGTCAAAATTTAAGAACAAAAAATTTCTTATGACAGATACAGATTCTTTAATGTATTCTATAGTTACAGAGGACTTTTACAAGGAAATAGAATGTGACTTGCACTATTTTGATACCTCTGGGTATAGTAAAGACCATTTCTTATACTCTGATAAAAATAAAAAAGTTACTGGCAAGTTTAAAGACGAATTAGATGGTCATATTATGTATGAATATTGTGGTTTAAGACCAAAGTTATATTCTTACATTCCTCTAAAATGGTTATACGAAGAAGACAAGCAAGCTTTAGAGGTGAAGAAAGCTAAAGGAGCTGATGGTGCCACAGTTAAACATCTCCTTAGACATCAACATTATTTGAACTGTCTTACAACTGGGCAAGATTACTATGAGAATGTGACAAGAATTAAATCTACAAATCATCATCTTCAAACCTTGACCATGAATAAGAAAGTACTATCCTTTGACGATGACAAGAGGTTTATTCTGGAAGATGGCATCAATACTCTTGCGCTTGGTCATTATAAAATTGATCAAACATAAATTATATGTGTAGATATATAATAAATGCAAATGTTAAAAAACTCCAGTCTTTTATTTATTTACCCTTACCACCCTCTTGATAGAATTGATCAAACATAAACCTATATTTGCCATTATTCTTTGATCTTTCTTTGTCTATTACAATAAAACTATATTTAGTTTTATCCCAACATTGATGACAGAGATTTTTAAATTGGTCAAATGAAAAGTCATTACCAACATGATTGTGATATACATGTTTTAAATTTAAATCATCTTGTTTGAATAATATTAGGAAATTTACATTATCACGTAAATGTTTGTGTACTTTGCTGTAAGATTGACACAAGTAAAAACAGTTAATATTTTTATGTCGACCCATTGAGAAAAATTGTGTAATATTTGGACTATTTATGTCATCAAATACAACAACTGACTGTGATTTTACATCATTTGGTGTGATTTCACAGTCAGTAAACGTGTGTAATTTCACTTCATCACACAAACTAAATATTTCAATTATTTTTTTATATTTTTCTTGTTCTAAAGATTTAGATATTAAATATAAGTTTGTAAATTTTAATCCTTCCTTTCTTACAATTAAATTGTAAATTACAACCGTCTTCCCACTTCTACTTGGACCACAAATAACACATCGAATATTGGTAGGAAATAGACCCAACTTCTTTGGTATATTTTCCTTAGTATGTACTATTTTAAATTTATGTTTTTGTTGAATAAAAGACATTTTTTATATAATAAAAATGGTAAAAAATGATAATAAGAAAACATGTAAAAAATGATAATAAGAAAACATGTAAAAAGGGCAAAGGTTTATTCCTAAAGCCTTACAGGGGTCGAGGGTTATTGAATACTCTTATAAATAACCTTCCATTTCCACTTCACATACCATCTTATCAATACTGTGGACCTGGAACGAATGTACGTGAGAATTTAGCTAAAAATGTACCTCCAAAAAATAAACTAGACTCTTATTGTAAAGAGCATGACATATTCTACATGAATAATCCCGATACCGCTGCTCGGAACAAAGCAGACATGAGATTAGCAGACTTAGCTTGGACTAGAGTAACGGCCAAGGACGCAAGTCTTGCTGAAAGAGCAGCTGCTTATGCCGTGACAAATTTGATGAAGGCAAAAGCAAAAATGGGAATGGGATTAAAATTTAATAAAAAAGATGGACAACTACCAGCTGTTAGAGGCCGCAAAAGACGTGCCTCACTTCAGGGGAGTGTACCTAAAAAGCGAGCTAAAAAATCTAACACCAAGAGTAAAAGAGTGCGGAATAGTTAATTTAGATAGCTCATCTGGCACACATTGGACAGCATATCGTAAAAATAAAGATATTGTAATTTATTTTGACCCATTTGGAATCCAACCTCCAAAAGAAGTAATTAAATATTTTGAGGGATATAAAATATTCTATACAACCGATCAAATACAAGATTTAAATAGTTCTATTTGTGGAATTTTATGTTTATCATTCATAAAAAATATTTCTTTATAAAAATGGATTCATTTACTATAACATTTTCAGGTACAGAGCCAGAGCTAAAGTCAGTCTTCTTTCCTCCCATAGAATTAAATGATGATTATGTAATTGGATTAGTAGATTTTCAAAGTTATAATTCTATATTTAATGTTAAAAAACCTCTAAATACTTTAACATATTACAAAGTAGAGAAAATAACATTACCAAAAGGAGAGATCTCAGTTGATGATTTAAACCAGTTATTAAATGGTAAACTTAAAGTTATAATAGATAAAAATGGAGAAGCATTAATTAATACTAAAACCAAACTTTTATTCAAAGGGCTTATTCCAAAATTAAATCAACTTAAAGGCAACAAATTAACCATTAGAGAAGGTGATGATGTTTTCTATTATGACCATAATGCTCCAGTTACAATAGAAATTTCTGAAGGAACATATGAGGTGGTTGAGCTTGCAAAGGAAATTCAAAAGCAAATCCCAGACTTTTTCCTTACAGCTAATAATAAAACTATGAAAGCGACACTACTTTCTAGCAATGTGTTTGATTTTACAAAACCATGTTTAGGGTTTGTTTTATTGGGATTTAAAGGTGTTTCTACTCCTGGTGTTCAGTTTGAATCTACAAATAAAATACATATTAATAATGTAAATGTGATTAGAGTAAAATGTAATATTGCAAACGGGTCCTATTTAAATTGCAACAAATCACACACCGTACATAGCTTTTATCCAGAAGCTCCTCCTGGCTACAAAATTATTGAAGTTCCAAGAAATATTATATATTTTCCTGTAAATAAGAGAAGTTTAGATGTTGTCAGTATTACATTTGCCGATCAGCATGACAAGGCAATTGACTTTAACGGAGAAAAAACTACAATTACTTGTCATATAAAAAAGATATGAGAATTTATAAGAATTTATCTATAAGTGTACAAAATGCTAGGTTCCTAAAATCAATAGGACTAAAGTTAAAATTTTCTATTAATAAAAATGGAAGATTTTCTAGACGTTACAGGGAAATCCCAATTCGACGATAGTGTGGTTAAAATTACAAATCACTCCTATGTTCCACATAACACTTTGGCAATAAATAATTCTGATGAAATTCGAATATGTATAAATAATCAAGATTTGCTAACTCTGCCATGTAGGAGTTATCTCTATATTAAGGGAGAAATTGAAAATCATGATAAAGGTCATTTTATAAATAATGCATTTGCGTTCTTATTTGATGAAATTAGATATGAAGTCGCAGGTAAAGAAATAAACATTGTAAGAAACCCAGGAATATCTAGTCTTATGAAAATATTGAGCTCTTACAATAAAACAACTAAATTGTCAAATGTAGCATTTGATTCTGACACGAATTTAAAAGAGTTCCATAAAGGTGGCAAGTTTAGTACTTGTTTGCCATTAGAGCTGTTAATGGGTGTATTTGAGGATTTTAATAAGGTATTAGTAAATGTCAAACAAGAATTGGTGTTGAAAAGATCCAAAAATGATTTGAATTGTATATTAACAACCACTAGTGCTCCAGCCAGTGGCACTGCTGATACGATTCCCAAAATTACACTTAACTCAATTCAATGGGTAATGCCACACGTGATACCATCAGATGGAGAAAAGTTACAATTACAAAAGATGTTATTGCAAAATAAAAATTTGCAAATTGCATTTAGAAGTTTAGAGTTACATGAACTTCCATCATATCCCAATACCACAAGACATACATGGTCAGTTAAGACGTCTTCAAGTTTAGAGAAGCCTAGGTATATTATATTTGGTTTCCAAACAGCTAGGGATAATAGTGCACGAAAAAGAACTGATGAATTTGATCACTGTAAATTAAAAAATCTCAAATTATTTTTAAACTCTGAATATTATCCTTATAGTGATTTAAATCTCGACTTTGAAAATGGAGATGTCTCTAAAGCTTATGAGATGTTTATGAGGTTTAGAGAGACTTACTATAATACTATCCCAGATCCTATGATTAGTAGGGCTGAGTTTATGAAGAAATATCCACTAATTGTAATAGACTGTTCTAGACAGAACGAAACTGTGAAGGAAGGAATTGTTGATATTAAATTAGAGATTGAAACTGCAGAAAATGTACCAGCAAATACATCTGCATATTGTTTGATAATACATGATAAAGTGTTTGAGTACAATCCTTTGTCAAATGAGATAAATAAAATGTAAATAAAAGATGAAAAACATTCAACAAGAATTGGTTGACTCTGCAAATCAAATACGAGAGAAATATAGAGCTTTAAAACGTGGCAAGTTTCTAGAGGCTGAAGAGAGGTTCCAAACATTCCAACCTTTAATAGAGCCATTACAAGAATTAAAGAAAATCACATCTATTGGTAAAACAGAGAGTCCTCAAATGGAGATACTCCCAATGACTCCATCTAGAATATCAATGATACCAAGATTACAACCATTACAACCATTACAGCAATCCACCCCACAGAAATTAGATTTTGGTCTTTTAGCATCAGACTATTTAGGAAATTACCTCAGTAAAAGTAGTATGACAGACACTACATATGGTATTAGACGAGAAGCAAATAAATTTTTTATTGGAAATAAGGAAGTTGATATTGCCAATGATGATGTTACAGTAGCAAATAAAACCTACAAGGGGACAAAAGGTTTGTGGCAGTTGTTAACTTTAAAAGAACCTGAGGATTATACTCAGGCTGATTTGCAAAATTATAAAGAGATTTTGGAAGCTACAAATGGACATTTAAAGAGTTACAAAGATGGTGCACCAATTTCAAGTAATAGACATACTAAATATCTTAATATAATTAAACCTCTTTTTAAATCTGTTGGTGAAGGTTTGAGACAAGTGACTGGTAATAAAATAGACTATATTTATTGGGATGATCCTAATGAGCTAGTAGATAGGTTAAGACTTCTTTGGCTAAGTCGCCAAGCCGGTAACTCAGGAGTGGATAATGAAATAGATTCCATTATTGAGGAATTGAGAGAAAGTGGAATTATTTATTAAATAAAAATATGTTTATAGATAAATTTTATCGTTTATATAATCCATATAATAAGCCTGCAGAACCCAGGGCTAGTAATGAACCTACTTTAAATTTACAAGACGATAGTTGGAATTGTTTAAACCGTAAAATTGGTAATGTTAAAGATGGGGAGTTTGTAGATGATGTATCAACTTTGGGTCAGACATAAACTAGAAAAGGTAATGTTTTTTTACAAGGTAAAACTAAATATGAGTTTTTAGAATCTAAGAATAAAAATTGGAATGCTAAAAAACAAAAAATTACTAATGTGGAAAAGGGTGAAAGTTTAGATGATGTGCCCACTTTACAACAGACTTTAATACGTAAAGATGGCAAATTTGTACAAGACAATAATAATTTTGAATTTTTAGAATCAGAAAATGGTGTTTGGAATGCTAAGAAACGGAAAATTACTAATGTGGAAAAGGGTGAAAGTTTAGATGATGTGCCCACTTTACAACAGACTTTAATACGAAAAGAAAATGGTAAATTTGTACAAGACGATAATAATTATGAATTTTTAGAATCAGAGAATGGTGTTTGGAATGCTAAGAAACAGAAACTTAGCAATTTGATAGAAGGTACAGATAGTAAGGATGCTGTGAATGTTTCACAAGTTCCAAAAATGGAAGCAGGCTATTGGGATTTTAATAATAAAAGGTTAGTACGTGTTAAACCTGCCGTTGATGACACTGATTGTGTTACAAAAGAACAGACTATAACTTTTGATAAAAAAGAAAAATGTTGGGATGCCAAAAAACAATCTATAAGAAATCTGCCAATGGGGGAATATTTAGATGATATTTGTTTAATGTCACAAGCTATGTATTATGATGGATCAAAATTTGTATATGGAGGAAGAAAATTTAATTTGATGGAATACAATCCTGATTTATTAGTTGCCGACCCCACATCTTTGAGTGGATTTAAGTATATAGATAATAGACCATATATACCAGAAAACTATGTATTTAAAAGAATGGAAGATAATCTATTGATTGGGGCTAATGGTAATATATTTACAGTACAAGGAAAGAGTGATGTTATAAAAAATGAATGAAATTGCATACGAACTTCATAAGCCTGCAAGAAAGAATTTCATTAGAAGGTCTTTTAAAGTATTAGGTATAAACGAAACTGTACAAATAGATTTAATTGATATGCAAAACTATGCTAGAGAGAATTCTGGCAATAAATATATTTTAACTTTAATAGATACATTTTCTAAAAAAGCTTATGCTGCTCCACTAAAGAATAAGACAGGGCTGGTGGTTACAGAAGCCATTAAAACCATTCTACCAAAGGGGGTTAAAAATATTCAATCTGACAATAGAAAAGAATTTTTTAATCAATATTTTAGCAAACTAATGAAACAATTAAATATTAATCACTATCACACATTTTCTACAACTAAGGCTGCAATTGTGGAGAGGTTTCAGAGAACTTTAAAGAATTGGTTATATAGGGAATTTAGTGCTCAGGGGAGTTATAAATGGTTGGATTTACTTCCAAAGTTAATTCGAAAATATAATAATAAGGTGCATAGATCTATAGGAATGAAGCCTAACCAAGTGAATATTAAGAACAGTAAATATGTGCATGAGAGGTTGACTTCTAAAGTAGTGCAAGTTAAAAAGCCAAGATATAAGGTAGGTGATAGTGTGAGAATTTCCAAGTATAAACATGTTTTTAGTAAAGGATATACCCCGAATTGGACAGGGGAGCTATTTACAATAGCAGAAGTAAAGAATACAAAGCCTGTGACTTATATCTTGAAAGATGAAAATGGTAATATAATCAGGGGAGGCTTCTATACAGAGGAATTGTTAAAGACCAAATATAAAGACATGTATTTGATAGAAAAGGTTATTAGGAGAAAAGGTGATTTATTATATGTCAAATGGCTTGGGTTCCCAAGTAGCCAGAATTCATGGATTTCCACTAAGGATGTCCAAGGGAGCGCGCCATGAGCTGGGAGCACGCACGAGTTCGCGTACAAACCTCGCACTGTCAAGTTGATGATTTTGAGAATATACATGTGAATGCATGTGGATTTGAAATAGTAATGGAGTTGTACAATGGTATTGAACATTTATATAGGCTTGTATAGGCCGAGAGCTGGATTTTTAAAAAAGTGGTCAAAAAAAGCTCACCATGTTATTCTTATGGGGAAAAACGCCCCAAGTGCCGTCTCTTTGCCCTATTGTCACTACTTTCATATATATCGCATATCAAAAATTATTTAAATCTATATTTACTTTAAGCTTGAGAATAAAAAGTGGATCTTTGTTTTAGATTTCTTTGTTATATAATTAACTGAAATAAGTAATGAACGAAATCTTATGTGCTACTTTCAGTCTATTATAGCCTTATTTTCCCACATCTTACCTATGCCTTGCCCTTATGTGGGTATGAGAATAAGTGGACCTTATTTCTATTCCGTTTGCAGAAGCGGGCGATTGGAGCAACATTTTTTTTAAAAAGACGACAAAATTGCAAACCATGTTTTTAAACTGCAAAAATGTTATTGTCTCCATCCCTTTACATCTACAAAACCTTGTCATTCCTAAAACAAAACATCGACAAATTCACTAATTCCCATAACCATGCTAACAATTTAAGAGCTTAAGAATCTTCCAGTCCCTGTCCACTGTACAAACTTTTTTTTAAATCCCCATTACAATTCAGTAAATATATTTAACAACCTTCCAACTTATCTAAAGGCGGAGTCAGACCATCCAAAATTCAAAAAGAAGTTGAAATAATTTCTATTTTAATAAATGCTACTACAGCGTCCCTGACTTCCTGACTGACGGCTAGAGTCTTAATTGTCCTTTAATCAAATGATTTGTAAATATTATGTTTAAGTTAATTTTATTATTCTAAGTTCAATTCCATTGTATATTATATTACTTTGACTTAACCGATACATGCAATGGTGTCTACTTGGTACAATAAACGAGTTATTGAGTAATTAAAGGAATGATTTAGTGAAATTGCAGCCAGGTAGATGGAAATTCGCTTAGTTTGCAGGTTTCTGCGGCGGGGGGTATTTTTCCTTTTTTACTGTATTTTGTATTTTGCTAGTATACTGTGGGTGGATGGATTATTATGAACACATGTTACAACTTACAAGTCTTTTCTTTACTTTTTCCTTTTTATATTGGTCAACCAACATGGTTAGCAACCCGTAAGGTAAATGTTAAAACGTTTTGACTCACAATTTCATTTTTATACGTAATTAGATTTTTGTTGGCAGTTTTAATTGCATTAAACACGTTTTCGGCCAGAAATTAAATTTTTACAACATTTGAAGGAAATCGGCAAGGCGGTTTTCGAGATCCTTGTACAAGCAGGCATACAAACAAGCAAACATTGCTCATATAAAAGTATAGAATATTGCTTGCATTCCTAAATAGGTGCCCATAGTTGGATTTGAACAATTATTTTACTGCATCGTTTTACAGGTCAAATCCTTTGGTGATTAAGCAATATTATTGACTAGCAGAGTACCCGTACTTCGTACGGGGTTGGCATATTAGCATAAATTGCTTATTGCAGTTATACTTAAGCTTTTTGTTTGCAATGGGGGACACAGTTTGATAAAATTTGCTTATTGAAATTTACGGTGTAAAATAGTATTACACATCTACCATAGCCATAATGTTATACCACTTTACCTAAACAACAGAGAAAAAATTTATTATAAATTTGAAATATCACAAATTATTTATTAAATTAAAACATAAACTTAACTGTAAACAATCCTACTTTGATAGTTGTGATCTATCATCATGCAAAATTTCAGCCCAATCCGTCCAGTCGTTAATGTGTAATTGAACTTCAAACAAACAGACAAACAAACAAACACACAAACTTTTACATTTATAATATTAGTTAGATTACATTACATATTTTTAAATCCATTACTTTCAAAATTCCCCATTATATTTATCTATTTTATATATTTTGAAATTACATTATCAATACAATTTACCAGGGCTCATAAAAATAGGAAGTTTACCTATTTAAAAGAAAAATTAAATTTAATATATTGTATTTTTTACACATATAAAATAGTAGAATGATACTCTTTGATTCGTATAGATCCTTCTTGGACGAATACTAAATAAAAATGCCAAACAGCCTAAATAGTTTCTTTATTTCACTAGGCCAATAGAATGCAGTTTAATCATTTGAAATATACAATAATAATTATAATAGACTAAACCATTATTTTTTGTAAACGTTGCACATTTTAAATCTTGATAAAATTATGTTTCTTGTGTAGTATAATTGCTTTAGGGAGCAGGGAAGGCGCAGTATATTCCACCTCCAGCCTTAGGTACTTAGACCCCGTGCAGTAAATTAGCAGCCACTTACCAGCCTTACATGAATTATATTGCTCGAGATGGCTGCAATATGTATTTTAGCTCAATAATAAATATATACATAGGTCTATATTGTACACATGGCCATTGTGCGATATGCCAATAAATTCTAGTGTTAAATTTGAGGCATTTAAAATGCTAAGAAATTTAAATTCAACCAACTAATTGATGACCATGCATTTAAAAACAGGTTATTTTCTAAGTAACTAACATAAACTATAATGTCATATATTATTATTCATTCTACTTGTACGGGTAAAATAAAACCATCCTTTCTGTTAAAAAAATTATATTAAAACACTTGATAACTTTGTAGCTGTTTTTTATATCTCAGTTTAAGTCTTATAAGTCAAAACTAAATTAGACCTTTAATCATATTCGATTAGTAGAATGTATTTGTTTGACATTTCATTATTTGGCCTATTTTTTTTCCTTAAAATATACTCAACTATCTCTTTCTTAGTGTGGAAATTACAATCCCATTTAAATTTCAGGGATATTCAGTTAGTTTCATACGAATTACAGGTCCCTAAATATATATTTTGATAAAAACGTGCGAAGGTCACCTTTCGCATATACTGCGGACATTCTCCATTATGATGTAAAAAATAGTTGCACAATGTTTTGTTATCTGAAAGTTGACAATATCCTCAGATGAGACTGTATTAGAAACATTACTGACCCAGACGACAGGTACAGATTCTTTTTGCGGAAATGTCACAATAACATGTTTACGTAACATGTCTTAGGCCTACACAATGTCAAGTAACGTTATACAAATAATAAACGTAAACAAAAGGAGTAACGTTATTTTAAAATAAATGGACAATGTTGTTTATGATACGTTTACAATAATTAACAATTAGGTACGTAGATGTAGCGTTTGGGTTGCTTCAGGTCGTAACATAACACATTCGTATGACTATCACGTCTTAGTGTTAACCCTACCTCTAACGATGGGTACACATGAACATTGGCTTAACCTAACAATATGTGGTAGCATGTCTGAACAAAATTATCCACGTAATTGATATATTTGATGTAAAACCTGGCATATTATTTTACATAACAACTAATTTAGTTTGTATGATATACAATTTAGAATTAAGTATGAATTTTTGTAGACAAGGTAATTTTTATTTATCATTTATTTAGAGAAATAATTGATCCCTCGCTGTTATAGTTGCCTCATGGCTAAACTGAGGTGGCCACTATTTTCTTTTTCTCTAAATAAAATATGAAACTGTATTTATAACAATATACCACAATTTAAATCTTTTGGTAAGCTATTAAATTTTTTTATAAATACCTAAAAGTATATCAAAATAACTTAAATATCTCAATCTTATTTAATATATAAATAGCCCCACCGCAGCAAACCTGCAGACTAAACCAATTTCCATTTATTCGGCTGGATTTCTACGAAAATATTCCCTAAAAGTTGTCAGATTTATTTCCTATATAAATAACATTGATTTAAGTAAGCACTTAGATTTGGTAATACAGGTTGGATATTGAAGTGTGTTTTTATTAAAATTTTGATAGCTTAGTATGAAATGAACAAAATTTCCAAATTTAGTTGAAATATATACGTAACCAATCAAACTACAACACTTTATTTATTCTCCATAAGAACCTACACCTATAAATTAACGTGGGAATTTTAAATTTACATTTTTTTACTATCTCCGTAACCGTTGACATACATTAACGCTTCAATATACAAAATTATTTATTTTTTTAAGCTCTACAAAATAGTTTGGAAAACAATTGTGAAACGTTTGTGTTTTTAGTGTCAAAAATGAGAAAAACCAATTTTTACACCATAAAACCCCCGTAAACCCCGTTCCCATAGTCCGATCATGCTGGTTCGCAATCTCGTTTGAATAAACGCAGGTTTACACGATTCTACCAAATTTTTATCAAAATCGGATCATTTTTGCGCTAATATATTATACAAATTTAAAAGGATGTTATTTTGCCTCTGGGGGCATAAAAAAACGAAAAAGTAAATCGGTCCCGGGTGTGGGTCTTACCATGAGTCCTACGGTAATAGCTTATTCTCTATATGGGAAATTCCCTAAAATAAATAAATATTTACCGATAAAAATGCAATGGACTAGATCAGTATAGGTTCTTTTGTCATTATTTTGCTTTTCGATCTTTTATTGCACATTATAGATAGCCTATTTTTGTAGAAACGCTTATAAATTAGCACCATTCAAAAATCATGAGCTGTCCAATATAAGCTAACGTAGGGAGATTTTTTTAAGCTAATGCTTAATATTTTTAATTATGTATTGATCTTTTTTGTTTTTTTTTTTTATCCAAACATTATAACATTATTCATCTTACTTTAAATTAGTAGAAATGGCTACATGTTCTATAATTTTCATATAAACAATGTATACGTATACTTCTATCAGTAAATTTATATTAATCAGTGTGTTGTTGTATACAATGTGTATAAGGTATTTATTTCTGGACAAAACTGATTTTATTTTAAAGTGTTGATACATAACTTGATTTTAATTTTAATTTTAGTCACACAAAATTTAAACAACGGTGGAACAGCATTGGTTTACAATAGATACTAAAGATATTAAAACATTTTTTCCATTACAAAAAATAAAGTTTGTCTTTAGGGCTATAAAAGGGAACCACCTGCCGAGTCTATTGGACTTGTCCTGAGACACAGTCTAAACCTTACTGTTTATATCTGATAAAATATTTAAGAGTTCTTGATGCAGCAATATACTCCCTACCCAGATGGAATGGCGTCCCTTTATAAATATATAAGTGGTCTGACTTTTTAATACCTCCGTAATGTCCGATTGCACTCTTTCTGATGATACCACAGTCATCTCAGTTTCATTACTTGAAGAAGATCTTAAAAGTCCCTTTAGTTTAACTTTTAGCAATAACATGTTGCTCATCCACATTTCAGTTGATCTAATATGGCAACGGAAATGATAACTACTATGTTTACGGTTTAATATTAAGGCACCTTTAGCAATTGCTTGTAGATTGAATTTATGGCTCATCTATTCTATATATAATTCAGTTTTAAAAATCTTTGTACAACTAAATCTAGAGTTCTATTAGACCGATTTGATTGATCAATGGGTCGTTGGAAATCTTAATTCGTGTAGATTTGCAAATAATTATGACAGTTAGTGTTTGTTATCATTTATGGTGAAAAAAAAAACATGTTGTCCATAAGAAATACATTTAAAACGGTGTTTTTCACACTTTTTATTTGGTTGAGACTTTTGGCAGCCTTCTTTGAATACTTCCAAGAAGTGTATGGTATCAATTTGTAGGAAATTTTATTTTCTTTCAGAAAGAATGTAACCTGTATTAAGATGGGAATCTCAATAATCAATAGCTCAAATGAAAGCTGGTATTTCACTAAAGGTTTTTAGACCAAAACATATAGGGGAATGTAATTATAACTGCTGGAATAGGCCTGCATCTTTAATTGAAGAAAAAAATAAAAAAATCCAATCAATATTTTTTCGTTGAGTAATACATGATATAAATTAACAACCCTAGTAGCACAAATATGTATTTTATAAATATTTTATATATTTAAAGTTGTATTTGATAGAACCTCGAATAAAATATATAAATAATATATCTTTAATAATAGTTTGATATATTCAAATATATATTTAAAATATTACCAAAAAGCAATGCAAAATATAAATTAAATATAAGTTTTCAATATATAAAATAGATTCAAAATATATATTGATCAAATAAGTATAGAATCTATAATATACATATTTTATATGTATATTTTTCCTATTAAATATTTAAAAAAATTATGTGTTGAGAATATTTTAAATATATATATAACATTTTTTTGAAACTATATTATATATTTAAAGTATTTATAAATATATTTTGAAACACGTCAGATATTTTTAATAATAAAATAATAATATATTTGTAGGATATATAGCCTATAATCTTTTATAATTAGCAAAAAAATAATTTGCATCTTTTTGTTTTTTATAGTGTCTATCAATTTATACATGCATTTTTTGTATGATAATTGCTATTGTGAAAGCGTTAAAATTAAGTTAATAATAATACGTACTCTGAATGGTGTCACTCTATCATGCAGGTAAAGAAAAAATACGCATATAGTTAAGAGGCAGTATACATGCTCGACAGCCTACATTTGGGTCAAACGAAAAAAAAAGTGTTGATGGGTTTTATTTTTTAAATTGCAATATGTGACAATGAATGTGATCATAGAAATCTCGAATGATTGGCTAGAAAAGGGTGCTAGTGACTGGCGACCTTTTAAGAAACGAATTACGGAAAAACAGAATCATATTATACTGTAGTATCAAAAATTTTTCAAGTATTGAAACCATTGCAACTGACGGCCACTCTTTCACCATTTGAAAACTAATGCTAACAACATTAACAAGTAGCTCAGAGGTAATGTAAGAGGCTCATAAGTCGAAGGTCCCAGGTTCGAGACCCACCCAGGCTAAAAAATTTTATCCAGTAATTTTTTCAAAATTTGTTTTTATGAACTGTTTAATCAATTTACTCAACTGATAATTGTGCTTTTCATACTAAATCTTCATTATTTTATGTTTTTATGTTTAGGCCCCATGGGATGTTTGGAAGAGATATTAAATACATTTTTTATTTAAATATTATTCACTAAAATATATTATTGGAACATATTTTTTTTATATTTAATAGATTCAAAAACATATTTTTTTAAATATTTAATAGATTCAAAAACATATTTTTTATATATTTAATATATTTTAAATATTATATAAAATTGACATTAATACACACTTGAGATATATAAAATAGATTTTAAATATATTTATTCATATGTATTTAATATATATTTGTGCTACTAGGGAATGATGCTTGATGACAAATATCAGCTTGCATATTAGTTTAGCCAAAATTATGAAAATAGGTCGGGTAGAAGGCCTTTAACCAGACTTGGAAAAGAAAAAACCAATAATTTTTATAGATGGCAATAATTGGTTTACGGTTTACCAGTATGCATAATGTAATCATACGAAACATGTGAATAATTAATTGAACGGCTTATTGTTGTATTGTTATTAAATTGATTTTTTCGTTGATTAAAAGTTCTTATTCATAATTTGCATTTGTGTTTAAAGTGAGTTCCTTATGTTAAGTATGCGATTCTAAAGTTATGTGCTTAATCTGTACCATTAATATTAGTGAGTAAAGTGGTGTATGGATTTCACAACCCTTATTTTACTAGAGACCGTTGTATTTAACCACATCGGGCTCTATTGCTAGTTCGGTAATAATCGTATGCCTTACTTTTTTTAATTCTTTTAAAATCTAAAAACAAACAAAATAGTTTTTTAAGAGAACGTTTAAAAAACTACATATTGTGTGTATTGCGTTTTTACAATGTGTACTTACTTTAAAGATTAAAAAGTTGTTTAAGTAGCCTATATATGAAGTACCTTTTAGTTGTTCTATGGGGAAGGTAACTACTAATTTTACATTTACAATATATTTTTTTAAGAGGTTGGCCTTTTCTTTCAACTTTATATTTTCCAGTCCACATAGGCTGACCCGTGCGTGTAATGTATCCAGCAAAGCAAGGGGGTACAAGTACAGTACAAAGGTGAACTGTACTGATGAAGGTAGTGGCAGTGACCAAGATTCGAACCCACGACATTGCTGCCTTGGGCTTAAAGTCCGTGACGCTACCCACTGAGCCACCAAATCACATAAAGACATATTTTACGTACATTTGATAAGCCATAAAATGATCAAGAATTCTTGATGTAGCAATACAACACTTACCTATGAGTTTGGCGCTCTTCGTGGATATACAGTATAAGTAATCTGACTAATTTTGACTTCCGTAATGCTCGACTGCACCAGTTCAAAGGATAATACGATCATCATAGTTTTTTATTTTCATTTTGTGCTGTTGTTCTTTAATATGAAATGGAATAAAAATGTGATTCATGTAACTAAATAAATGGTTTACAACTCATATAACAAAAGAAAATGCTCCGTTATCATTCAGAGAAGATCAGAAGTTTGTAGTGTTAGTAGAGTCTTGTCGCACTAATGTTTCTTGTATATTTAATGCCTAAAATTTATAAAATAAAATAATTTATGAAATAAAATCTTATTTCGTTCATATGTGCCGATTTTTTTACTATAATTTAAAGGAATTTTCATGTTTGAATCAAATTATTTTTAGGTACTACAAAACATGAAAAGATACGTATAACATTTGTATTTCAGCAAATCAGATTTTATTTTATAAAAAGAAATAGTTCGCAGATTTCAGTTCCTTGCGGATCTTTTGTTTAAAATAAATGTTACAAATCTGAATTGTATTTTAAGTTTACTACAACATAACAATCACATATTTATTTTGTAAACAAGTAAACAGGTAAAACTAATAAAACTGATTTTTAATGTTAGGAAAAATATAATTAATAACTTTACAGAAAAAATCGTGTCAAAATAACATACATTAGCGACATAACAACGTAGTTTATTACTATCTTATGTAACATCAAGGGTGTTGGATTTGCACATGCCTCACACATCACTGATTTACATACATATTGGATAATATTCTGTACGACAATAACGGCAATACCACGCGCCGTACACCCCTAGTTAAAACCTAACCCTCCCCCTGTAGTGTAAATACAGTATTGTAAGATATCAATTTTTTTACTTCAGTATTTAGAAGATGTAAAAATTTGATTTAACAAACTTTATAGTAAAACATAAGATCAGATACATCAAAAGCAATAACTGTAAAGTGAAGGGGTTTCCAGTTTCTTGTAGTACAATTTTTAGGCGTAGTCTTACAACTAACTAACCGAAATATGCCGACTTAACCGTATATTATTTAGCTGGAATCTAGAGTTAATAAAGTCTTATTTTATATATATATATATATATATATATATATATATATATATATATATATAGGATCCGTCATATAGACATCTTGGTCTCATTTTCATCACATATGGATTAAGTGACAGCAGGTAGTTAAGCTTAATGCAACATTTGTTAGAAAGGTTTAAATTTAATAGACGTATTGTGTACTTAGATGTGTGACGAATTTGAGTATAGCCCATATATGTGCTGTGCATCTAAAGAAGGTCGTATTGAGCACTGTAAATGGTATGTAAAAAGACTTCGTTTATCCTTTAGTATAAAATATTTAGTATAAGTATTTATCCTTTATCCTTTAGTATAAAATTAACCTTATGTGAGTATTGCCTATACAGGGTGTCACAAAAAAGTGTGATGGGCTATACAGGACCTAATTCTACATGCATAAATAAGTCAAAAATGAAGAATAATTTTTTTTTGGATTTCGGCTTAGTTTAGCCGTAATCCGCCATTTTGTTTTTTGGGGAAAATATTTATTATTTCAAAATCCCTTTGAGATATTTTTACCAAAATTTGGCAAAATTGTTTACAGTATAGTAAGTAACATTTATAAAAAAAAAATTGTTATTTTAACTTTCCAAATTAAAAAATGGCGGCCGTTTGAATTTTTTAATGCCTAATTTCATAAAAACCGGTACCTAAATCAAAATTTTGTAAGACACAAAAGTTTTTGTATTTATTATGACAAATCCAACAAAACAAAAATGAATAAAATCGGTTCATAAATAAAGAAGCTGTGTTTATTTTAGTAATTTAGACTGAAATTATTAATATTAAAATGTATTAAATGTAATGTAATAATTTATGTAACGTATTAAGTAATTTCAGTCTAAATTACTAAAATAAACATAGCTTGTTTATTTATGAACCGATTTTATTCATTTTTTTTTTTTATTTGTCATAATAAATACTAAAACTTTTGTGTCTTACAAAATTTTGATTTAGGTACCGGTTTTTATGAAATTTGGCATTACAAAATTCAAACGGCCGCCATTTTTTAATTTCGAAAGTTAAAATAATAATTTTTTTTATAAATGTTACTTATTATAGTGTAAACAATTTTGCCAAGTTTCGTAAAAATATCCCAAAGGGATTTTGAAATAATAAATATTTTCCCCAAAAAACAAAATGGCGGGTTACGGCTAAACTAAGCCGAAATCCAAAAAAATTTATTCTTCATTTTTGACTTATCTTTGCATGTAGAATTAGGTCCTGTATAGCCCATCACACTTTTTTGTGACACCCTGTATATGCTGAACATCTAAAGGGGGTCATATTGAGCATGAGTTTGTAACAAAATTATTTTAGCTATCATAAAATATGTAATTAATCTCATGACCACATAAATGTTCATAATATTCATTGGTTTTGAAATTATAAACCTATAAAATCGGATGATTTTTTTTAAAACACCCTGTATATTGAAGCAGTTAAGTTTAAAGCTTTGGCATACAAATGTGAAGGATGTGCTTTCAACAACCTGCAGTTGCTTTTTTAGGTACTTTCCTGTTAAAGGGAACATTCATTATTATCGAAGATTTTTTCGATGTATCGATATTTTTTTTCCGATCCATTACGAATTCACAACAACTAACTGATCTTGTTTAGGCTAAAATAGTCTATTATATGGATTAAGAAATGAAACTGTTCTAAGCTAACCTAACATAACCAACCATACTTGCTGTACAATTTAAAAATTACGTTTGGGTTTGATAATAGAAAATGCAAGTTAAACACGGAATTTTTAAATGTTTGCAAGTTTGGTTAGTTATGTTAGGGTATTTTTTTTACAGTTTCATTTCATTATTGTTGTTAATACTGAACAATATTTATCGTAGTTGTCAGCTGATATGTTTCAATTTGTTGATATCGATAAATCGAGAAAAAAATTCATCGATAGTAATGAACGTTCCCTTCAACAGGAAAGTACCCTTTTTTTATATAATATACAACTGCAGTCTACGATTTTGAACGTAATGTGTTTTTAAGATGGCCACGTAGATAGGATTGATGTACTCTCGTATGAAAACAAGGCACATTAGCCATTGTCTCGATTTTGTTTTTATACTCCAAGACTATTACTGCAGACGGATGAAGTCATGTTTAAGTACAAGAATCACGTAGCTCAGTTTGATGCTGCCTGATATTAACACGTTGTGGACGTGTTTTGGTTAATCATCAACACACGGCATTGCGGAAAAAAAACCTACCTTACTTAAGTATCAAACAGCCTCCCAATTAATGAGAATCCTTTTAAAATGTTAAAGCCTAATTTTCCAAACTGTGACTATATATTTTGCTATTTGCTATTTATTTCTTGCAATCCAAATAACTTTGGTAACAAATAAACTAAATGTAAAATTGTATTTATAAATTTTCTAGATTGAAAATGTTCTAGATTTCTTGGTTGAATTTGTAATTACAGTGTAAGTAATTAAGTAAGTTCCGTAAGTCACTCACGCGGTAGTTCGTTACATTGTATAACCAAGGCAGATAATTTTTGGTTTTTAACTTTAGTACCACTACTAATTTGATAGCTTAAGTAATTTATGTACTATACCAGTTTACCTTTGCTTTAATGTATAATTACCTCTCAAAGACCTCTGAGGTTCATAACGACGTGAACAGGCGATGTTAAAATAAGCTACTCAACCTTAAAAAAAGTGTTGTCCTCTATACAGCCAAGGACAAGTTTTAACCAATATATTAAGCAAAAAATAGAAAAATTAAACAATAATTTAGAGAGATGTGTCCATCACCATAATCCAATGTTAAAAACGTTTATACAAATTTTACAGTAGTAAAATATTGTTAGAGCTGTTTGAAGCCAATCACACCATGGATTGAAAAACCATGTTAAATTATAATTATTTACACTACACTTATTTAAGGATAGTATATAATAGGACATGTGTATGTGTGTGACTTGTTGGCACCAAATAACTGTTTCATATATTCAAGGCCAAAATATGTTCACAAACGGAAACCTTATTCTAAAAACGTTATTTAGGAAATCCTACAAAGGAAACGTACTGGGTACCGTAAAAAATTATGCTGGGGGAAAGCAGCTTAAATATAGAATATTTTTAAATGTCACCAACGTTTTTGAAATGGCTTTCAATATGACATTACATCAATCATAATTAAGAGGAGGGTAATTTGTAAAGGGGGTATAGTGGATTCTCAATGAACCTGTTGATAGTTTAGTATAGACTAGATATATAAAATAGGTTTACAGCATCACTGTAAACACAAAATATATATAGAAAAGCAGAAGTTCAACAAAAGAACCTTAACGCGACCTCTTCGATTTACATTTATATTGGAAGATCTTTATTTCCGTTTACGTATATAAGGAAATATTCTTGGTTAGCTGAATCAAGTTAGGATCTATTGTGAATAAATTCTTTGGTATAATAAACAATTATAACTATGGTTTGATATAAGAAAGATATCACTATTTTGTCATAGATATCTCATTACTCAAAGCAAATCAGTTAGATCCGTTAAACTAAACGTTATAAGTGTATCATAATACCAACTATATTTCCGTAGTAAAAAAAACAAAAAACAATCAAGAGCATATAAGCTACAATAGTTAGTTTTTCAATCACTTTCTTATCATAGTTTTTAAATTTAAAGATAATTGAACCACACATCAAACAATATGTATAGTTTAAGGAAAAAAAAACATAATGCTTAATTTATCGTAAAATAAACTTACAGGGAACAAAGAACATATTAAATGGGATAATAACCTCGGAATAAAAATGTGTGCAATAATGAGAAGATACATTATGATACTTTTTTCCAACTGTAACGTAACTGTAGATTTTTATATATTTCGTTCGAAAAAGATCTGTCAATAAGAGATAACTGGAACATATTGTATAATGTTCATGTTGTGGACCCATGGTCAAAGGTAGGGTGAATAAGAAGACGTGATAGTCATGCGAATGTGTATTATTATACCCTATGGCAATGTAAGTGATGCATCCCAGCGGCTTGATGCTTTCTAATTGTTTATATTAGGATATTTGTTTATATACAGACTTCTTTTCAAATTTTAAATGACGAAAAGTACGTATTTGTTAACATAAAAATAAAAGTAACTAAAAATATATTTAAAATAAGTTGTCTACCTGTAACGTAAAAGATATTTTTTATTCAATCTGATTTACAGCTTAGGCAACACAAGTTCGTTGAAAATACTTTAAGTAGATCTTATATTATTACCTGTAAATATGATGATTTTACACTAAATCGCCCTTTTATCCACAATATTTTTCGTATGCCAATTCATTGTGTTGTGCCATTTGCCAATCGAAAGCTACATGCATATGAATTCTATCCATTGATATACAATTTAACAATTAATATCTCATGATCAGAACGTACTACATGTTCCAAAATATTATTGTATTTGGTTTAGTAGCAATAGGTTCTACGTGTTGCTTAGTCTATGGTTCTACATAATATTATAAACGGTGACACACACTCTACTTAAACCTTAGAGAAAGACACTTTATATATTTTGTATTTATTTTTACAAATCTCTAAAATATGACTTTGCACAACCCATGTTTTTACTATTCTGAGTGGTTACGGTATTGATTTTAGCTATCACACCTATTTTACTTTTAACACTTTGCTTAACTTACTTAACTTTACTTAACTTCATCAGCCTTTTGTTTAGTGTTTTGAACTTATTCGAATTTCTTAATGTCGTAAAACAGTAATCGTATGCTAAACTTGCCAACATGTATATAGTCTATAGGTTCCCTCAAGCTAAGAAACCAGGGTTTTTATATTTTCATAGACAATTCTACACTTATATTGTGTATACAATATAATATACAATATAATATACAAGTCTTAATATATTTTAAGCATCCCCTGTAATGTAGTTTAAGTATGTCAGGTGGCTGCTTACTTTATGATTAGACGAGGCTAAAGTGCTAAGGGGTGGAATATAGGCTACTGCGTATTCTGCGTTCCCTAATACAACCATGCTTTATAAACTGTAGGTTACTTGTGAGTTTGCATATCCTACACCGAGAAAGAAAACGGTTGGTTAAAAAAAACTTATTGTGATTTTTTTATGTATGACTACACTAATAAACTATTGGTATATAAAATAAATTACTTAAATCAACCGATCGTATATAAAACAAATATTGACTAAGTAGGCCTACTTTTAAATATATAAGCTGGTTATTGGTGGTATCCATACAATTGAAGTTAGTAGATAAATAAACATTATTGAGATTATAAATTATATTTTTTCATTCGTTCGGTCTGTTTAATTTCAAAATTAAATTATATTTTCATTTATAGTTATGTTCCTTAAATTTACATTTCAACTAAGTAAAACTCCAAAATTAGGTATAAACATTTAAATAAACGAATTTACTATTTTGCACGCAGAAAAAAATTATGTTAAAATAACTCCAACTACATATCACCGTCCGTTTACGTAACAAGAATTGTTAAACAACATAAGACGATCTGAAAAAGTCTAATACAGTATGAAGGAGCTTATAGTAAATTAGTTATCGATAGTAATAAATCGTTTGTGGGATCGTGATATTGTGCAATACTAAGGGATGTGGTGAGACATAGAAGATATATTGTGTCGTCACTTCCGGCGCTGTCGTACGTCAGATAGCTGAGACGAACTTCCGCCGGAAACATTAGTGACTTCACACCTTGCTTCTCTTCACTCCTAGCTTTATCTTGTATCTCGTCCGTTAGATTTGAAGTGTATCAAAGAAATGCATCAAATCAAAGTTTAGTATTATTATATTTAAATAGTTTGTAGTTTTAAGAGCAGCAAAGTAAAATAATTAATTGAAAGGTATAAACAATGAAGATGTTTCATGCAGTTATTTAAAGTTATACAACATTCTGATAGTTTATTGTCGACTATTTATAAGAAGTTATATGTTTTTATAGTTAATACTTGAGTTACTTATTTAAATTAAGTGTTCTCTTTCTTTGTTTGTTGTTTGTTCTCAACCTTGTTTGTTGGTCGTTACCATACGAACAAGTTTTCGTTCTCCAAATACTGGTATCACATTATTTCATAATGTTTAAAACAATTTAAGATTAAACTTGTAAAGGCATATCCAGGGTATTATTTTATGACTAAAATTATTAAAACACTAATAAGTTGGATCTAGTTTTGAAAGGCGAGTGCATTTCCTCAAGATTAAACCTTAAACCAGCTGATCAGTAGGCGAGCACTATATCTACGAAGCTACCGGGGAAATGTATGCAATAGTATAATGTAAAATTGGATTTACAATGTTTGCAAACATTAAATAACGTAACACAGGACAGATAATATCAGTTAAATTAGAAAAATGCCGTATATTGTAAAAACGCATCTACTGAATTATATAATGCTGTAAAATTTCGATTTTAAAAGTGACCCATTTTTTAAACATTCAGTTGACAAATTAGTATTTTTCAGTTGGGAAAACATTCAAAAGGAGCTGTTTAAGCAGTTCCGGTGTTTCCAGATAGCACTGCGAACTTCCGCCGGAAACATTAACTGATGCTGTCTCAACCTGCTTATGTTTTCAGTTTTATAATTTTAGAATTGACATAACGCATCAAAACAATAATATACTATAAGAATGTAAGCAAATCAAAAGTTTGTAAAGTAAAATATTTCTTTTACTCACATAGATATACACAACTAACACTGAATAGTAAGTAAATAATCTAAAATTAAACATAGCTCTGTAATCCATCCTGTATTTAAATTGATACATAGAATTCTTTTCATGATAAGTGTTTTTTGTTTTGTTTTAAGTACCAACCACACATATTATACATTAAAACACGCGCCTGGGTGTGCATATCTGCAATCTGACTGTATGGTTGCGGTTAAAGCAATAAAATTCGAAAGAAAAACACTTTATTTACCTATTTTTATTTTTTTACTTTTCTAATTTTATTTTCAAAAGTCCAGCTGTTTTAGTTGCAATCCCACTAAAACCAAATCTTGCTTTTAAAATATATAAACTGATTTTAACTTAATTCAAGTTAAAGTCGAAATTGATTGGTTTTGAAAGATGCGAATCGGTATACATAGGCCTCTTACGTTTCCTTATATTAAGAAATTTACAAATTATTGAATAGTAAAGTGAACTAAGCATATCATACTAACCGTACCAATAAAATAAAACTCCTTTACTAACTTAATGTAGAGATTATATTACAGTGTTTTAAAAATTAGAGGAGGTAAAGCGCAAAGTGGGAGATTAAATTATAACGCTATCATATTCTCGTTGGCGATGAAATTAAGTGTCTGGTAACACTTTAATTGCTTTATCTTCCAAAGACTGTTATTGCTCATTAAGGTTTTGTGAAAACACTTGAACATCGTATTCTCGAGTATTTTATTCCAATTAATATAAATATAATATATAAAGCTATAGAACATTTGAATTTGAATTATTTAAATACTGATCGTAAATAAGTTAACTAAATTTTATAAACAATATTATATTCAAAAGTATTAAATAAAACAATTCTACTATGATTAAATAGTATTTATTATTGTGAACATTTAAATTTCAAGGGTCATATTTTTTTGTTTATTTTTGTTTTATTTTATGGATCCATTTTTAAAATAGCTAATTTATAAACATATATTATAATGGCAAAATAAATA
This sequence comes from Macrosteles quadrilineatus, assembly GCF_028750875.1. Taxonomy (NCBI): domain Eukaryota; kingdom Metazoa; phylum Arthropoda; class Insecta; order Hemiptera; family Cicadellidae; genus Macrosteles; species Macrosteles quadrilineatus. The sequence goes on from NW_026542610.1 coordinate 2,908,571, forward strand.
GCCTAAGTATTACAAATGTTACTTTTACTTTTATTTTTAATTGTGACAATGGTTCACACTTTGAAGTAAGGATCCTACTTAATACGTTTATTTTAGACTTTTTTATGAATTTTGGTTTATTATTTATGACAATGAATCGTGTCATAAGATTGGCTGACTGCATTTGACGTTGAATATCCTAATAATCTTTTATACTATCATTGTTAACATAAACATAATGTAATGTTATCTCTTTGATAGCTTTATGTAAAAAATAAAATTTTATGTACGCCCTTTAAGGTTTATATGCATACTGTTAATACATCAAATTAGGGTTTTGAAAATTATTTTCCATATCTTATATTTTATTAATTGTATTTCGTGGAGACGATTATATTTAATTATTTATTAGATTGTTTCATAAATCTATTGCACTACACAAACAATAGAGAATATTTTTCAAATAATATTTTCATTTTCATATATCATTGAAGTGTTTGCTTTTATCCATAAGAAGGAAATTGAATGTTCACCTTATTTTAGTAAAACCCCAGTTAATAAACTGTGACAACTGCTATGGATTCCATTTCATTTATAATCTTAATTTTGATCACAGTTAATCCTGTTAAAAATGTAATTGCTCTTCTTTACTCTTTGTTAGATTATTACCTATACCGGTACACCGATACGTGATCATAAACACAATAAAATGCAACGAATTGATACCTTTAGTTGGTTGTTAGCGAATTTCCAATACAAGAAAGAAGCTATTACAGTAGGTCTCATGGTAAGACCTAGACCCGTGACTGATTTACTTTTTCGTTTTGGGGTACCCAGAGGCCAAAAACACCATTCAAATTCATATCGGACTATGAGCACGGGGGATTTTATGGGGTAAAAATAAGTTTTCCCCATTTTTGACTCTAAAGACATAAAATTCACAATATCTTTCCAGACCGTTTTGTAGAGCTTAAAAATTATATATTGAAGCGCTGTATTGTTGTTGTATGCCTAACGGTAACGGAGACAATAAAAAAACATAAAATTTAAATTTTACATGTTATTTTTATGGAGAATAAATAAACAGTTGTAGTTTGCTTGTTTTTTTAACAAATTCATAATTTTGATTATTTCATACATTTAAAATAAAAAAAAACACACCTCAATACCTTTCCTGTAGTGGAAAACCTAGGTACTCATTAAAATTAATGTTATTTAAATAGGAAATACATCCGACAATTTTCAGGGAATATTTTAGTAAAAATCTAGCCAGGTAAATGGAAATGCGCTTAGTCTGCAGATTTGCTGTGGCGAGGGATTTTTTTTTTTTATTAAATACCAACCTATACGGCTGCACACTATTGAAACCTTTTCACAATGTGCAGGAGGGGAATGATTTGATTGTAGCCAAAACCTTTTTTATTGTTTATTCGTTTAACCCTGTAGGCCTAAGAATGTGTTGCATTCGTTGCATTGAAGTAAGAGAATATACCTCATCCGTAATATTTGCACCTCATTCATACAATGTTTCATAGCATTGGAGACAAATGTACTGGAAGAATATTTCGCAACGTTTATTGAGGGGAAAAATTTCGATCTAAAAAATACTGAAGTTCCAATATTCAATTAATTAACCTGAAAGATAAGTTTACATTGTAACCTTTAAACATCATTTCAGAGTAGTTAATTTCTTAATTTCTAAATCCCGACAATACAGATGTATTGTAAATAATCTATTAAATACGAACATAACTTGTGTTTAAAATCCTAAATAGTGCGATGAAAAAACTTATAAATCAATCGTGCACGTTCATTACGTGTTTATAAAAACTATTAACAAATTTTACGAATTATATTTGTATTTTTAGACTTTTTAAAGGCAAGTTTTAATTTTATATTTTGATCGATACCGAATGCTGTTTTACTAGATGTTACGCAAGGAGAGGATCCCATAATTTAGGTAATACGACTGTTATTTGAAAAAAAAAGAAAAAAAAGATTTTCGATGTATTGGTCAAATAACGTCTTTATAGGCCAAAACGTAATAAATATGAATTGCGTTTCTATTAAACTTGTTTATGAGTGTAATTTAGTTTAGGCTATACTTTAAACAGCTGTTCTGTATTTTACGCTTCTCTCTTATCTCAGCGGTTTTCATATCAAACATTTATGACTGCGTAAGTATTCTTGTTATCTTTATTTTCTTCTCTGTGATTTTACATCAACGTTTTACACTTTAAGATACCAAATCACTTGATACACGTACCAGAAAATGAAATTTTATATTTTTTAAGAACAGTGTATGGTTATTGTCACTCAATTCCATTGGTAACCAGATGTATCTTATAAGCATAGTTACTTAAACAGATGTATGGTAAATGATATAAAACAAATTATATAATAGTTTACTTAAGTTATCTTGAAAAATGTTTTGTCCAAGCTCTGGGAATTTATATTTATCTTATTATATTTCTTTTTTTTATTTCTGGCTAGTTTAATAATATACTATTTATTGGCTGTCGTATTTGTGACATTTTATCCCAGAGAGAGTTCTTACCAATTGTTTAAGAAATTTAGAGCAAACGATAATTATTAAATAATAAACCAAAAATAGCATTATTAAAAGTTGTAATAGTTTAATTGAAGATCAAATAACATTACCAACATTTTACTAACTATGGAGAAAGCATTTCAATGACTACAATATAGTGTTATGCTTTCTGTACTTTTTTCATATGATATAAAGTATACTAGCTTTCAAATAACGGTGTAAACACTTCTTAGGTTGAACCCTACAATTAGGTTTGTAGCTAAATGCCGCTGGACCAAGTGACATACGAGACTTGACCTAACATATGTTTCAACGTCCTACAGCTAAATACCTACAAATTGAGATCATTAGCTAGATAACAACCCCATTTGTCTCAGGTCCTTATGTTCATGCAAGAGAAGCCAGTTATACATATAAAAAGAGAGAAACAGATTTCGCAGGAATAGTATTGTATTTTGATTTAAATTTATTGTTTAGTATGATATTGATATATATGGAAATTGAATCTAATGAATGATATGAAACACAATAATGGCTTTGGATGATGCAAGTAGACTTTTTTCAATTGAATATCTAAACCTTGTTTTGAACAAACTGTAATTCTGTTAACGATTAAATGTGTGCATCGCTCACACAAATATGTCGATGTATTACAAAATGTGTACTCATATTTTTAATAACACTATTTGGTGAGTTCCTTTCTCCTTACCAGACGATATATTACCAGGGGATAAGCTGTATATTACAAATGTGTCTTTACATTAAACGAGAAACAATTAACAATATGGCAAAACTGATACACATAAAAACACACTAAACAATAATGGAAACAAATCTAGATGACGATTGTAGTCAGCGAGAGAAACAGATTTAGCAGGATAGTATTGTCTTTTGATTTAAATTTATTGTTTAGTGTGATGTTATAATATATGTATATAAATATATATATATATGGATATTGAAGCCATTAAAACATTTTATTGGCTTTGAATGATGCAAGTTGACTTCTTTCAATACAATATCTAAACCTTGTTTTGAACAAACTGTAATTCTGTTATCGATTAAATGTGTGCATCACTCACACAAATATGTAGATGTATTACAAAATGTGAACTTATAACACTATTTAGTGAGTTCCTTTCTCCTTACCAGACGATATATTACCAGAAGATAAGCTGTAAATTACAAATATGCCTTTACATTAAACGATAACAATTAACAATATCGTAAAACTGATACACATAGAAACGTACTAAACAATAATGGAAACAAATCTAGATAACGATTGTAGTCAGCTGATAAACAAATAAAATCATGTTCCAGGAGTTGAGTAAGTAAAGTGCACATTTTATAACAAATATAATAGATACGGACGATTTACTGAAGTGAAATAGTTTACTTGAAACAGTTAAATTTACCAGACCACGACCAATGTCACTTACCACAAACAGTAATATGTGTTCTCTTTTTGTATCAAATCAGATTATAATTTTTAGTTGAAGTTGTCTTCTAAATTCACTGATATCTGCTGATTGTATATCAAACTGATTACTTTGCCCGATCCATTCAATGGGGTTTGACTTTTAAATATATGCATTGTTGTACTCGATAAATTTATAACAATTTTAAAGTTATAAATATTGTATAAATATAAAATATTTTAAGACGCCGTAAAGTAAGGGGAAAATCAAACGACCATAGATGATGCAGAAGATTAAAAACAATTTCTTAGAAAATTTCTGTGCGAAGACGATTGGAATAAGTGTAGCAGATGGCCTAATTCGGTGTGTTGCAGTGCATATTTTTGCCGCCTTAATCCCTTTTTCGGAACAAAGGGAATAATTCAAGTAAGCTACAAAGGTATAAACGATAAAACTAGCTTTATAAAATATTTATCATTTTATATAAATCTTTTTAGTTTAAAAATATTTCACAGCAATGTTTAACTAAAATCCACAACTTTCATCATGAAAAACTACTAACACATTGATTTTCGTATATCTTTGACACATTAATATTAATATATTCTTATTTATTTTCCCCCTTTCTCTTCCATTTAAACGATAATCAGCAGATTTTTTCATTTTTTCGAAATCAACTGTTAAGTAACATTTGAGATATAACTGTTTAAAACTTTATCAGATATTATGCACCACCCAGTACATCGGGTTTTTATTGATGAGTGCTATTTGTTGATAACTGCCCTTTATATATAACGTTGTGCATTAAACAATAAAATAAAATCGATATACTTTCTTTGTATTGTATTTTGTTGCGTAAAAATAAACTTAGTGATGCTACAGCTTAATAGTTTTAAATTAACAATATTCGCACTTCAGTTTTAATTCAATGGGTACTATTTTGCTTCTTACTAAATTACCATCGTATACAAAAGTCAATGTATTTATAAGAGGTAATAGGTTAGTATAAAGCAGCAACATCCACCGTATGTGGCTGTGTCATTCCTTTTAGCGTTTAAACGGTGCATGCAAAACAGAGCTTTTAATTTAAAACGTCCTTTTCAGCCCTTCTAAGGTTTATTTCGTTTGTCACTTTATTGCAAAAAGGAATGTGCTTCATATATTAATTTTATAGTGTAGTTAAATGGTGAACATATACCGGGTGTCCAAAACCACCCGTACACCTCTTTCAAAACGTTGGAAACATTTTCTTACAAACAAAAAATAATACAGAACTAGCTAAATTGGGTACGGTCTACCAAATGGTGATGATTTCAAATCCAAAACCACACCGGAAGTGGCTTTTTCAGACCGGAAGTTGACTTTTTTAAATATAAACAACGAATTTTTATTACTGAATCCGATTCTACGTTGAAGAATACATAACCTTTGTATAAAACATTTTTTGAAAAAAAAAACTAGTTTTCTACCTCTAATCCCCTTTTAAAGTCAATAATTTTGGGTTATTCATCTGCCAAAGTTAATTGAAACAATAATAGAGAAAAACAAATAATAAAGATTACATAAAGACATGTGATGAATAGAATCAGCTGTTCATTGTTAACACTATAGTAATTGAGCAAAAGCTGGTCTACACATTGCTTAATATAATTTTTTTTTAATCATTTGTTTTTACACTAAAATGGTCAAATGTAAAAACAAATGATTTAAACAAAAATTAAATTAAGCAATGTGTTGACCAGCTGTTACCCAATTACTGAGGTGTTTACAATAAGCAGCTGATTCTATTCATCATATGTTTTATGTAATCTTTGTTATTTGTTTTTCTCTATTATTGTTTCGAGTAACTTTGACACGTGAATGACTCAAAATTATTGTCTTTATTGGGGGATTAGAGGTAGAAAACAAGTTTTTTTCAAAAAATGTTTTAGTCAAAAGTTATGTATTTTTTAACGTAGAATCCGATTCTGTACTGAAAATTGGTAGTTTATATTTAAAAAAGTCAACTTCCGGTCTGAAAAAGCCACTTCCGGTGTGATTTTGGATTTGAAAATATCACCATTAGGTAGACCGTGACCAGTTTATCTAGTTCTGCATTATTTGTTGTTTGTAAGAAAAGGTTCCCCTCGTTTTTAAAGGGCTGTACGGGTGGTTTTGGACACCCGGTATTTATTGCTAAAGGCTTCAATAATTGTTCGTCATAAACCTTTTAAATTACCGAATACGTGTTATGCCGTATTTTCTCTCATTGTGATGTTAAAGTTATGTTTTTTATGTTAAAGTATCGATATTTCAGTAATACATGTAGATACCACACGGGTCCTTAAGAATTTAACTCTCAACGTTATTTTTCAAGCTACAAGTTACATTTCAAGTTACATTTCATTACAGCAATACAGTTTTACACATATTTCAATTATTTTCACTTTAAAGAAATATTCCTACATTATATTACAAAATAAGAAAAGTTTACAGATAGCACTATGGGTAGTAAGTTTGTATAAAAGTATATGTCAAAGATCTTAATTTGGTACTGTTAATTGTGTGAATTCAAATTAGACGTCTTCTCAAGTCTAAGATGTAAATGCCATGGTTAACCGCACTGAGAGGATTTTCTTGTTCTTGTCAGTTCCATGTTGACTGCATCTACTATGACTTGGTGACAGACTACTTAGCTATCGAACGTCTTTGTAAATGCCTCGCCCTTAAAATATGTTTGAGAATATGTATACACCCACTTTCACTCTTGTTTTTATGTATTATTTTTAGTAGGTTGTTTAAAAAAAAAACCAAACGGTGGATTTAAATCCGCATTGAAATTTCCTAAGGCATTGCAAGTGCTAAAAGTTTAATATTTTATAAAAAGAATTAGGTTTTTACAAAAAATTTACTTTCTAAAAAGATAGAAAGAAAATTTTATTCGTTTACTTAATTTATTGTAAATATATTATTGACAAAACAAACATACAATAACTTTATGTAGGCTTAATTTTTAGGATGTTATAAAATTCCTAACTTCTTTATTATTTTTTATTATTTCTTCTTTTTATTTCTTCTAGAGTAGAGTAAAAAAATCACTGTAACCAAAGTTTTTATTGAAGTTACTCTAACATATTTTCAACCAAACAATTTTAATTTAGCTTAACTATACCAATCTAGGTATTATGATAAACTTTAATAATCCTTTTCTCCCTAATTAGTAAATTTTTTTACATTAAAAAAAATTATTAAGCTTAAGATATGTTGATAAAAAAAAACATATCAAAATAATACAGGATAAAAGTGTAAATTGTACTTGGCTACTTCTGCTAGACCAGATTTGTGTTATTTTGATAAATCGATACTAATAAAAACAACTAAACCCTACAAACCGATTGTCAGTGAGTAAAAACATACAAACTAAATAAATAAAATTCAATTAATAATCTGATATAAAGAGTATTTCTTCAATATAAAGTCATAGAAAATATAGAGCCAGTATAAGTACAACTTTTCTCGTAGGTGTCCGTAGTTCAGACAGCTGCTTGTCTTGATCGCACCTAAACCCAGACGTTACACGCGAGTACCTGTCCGTGGTAATGTAGAACAGACATTCTACTAATATCCTGCAATCCGTTTGCAAAAAAAGCAGTTAGGCAAAACTTTAAACAATCATATTTTGTCACCTATAAGAACAACTCTGTAACACTTAATGAATAGTTAGTATCACAGAAAAAAAATAATTTACGTCCGGAGAAAGTAAAAAAAAAAAAAACCACTCAAATGAATGCTAGTAAATGCACAGTCAATTATATATTTTGTTAAAGTTCTGATTGTTTGTACATTTTAAGTGGGTGATCTGCAGCTTTAGGTGTAAAAATTCAGAATCAAATTGATGAACCAGGCTAGTGATAACCATTTATGATTTCTTTTATTTTGAATATTCAGTATGTAGTTAAGTAGCTTACATAGTTAAGTAGTTTTCTTCGTATAGCTTTTGTAATAATATGTACGTAAAAAATTGTATAGCACTTTCAGCTGACTGATACTACAACTTTAAGGATACGTTTAGCTACAATCTGATAAATAATCATTGATGACGCTTGTAAATCAAAGTAAAACTACATTTTGGATAATATAGGAATACTAAGGAATAACTCTATGATTACATACATTAAAATATTGTTTCATTATAAAAATGTCTAGTTTAATAAAGAGTGGAATAATTGTCCACAACGACATGTCTATACAAACCAGTTTTAAAGTATTTATTTAATTTTGTCTTTTCTTTGGATTGGCAAATAAATATAAAATTACACTGTAAAATAAAATCGTTTCTTTCGTAAATTAGCCCTCCTAGGGCATTGAATACAACAAATTAGTATATCCAATCATTTAAGTTTTTTTGTTTAAAAATAAGCAATCTATCTTAAGAAGGTTCATGAAATAACTCCCATCTACTTTGTCATTTAAAAATCTGTATGTAAAATCCTGTTTGACTAATTTTCATAGGTTTTTTTTATATGAAACAAATCATTTCTATAGAACGACGAACCAAATAGAAACCTGGCCACGTTGTATGACACAACTGTAGAAATACTGTATTGGTCAAGCGTTTTTTTGTTGTTTTATAATAATTTCGGCAATATATCAACCTCTAACTGAAGTCATATTTGTACTTCATGGAATATAAAATCCTATGTGAATGTTGGAGAGAGAAACAGTAAAATGTAGCTACAAATCCCACCACATGTGTCCGCTATCCCTCAACTGACCGCAACAACAACTGCTGTATATGAACATCTACAACATACAAACCACACCGTGTAGCTACAAATAATTGTCTTTAAAAAATTTCAATTCAAAAACTTTTATTAACTCCTCAAATATATATTATTTCAAACAAGAAGTAACTATGAGCCTTCTTTAAAGACAAATTTCATTACTGCTACAAATTGGTGGTTGACATTTTGAACGTAACATCCATGCACTTTCTCATATAATGCACAGAAATGTGCGTATGGACTTCTAGTGTGCCATTCAAACAATTGCAACATAGAAGACCTTTAAATACAGGTCTGTTTGTATTTTTAATTAACAATATGTTACAACATGTTATGAGACTTTTGTGTTTCGCTATTGAATTTTTGTCCATCCCACTCACTTTTTATTTAAATCACCGATTGCAAGTGCAAATAGTTTTGCAACTCCCTAAAGAGGTTATAAACGTTAAAAGTTATAAAATAACATTTTTCAGATGTGAAACTTATTAAATTTCAAGTCTGTAAGTAGTTTTAGAGAAAATACATATGCTTAAACTTTTTATTGTAAGTATTGCATAAAAAAAAACTTTGGGTAAAAGGTTTATAGGAGGAATTTTGGGCTGCACTTTACCCGTATTTATTAACATTTAACCTTTTAACATTTAACACTTTACCCGTATTAAGTATTTATTAACATAATGTCAAGGGTATTATCCTTGATATTAAGTTAAATAATACTATAAACTAGATCCCTGGTAAAAATGTCTGTTAGATTTTTTAAGTAATATTATTATTTGAATTTTTTCATGAGGTTTGCAAAAGTACCTGAGAAGTAGCTTTTCGGGCTGGTTTAGTATGAGTTCGCAGCTAAATAATTTAACTATGAATTACGTTAATGATACACTTAATACAAAGGAATACATACTGTATTATTTATTGTTTACGAAAATTATAAATGTGATGATTTCGTCTAGTAGAATTGCAATACAATAGATGAGTTTGGTTGTATGTTTTCTGATACCAAAAAGAAATGAAATTAGTGATTTATTGTTTAAATTGTCAGTCCATTTCTACAAAAATGAGGAGTAATTACGTGTTCGTATGAGAGTCAGGTAGATCAGTTTGATTTTGTCTGATGTCAACTCGGGACGGACGTGCTTTGGTTCATCATCCAACACATAAAAGTTAAATTAAATAATGCATTATGGGCTACTGATAGCCGTCATCTTAGCATTTACGTTTAGCTTAATTATGCCATATTATATTATGAGTGGGCAAAGTCTAAAGAGTAAGTGTTTTGCAATACTTTTCGAATCGTATGAAAGTCGTGATAAACAATAACTTTTTGCTAACCTGTAGAAGGCTCTTAATTTACTCAGTTCCGTATACTTGATCCAGGTGTCGGTCTGTGAGCTTTTAGACCTTAGGTATTAGGGGCAAATGATATAATATAAACTTTGGATCTAGATACGTTTTTCACAATGGTATTTGTCATTTAAATTTAGTTATTTATTAATAGAGGTTTGTTTTTGACATGGGTGCTTTGTCCACCAAATTAACAGAGGTAACCCTGAGTTAAATAAGTAACGAAACCACAGGTTACGTGTGTAAGAAGTACGTGCTGAGGTGCACGTTCAATAGTATAAATTATAGGCCTAGCCTACTAAAACTTTAAATAGACGTTTACTGGTTCTGATTGTTGTTGAAAACACTTCTAGACCTAAACGAGTCTTTATAACACTTTCTTATGGTGACAAACCCTATTAAATACTATAAATTGTATTTTAGTGTTTACTATAGGCTACAATTTGTACCGTTAACATACACGCGAAAAGATTCTATGATGACCGCGATATGATCAGAAGAAGTGCAGTTGGACGTTAAATAAGTCCGAAGGTCTAAATAAGTCAGACCACTTATATATTTATAAAGGGACGCCATTCCATCTGGGTAGGGACTATATTGCTGCAGCGAGAACTCTTAAATATTTCATCAGATATAAACAGTGAGGGTAGACTCGTCTCTCAGGACAAGTCCAATAGACTCGGCAGGTGGTGCGCTTTTATAGCCTTAGACACAAACTTACTTTCTTCTATATTAGAAACAAAATAATGTGTATGTATAAATAGCCTATATACGGAATTAAATAATTTTTCTATATATTTAATGTTCAAATTGTTGAATTAACGTACAATTTAAAAAAAAATTTATTTTTCAGATTACTCTTTAAAATAAAGGTGAACAAATGTTACATTGTTAAAATTTTAATAAAAGGAAAAATGTTCTTTCATAATGAAAATCTTATTATTATACGTGATAATTTATTCATTGGATTATTCCAAATTATAGCTAAATCAGAAAAAAATCACTTAGTTTAGCTAAATACACGAATAACAATTGTTTTGTAAGTAAATAATATATTTTGTATACAAATGTATAACTAATAATGTTCCTTCTCATTTAGGAGAGCAATTAGAACTTTTGAAGAACTCTTTTATTGTATCAGATTAATAAAGGATTATTAATTAAACCACATTAATTTAAGTTTACTCTACGTTCTAGCTCCCCTCCTGAACACCTGTTGTCAAAAGTGAGAAATATGGCTATTATAAATAGGTTATTTTTTGACAAACATCAGTCATCTGGCCCATATGTAAACGATTCTAAAAAAACCCTGCAAAATAACATTGATTGCTTAATTAAATTATCTTAAAAAGGGGTCATTGCCTCGGTTTATTATCGGTTCAATTGTTAGTGCTATGATTATGAGTGGAGTTATTATGATTACTATTTATAGCTTGTATTTGTAAAGAAGTTGATTAAATTACATTACATTTTTATACAAACAAATTTTTTCCATGTAGCCCAACATACACCAAATTATAAAAATACGCAAAGGTTCCGAACCTTCACGTTATCTCAGGGATTTTAATTTATATTTGTGGACCTTTTCTCTGGTACATATCAGAGGGAAGATTTCTAGTAAATTGTACTTTAAGAGTTTTATTTAAGAGAATCAATTAATTATTATTATAATTGGCCAGCTAACTGTTGTGTGATTTATATTTAAAAAGTACTATACTTAAATACTTTTTAAGAAAAGAATGAATGGAAGTGTAGGATGAGTGGTGCGATCTTGTAGTATTGTTAGTGACTGAGGCCGACATGTCTGTTAGACATGACTGTTATTTTACTTCTTACAACATATACAACCAATGACAACTTAAGGGACCTACAGTTTTTAAAGGAATCTGAACCACATTTTTGGCTTGTAATATACGAATTATTGATCTAATCACCAGGATAATACTATAATTTAAGTGTATGATACAAACATTAACTATAGTCTGATTACCTTGGCATCATCAGAAGGAATGCAGTTTGACGTTACTTGTTTAAATAAGTCAGACCACTTAAACCTTTATAAAGAGACGCCATTCCATATTCCATCTCGGTAGTGACAATATTACTGCAGCGAGAGCAAAAATCTAATGAAGACTGTATTTCAGGTATTTTACAGTGATGCCCCATTATAGTATTCATACTTAATTAAAATTATAATTTCAAGGTAGTAGCTTACCTAATATAGCTTGTAAAATATTTCTCTGAATTTAAAACTGTCAACATTCAAGGTGTAACATATATTGATGGGATTTCATTATCAATAACTTTTGTCTAGAAAATACATCGATTCCTTAAACGAAGTGTTTGACAGTAGCATCCCACTGAATCATGCTAAACATTGATTTGGCAATGCTGCCTGGAACTATAGAACCTCTATAAGTCAAAGTTCATTTAGTAGTTTCGTTTGAACCTATATAAGTCAAAGTTGCATTTCAAGGACTGTTAAAATGAACTTTGAGGATTTTTTAATCTAATTTTTAAGACTTATTACACGTGGTAAGTTTCTTCGTTTTAAATAATGAGTTTATTTATGAATATAACAGGGAATTTTTTTATTATTGTAACAATTGTGTTATAAACCATGCATTGTTAAGTTACTTTATGGAAAAAAATTCTTGCTTTTCCTAATTAAAACAGAGTAACCAAAACCTCAAAATAAGGTAAATAATGAGGTAACTTTTTTAGCAGGTTGTAGTTTAAAAGTCTACTTAATGTTGTTTTACAATAATGAAATACGGCGAATTGCAATGAATTGGCTTGTAAGGTAAATATTTTCAAACTTGATTTTAATACTATCTGCCTGGATAACTCCTTGTAGAAATATTCATAGATATTTCATCATGTATAATTTAGTTTTAATGCAAATTTAAATTCTTCGTTATCACAAAACATTAAATATTATATCTTGAGGTTTTGACTAAGATTATGTAACAATAAAAATAAAAGTAACTAAATTATATCGTTGCAACTTAAATGAGGATATGGTTCTGCTAGACGAAATGACATACATCCAGAACGCTAATGGTTTACAGAATGAATATGAAAAGGGACTGGCAATTTGGAACAGTTCCATCATACATCAAACTGTACATTAATACGATTTATCAACTAAAGCTCAATGCACTTTGGGAGGCTTTAATTTGACTCTCTTAATGCTTTAAAATATTTTAATTTAACGTCAACAAAATTCCGTTTTAGTCATAATCCTAGTGCCACAATGAAGCAAATTACTCGGATCTAGTTTGGGTTTAACTAGGAATTTCCTCCCAGTTGAAATTTATTTAGAGTTTTGAAGTAAAATATTATATTTTTCAGGAAGAATTGTAAGTTTTTTTTTAAACACCTATAGTATCACAATATGTGCATGCAATCATTTAAAACTGTAACAAATTGCTATGGAGATGTGATTAATTGTGTAGTAAAATTGTTTACAGTGTTTAAAACGCCCTTGAATAAATAATTTAGCCCTGCATGTCACTAACGTAAAAATAAGTTACACTACACTGGCTTACTTTCATAAAATTTATATGGATACTTTTCCCTGACAGGTAAAATCGTAATGCCTTGATGTAAATTTTGTAATGTCTTAAGAATAACAAATTTCTTCATAATAATTTACGTTTAGGAATCTAAGTTTTCATGTAAATTTGGGAGGAGGGAATGGTGGTAAACTTGCAACAGATTACCAACTTTTTACGTTCTCACCTGCAGATGGAACTTAACCAACTTGCGAAGTTTACTTATTTACTAACTCACCCTAATAGAAAAGTTTCTGTATACAAAATATCTATCGGTCAAAGCTATCACTTAGTAGTCAAATAATTGCCGCCTCGATAATCAGAAAAGTTAGTTTTTTTTTACAATCCAAAAATGGACTTACTTGGCGTGTATCATTAACATATTTTTATCTTAAATACGTACCTAGTCAAGGTCCTCATCTCATTTGGTATTAATTAAAACTTAAATATTAATAATAATCAATAAATTATAATAACCATAAACTTTACTTGATATGAATTGATAAAATATTGAAAATGTTCAAACAAAATACATTTCTCAATCGATTCACTATTTATGAGTTGGGGAGCGACCCGGCGTAGTGGTTAGAGCGCTACGAGATGTGTATATATCAATCCCCGCCAAGTCACCAATGGATTTTTATCTAAGTGATAATGCCACAACCCCTAGGTCTAGCTTGAAGTAATGTGAAAACCAATCCCATGCTCGTGCCTGGCGTCCTAAGACAAAATAAAACTATGAGTAAAATATACATGCATAAAATATACATATAACCTTAGTTAATAAAATGAGTTTTTCATGATCCACGGTACAAATTCTGTCAATCAACCCCGATAGTGTGCTACGTATTAATTTTTTTATCATTTGGCTTAAGCATCCAAGCGATCTTAAGTATACATTTGATACATACATATACATACATTTGATGCAGACCCTCAATAAAGTGCAGTGATTTAACTTGTAAGACCACTATATAGATACCAGGCAACTTTTCTTTTTTTATTAGGAGATACAAAGGGCAATTAGGTTGTATTGAATTCTCAGGCAATTTAGAATGTATTAAGTTAAGACTACCTCGTTAATGCGGTCAATATGACGTTACCTTGTAGGTTGTAATGACTTGGCAAGTTCTACCTTAAGGTTACACAGTTTGGCCTGAGCCCATGATACTGACTGTTAGTTTACGAGTTGTATAATAGGACAAACAATTGTGATACCAAAGACATATTTCATTTAACTGATGTAAATATCAAACCTATGCAATAATTAACAATTACACTCGATTAATATAATGTCTTTTAAAATTGGTTAAACTATTGTTGTTCATTTAATTGTGTTGTACTCATAGCGCGATGAAATGCTAAGAAAAACAACCAACATCTTTATGTCTTTATGTGGGTGCTGGTTTGTACTTCAGTAAACTTAGATTGATTAGTGTTAAGTAGACAATTGTATTTGTATATTGAACATATCTTATTATACGTGAAATATTTATATACGTATAGCATTATACAATCATTTGTTGTTTGCTATTCAAATTAGAAACACTCACATAAATACATCAACATTTATTTAACAACTTTTCAACATTTAAATCTATGGGAAACTTATTTATATTTTATAAGTCCAACCTCGAGAGTACACATCATTAAATACAATTAAAAAATTAATCACAAAATTAAATATTTTCAGAGCAGAGCATACGGTATGTAAAATACAAAATATGTACGGTATTGTATTTTATTTTGTTGTTGTTGTTGTTGTTGTTGTTGGTGTAAATGTGTTAAGGTAGATTTAAAACAAAAAGAGCATAATTTACCAATAAATAAAACCTTGTTTTATATTTTCAAAGGACAGTGAACGTTTTACGGACAAATACTGTTTATGCCTGCGAGCTTTGCAGCCTACATACATTTTTAGCAATGCAATAACCAAATGATTGCTCAAGCATTTGCTTTACCTCACAATAAGGTCAGTGGAGGCATCATTAATTAAGGAATAACGTAGCTCTGGGCTTCCCATTACTCCTTCGTTACAGCATACAATAAACAACTCTTCCTTGGTAACGGACTTTACCAGGACAAACATAAAGTTGGATCATAATTTTGTGTATGATGAGAGGTTGGTTATTAGACAGCAGGTTTAAAAAAGTTTACAACTTGCTATGTATATGGAATATCAATTGCATAAACAAAGAAGCATCCTCTTTGCGACTCAAGTAGTTGAGAAAAATAGACATACCTGTTACCAGACTTACAATAAATTGTGTTTTTCTTATTTCTAGGCTCAGTTACTCAAATTGTGTTTTGTTATGTTTAACTGTCTATACATGAATACGGTACCCTTAAAAGGGGCAGTTAGAATATAAGAAGATTCCAATTTTTTTATAATTAACACTAAAAAAGCAGTGTAATTAAATGTTTGTCATCAATAAACATTATTTTACCAAATAGCCAAAACATTTTTTAACGCTTGGGAAAGTTAAGTTTTGTGTTTTAAAACTATTTTTTTAAGTTTTGGCCGATATTCTCTGTTTCTTCTTCCTATGTATTTTGCCATGCATTTATAGGCCTTATTACTTAGTTATATTTGAGAAAGTTTACAGGAAAATTAATGTTTAATTATTTGGAATTTCGGTCAGCTTATTAAACTGACCGAAATATGTTACAAACATATTATTTTGAAACATGTTACAAAACAATAATAATACATTTTATAAACCTACTCCTGGAAACGTTAAAAATATATATAAATGTAATTTAAATTATTCTAACGTATCTATTGATCAATTGTGTTGCGATTTCCAATTATTGTAAAATCTTTTGTACAGCTATCTTCCCATGAATTTCTCCTCGCAGCATGGACGTAAAAAAAAGAAAAAAAAAGAAAAATTTCATAAGTATATTATGGCAAACATAGATTTTCCTCACTAAAACTAGTCTAGAACCTATTTTTGAAGAAGAATCTAGCTATAAAAATAAAATGGTTTCTTGGTGTGGATTCCAAGACCTAACTACCAAGCATGAAAACTTTTCTCATAGAGAATCTCATTTGTGTTTTTGGTTCATTCTAAAAAACAATAAACTTAATAATTTAGTTTGCCTTAAAGGTATACTATGCTTACATAAAAGTGCTTTTTACTAAAAGGTAGAGAGAATTCCCATGGTTAACTGACGTATTTGTAATTATTAAAATTGGTTTTTAAAATAAAATATGTGTTTAAGTTGTAATAAACAAATACTTTCAATAACAACAACTTTAAAAGCGAAATATTTATTAGCGAAATACGCTAGTATAGTTCAATCTCTGACATAACAGCTGGGTGTCACTGTGAGTCTTTTAGATTTATGTAATAGTGCGATATATAGGCCTACGAGTATAGTAGGTTATTTCATTGCTTTGATTCATCCTGTAGTAAAAACATATTTTATACGGTTAAACTTACGCAGTGGAACACTACCTTGTGTAAACTTTAAATATCATTAAAACTTTTCCTCGCTTGGACTTTTATATGCTGTGCCTTGAGTTTAATAACAAAGTTACCCTTAATACATGGGTTAAATTTACTGAAGTTTATAGAATAAACATACAAATATTTAACATCACATAAGTGTATAAACATTTCCATCAATGCAATTGCATGTATCAACTTGCTAAAAAAAAAATCACTTCAACTGCAGGATCAGGCAGTGAAACTGATTAAAAGAAAAATTAAAACTAAACCCATACAGTATTATTTTACTTGACACAACGCGAAAACATTTTGTATGTGATTTTTTTTTTATTATTAACCATGGTTACAGGTCACAAAGATAAATTTTTCTATCAATAATGCCTAAATCTTCAATAGTATTTTTATAATATTCTGTAGTGGTCTGTAGTATTCTAATATTCTCACCCTTTAACAATATTTCGCTTTAGATGTTTGGCCACTAGAGGAATATGTGGCATGGAGGAACATGCGATAAAGGAACAATTACGTATATATTGTACATTATACGTAACTGTTCCCTTATCGCATACTCTTATTACGGAGTTTTTGAAACGGGAACTTCTAAATAGGCAAGTAGGTAGTATATGATTAAACTTGGAAAGTTGGTTAGGGGTGAACATCTGCAGGTGTGACCATCAAAAGTTGATAATTGGTCCCCAAGCTTCCACTCACTCTGCTGATCGTCAATGGCAGAAAGTTTTTTTGGTTATAAACAGTTTCGAAGAGGGTAAAAACATCACAATCAACAAAGACAAAAATACTCCAAAGTAGTTATCGGGATTACAAAGATTTTTTAAGATTATTTTAAACTATCAATATAATATGAAACTATTCTTATGAGTTTCATATATCTCCTCTTATCGTATAGTCTTACTAATGTTATTTTTAAAAGGAAGTAGTTTTTCTGTTTAAAAACAAGTATTTTTGATTACAGATTAAAGTTTTTTTTTTCTTTTTGCTATCACTAAAAAGATCACAGATTTTATTAGACCCAGTTATTTAAGGCTTAGGGGTGAGATATTCAAACTTACTTTTTACACTCAAGAACCCCCTAATGCAAATAATACTCCTTAATAATAATAATAATAATAATAATACTCCTTGTAGTATCATACTAGTATTTTTTTACAAGTTATTATGTATGTTAAGAATGTTAATTTCTTTTATTTGCTGAATATTTGACGTAAAATGACAACAGCAAAAAACAATTTTTATTCAATGTCATAATTATAATAAAATTTCGAATATCTAAAAATTTTCCTGTAAAGAGATTAATTAAAGTTCAATTGAACATAACATTTTTTACCTTGATTCAACACAAGACGTGGTAGTAGACGATATGTTACCTATCAGAGTCTAATTAAGCGTATACGAAGGTATCCATTTCCTCCGCTATCTCCTTAGTTGACATCTTATTAATTTCATCTCCCTGTTCACAGCTACTAGACTCTAATTAGAAGACATGAATTTATAAGGATTTATGTTTGGATGGTGTAGAGGATTTAATTATGTGACGCCCTTCCTGAAAGCTGGGTAAAAATGATAAAAGGTGTCCATTTTTGGATGGAGATAACTCCATACACTAAACTGAGCCACTATTTACATACATTTACATTTTCTACATGGGTTCTTTATTTCCATTGGGTCAAAGTTTAGTAAATAAAACATACAGCACAAGACACGGACACGATACGAGAACATTGAATCACTTTTTAAACTATTTTAAGTATATTAAACAAATATTCAAATGCTAAACTGCACCCAATTGCTGCTTTACTATCCATGAAAATATGAAATTGTTTTGTTGGGATTATTTTCTAAAACTCTAATCCCATAAAGTTTACGTAATTTCTAGATACATCTGTGAGTAATACTTTGTATCTGAGAGTTAGGTAGAAGTCGCATTGTTAATTACCTCGTGGATTTTCTTAATTACATTAAAAAATCATATCGAAATCACCAAAGGATTTAGTTGATTGACACATTAATACTACAGATTACCGTCTTCTATCTTTTATATCATTATGTTAGTGGAATGTTTAGATTTTGAAATTAAATTTTTTATATTTATTTGATATTAGAAGATCTACTCTGCATAATTACTTGAGAAATGTTATGTTCGAAGTGAGAAACTCAAGGTAATGTTACTAATTACATGTAAGTTAGGTGCTGACGGGGCAAATATATTAGTGGAAGATTCGCACATTAGTGAAGTTTAATTTATCTAGTTAACTCCAGATAAATCTTGCTGGATAAGTGAAAATTGTTGTTTACGATTGCCAATATAAACTAAGTAGTTACTTATGGAGTTATCAGTTGATGAACAAATAAATAAATATTCTGAAATATTCTATATGTTTTTACTGTGGCATTATGTTACACATAGTAATACAAAAATTATTAATGTTTGTAAAGAAAGTTAAAAAGAAATTACACACATTGATGCAAATAAAGATCTATTTACATAGCTTTTTCTTGAAAAAATAAAAAAAATTGGATTTTGTAATTAACTTTAACTAGTTAAATTAGAAGTTGTAATTACACATTAAAAAAAGGAACATAAATTAAAATACGATACAAATTATTTAAGTTTTGGGAGGAAAATGTACTGTTCATTAATTTTACAATGTTTTAATTAGATAATAATATTTATCGTTAAATTACTAAACTAAGTTTAATACGGTTATTTTGATAATAATTTCATAATAAAAAGATTGTTAACTTTTTATCCTTCAAAGATCATCACAAAATGAAAATAATAAAAATGTAATAGAGGAATTTTTTAATATTTTTTTATCAGAAAGATACTAGTGAATAATATAACAATATTCAGAATTTACGAATGGAATATCTATGAAAAACAGTTTTATGTTAAATTACTTATTCCAAATATGATAACTGTAGTATACAGCTTGTTACATAATCATTCTTTAGCGTTTCAAAACCAGCATAAGTATAATATAAACATAATTAAAGTTAGTCTTAATATTTTTACAAATTAGAAATAAAGATTCGTTTTTGGACAAAAGAGTGGTATGCCATAAAAGAAGATTATTTCTTATATATTTACCAATGTTTATTTACTTTAGAATAGGTTTTCAGATGATAAATTATGCAATTTATTTCGCCACACTACTGTGAAATCACCCGTTTTCGTAAAAGTATACTACCTGTCAAAATGCATCATTACATTTTTTACTACACAAAAAGAATGTAGCCTTTATCATGCAAAAGCAATGTTAATTATTTTTATGGGTGTTTCCGATAAAAAAAAACAATTGTTATTGTTTTATGAACTGTTTCAATTCACAACAACTAAATGCAATAAATGCACATTTGAGCTAGAATGCTTAGCTAAAAAAATTCCATTCGTTTGAAATAGTCCAATGTTTTTTGTTATTAAAAAATTATTAGTCTTTGTAGTGTAGCAAAAAGTAACGTGCAAAACAAGGGTAAAGATTTGGTCATTACTTATTCTCGACCATTTTGAAACCTTAAACATACGGTCATTGTGTAATGACTCATTTTCTACTCTTGTTATGAAATGTACAATTAATTATTTGTAATCAGTTTCTCCTAACTGCACTGGGAACCGTGAACAGGGAGATAATCAAAATTAATTCACTGTCGAGTAAGGAGATAGCTGAGGAAATGGCTACCTTCATATAAGCCTAATTAGACATGTTCCGTATCTAACATGAGGTAATTTCATATCAATTCCCTGTCAAAGCAAATAAACTTTCAATGAATTTCATTTACAATAATTTACCTAACTGCCTTGAACTGATGCATTGAATTGATACATGTTGGTTTGCTAGTTATTACTGCTTTAAATACATGCATACTCTAATACTCACTTTACTGTTATTGTTCACATATTTCGACCGAAATACAATTTCTTTTCACTATGCTAAATATAATGTGTAAACAAATAATACGAACTGCTTTCAAAAAAAAAAATATTTAAAATGTACATTTTGTACGTATGTCATTACAACAGTTCTAAACTAAATGTATTTATTTATACAAAACCAGCTATATCTATAGTAAATATTATATTTATAATAAATATTATGTTTTTTTATTGCTGTTTATTATTTAAACCACTAAGAATGCTTTTATACTACTCGCTATAAAATGAGATATCAAATGATTTTTTTATGAAATGTCTTCAGTTAAAGCGTGCATAAGAATGTTTCACATTAGGTTAGGGCCGTTGTAGTCATCGTAATTAATGGATAATGTAGGTCTGGGATGTCCATCTTTCCTTTGTAACAACATAGCGTACATTTAACAGCCCTTCCTTGACTACGTACTTTACAGTTCATTATAAATTGATAACAAACGCAATTTATTTTATTTTTTGAATCAATTTGCTTTATTTTATGGAATCGGTTGGTTAAAAACATATAAACCTCTATGAGTTTGTAAACAATTATTATGAAGATATATAAATTATATTCATAATTATATATATAACATTATATAATCATACCGTACTAGCAGAGTACCCGTTCTTATAATAATAAAATGCCTTTATTTAAAGCGGTCTTCAGCCAAAACTGGTTTTCAAGACAACACAAGTCACAAACAGTTCACAAGTACACAATAATAATTACAAACAGTAAGGGAAACTAAACTAGCTGTAAATTGGCCTTAAATTAATTACATGACATGATTTTCATATGTCTTGGGAGGGTATTGTATGCCTGAGGTCCAAAGTATGAGAACCCCTTTTTACCTGTCTCACGCCGCACTCTCGGCATTTCAAGCAAGCCGTCCTGCATAGTACAGCGTAGTACTTACCTTCGTACTGGATTGGCATATGAGTATAAAATGCCTATTGCAGTTATACTCATGCTTTGCGTTTGCAATGGGGGAGGGTACGATTTGATAAATTTTCTTCTTTAAATTTACGATATACTATAGAATTTATTACACATCTACCAAAGCCATAATATTCTACTACTTTACCAGATTCGCAAAACATCACAAATTATTCATGAAATTAAAAACATCAAAGTAATTATAAACAATCCTACTTTGACAGTTCTCATTGTCTAATCATAGTTTTTTTTTTTTTTTTTTTTTTTTTTAGTTCAAATTAGCTGTTTTCATAAATGCAAAAAAAGTAATAGTGCTGCACCCTGTTAGTAAATCTTATAATTTTTAACTTGCATACCATAGAACCAACTTTTTAAGTTAATACAGCTGAATAAATTCGTTTAGTCCCTTTTAATATGAATACTCATAAGGTCAACATGGAGAACCACAGAGCCACTGGGGTGGAGCTCGAAAGTATTTTTGAGATAAGATATGCCTATATATTAATCGGGAATGTTAGCTATAATCATGCCAAATTTCAGCCCAATCCGTCCAGTAGTTAATGCGTGATTGAACTTCAAACAAACAAACAAACACACAAACTTTCACATTTAAAATATTAGTAAGATAAGATAAGACAATTCTATATATATTTTTTAAATTATACTTTACTATAGCTAAGTACTTTTATAAACGTACCTATGCTAATAAACTAAAAATAATCAGTAAACTCAATAGGGGTTCACCTAATCCACGTATTTTAGCATAAGCATTTTATTTATAAATTATTGGTTTTATACAAAATCTATTAACTATAGTCATATTACTATTAAAAAGTACGAAGTGGCGTTTTTACTTATTTTATAACACACTTTATTTTTGCTTACTGCACAAATACGAAATGTTTCGTTATGAAGTGAAAATTACGCAGCAAAACCTTGTGTAAACTTTAAATATCATTAAAACTTTTCCTCGCTTGGACTCGTATACGCTGCACCATGAGTTTAATAACAAGTTTACCGTTAATGTATAAAATTCGCTGCTATGTACAAAATATGAGTTGATATTTTACAAAATATCCTTGTATTAAAAATGTACAAGATTCAAGTAAGATATATATTAAATAAATTTTGTAATGTAATATTTATACGAGTACTATATTAAGGTATTACACAGATCTAAAGCTACTTAACAGGTCTAGCTCTGCGCTATTAAACAGATTCCATAAATTTTTATTATTGAGCATTAATATAAGTTCTATACCGTAAGAATACATCGTCAGAAGTGAACTCACTGTGTTGAAGATGTAAATTTATCTATGTTTAAGAGCAATATTGTTGCGTTAAAAAAAACCTTTAATGTTGCCGGAAGGAATTGATGTATATAGAAATGTAAAGTTAAACAGTTTTGGAGCAGAAGATAGAAGTTTTTTTCAAAGATAAACTAGGAAAATGTTTGAGAATTTATGTTTTTCCAACTTTTTTGTAAGAAATTACACAGGAATAACAAAATTGTTTTCATTCAACATTGGGCGATTTTCATGGTTTTTTGTGTGTTTATATTTTGAAAAATTAACGCAATCCTGAGGCTATGAAAATGAATTTTAATTCAACATGTATTCCAATAAAACAAAAATAAGATTTATTGTCTACTTGAAATTACAACTTATAGGTACAAAGGTATACGAGATAGATTTTACCACGACGACTTACTTTTATAAAATAAACACGACGGGAAAATGTGTCACGTTTTTAAGAAGCGTGGATTATACGTTCAGTACAATTATTTTTCAGTTCCTTTAATGAGACACTAGTAACCAAGTATAGGGAGGTTTTTAGGGATAATTAATTCGGCGTCAGGTGAAGAGGTACAGCGAAGGGCATGGAAAGCTGTAAATGCTTTTTAAAAGACTGTCATGACTAAATGGTATGGTTACACAAAAGTAGTTAAACAGGAAAAATATAACTCTAAAATAATTTCATCTGTTCTTCTTACACTTAAATGAGGTGTTTACATCAGAATTTGGCTATTATACATGTACTAATACTTACTTATTTCTACAAAATTACGTAGGAAAATTAGGTTGGTAATAATTGTATTGAAATATAAAATAATTAAGAATAGTTTAAATTATACGAATAATATTATAATAAATCTTTACCGGTACGAATGCTGTATTTTAGGGTTTAGGCCAGTGTAGCCATCATTAATTAAGGAATAACGTAGCTCTGGGCTTCCCATTACTCCTTCGTTACAGCATACAATAAACAACCCTTCCTTGGTAACGTACTTTACAGACAGACATATATTTAAAATAGCATGTAAATTATATGAAACATATAGTAGCCTACATTGTGACTTGTAAAATATTTAGTACGAAAAAACAGAGTCTGTAAAGATACAAAAAAACGTGTTTTTTACAATAATTGACAATTCATAAAAATCATGCAATTAATTGATTAAATTTTCTATATATAACAATTTAAATTTTGATAACACGAGCATTTTATGTAAACGGAAGATTAGCTTGCAAATTGTATGGTTTTTTATGCAAAAACTAATTGATTATTCTTTCATAATTAATATTTGTATTTGATCATTTTTTCATTCTTTATGTTCTTGTAAAGAAAAATATTCTTTTTAAGTTATTCTAACGATATTACAAATTATTATTACTTGTTGTTAACTCTAACACACAATGCGTTAACTTATGGGTTTTAAAAACTATTACAATACATAAGTGTAATTAATCTTTGGAACATGGATCAAAGGGTCATGCAAACCCATCTTTATTAATAAAGAAATATACTAATGTTGATAACATTAAATTAATTACAATGATACCATGAGAATGAATAATCAACTTTTCTGTTTCTTTTCCTAGCTTTATGTTTATCTAAACTCGTTATCCTTGGTTAAATATCAAAGATTATTCTAGAAATAAAATACTTACTAAATGTTTGGTAAACAATAAGCTCACGGTGATTTAATATAAGTTGGAAGCAAACGAGGATGATTTATTTATCTATTACAAGGAAGATTCGAACATTAGATAAGTAATTGACAAACTTACATTTCTGACGGATTAATAATGCTCATCTACCATAATATTAAATTTCTGTACTGAAATAATATTAGCCTACATCTTTGGGTGTAATAATTTTTACTTATACGTTATACTTTTTCTTACCTTATTTAAGATTGATCTCGGATACTGGAAACTGTTTAAGACATCGTGTTTAAGAAATAAATAATTATGGATCTATTTTCCGATATTTATACATGCTACTTTACAGGTATTTTAAGCGTACCTAGGTCATTTGTTTAAAGTATGGAGCAAATATAATCATTTTGTAAAATAGGTTTGCTCAATTAAGTTCGATATTGGTGTAGGTTTGCTCTCCAAGCATAAATTTACATATAAATTGCATTATTAGGATGGAGACGCTTAACTAATGACGGATCACACATCTCTCTTCGTGTGCCTTTTAAGTATAATTAAGAAATATATTCCACCAAAGGTTTTTAACTTAGATTACCTTAGCGGGCTCATCGTTATCAATCCCCCATTACTTACTTTTGTACAATTGTTTAAACACGATACCTAGAGTGTTTTATCAGTGTTAAAAAAAATATAAGGAAATCATTAGTTTTCCCTTGTACCCTAGGACACAGTTCCAAACTTATACATTAAGTTTACAATAAGAAAGTTTTCAGCAATAATTTTTCTATCTTTCGTTCAAAGGAATTTGAATTAAATCTGATTTATTAGATAGTGCTTTTTTTATTTTTATTTAAATTGTTAAATTCCTACGTGAAGCAATATGCTTTTTTGAGGTTGTGACAGTTTTGGCATAGAATAGGTGATAAGTTTTTTTTAATTACTTTCTAAATAGTATGATGTTTTTACGATAGCAGTAGCATTAATTTATTGAAACTATACATTTATAATGGTATTTAAAATTAAAACTCAATCATTAAAAACCACATACATAAATTTCCATAACACAGTCAACTTATGTTTCTACAATTTATTGCAATTTCTGGGATATATCTAGCGAGGAATAATGTCATAAGGTATTCTGCACTTCGCAGGTACAATAACTCAAATCCCTCCCTTATACCACACAAGTGGGGGGTTGATATATGACAGAAGCTACTCTTCCTGTGGCACCGCTCTATGCATTACTTAGCTCATACGTATACAATTTCAGGTAAAAAATACTTAAAGTGGGACGTTTAATAAGAAGAGTATCAACGCAATATGAATATAATAAACATTATAAACTTTGGACTACAGGAATCATACTGTTTTTATGTAAAAAAAATTAAATGTTCATGTTGAAACATGTATAAGATAAGCTAACTGCATCCCTCATTAGGATTAACCATCTCTTAGTACTAGAATCACGTGCAGAAGGTAAATGTGAAGGTTGTAGAGGTATGTATACGAAACATACGTGCTTCGGTTACGTTGGAATAAGATACGTTAAGCTAAATATTGCTGTGACTACGTGTAATCAGATTTTCAGTCTCAAAAATTCCCACGAATTCACAAGTTCTCACAAATTAGGTTTCACAATAGAGAATTTATTAAAACTAAAAAAAGTGTTTTTGTCAGAACTGTGATAGTGTGCCATAAGATAAATTGCACAGTGATTGCATACAATAAAGTAATTCCTGGGGAGTGTTTTGGGCTTGTTCAGTAACATTGGTCACTGTACATATTTTGTATCTATTGTTTAAGGGGTTCTCTGTTTTTTGTTTGTTGGCGAACACTGGAACAAATCAAATCATGTATACACGTTGTTTAAAAATCAAGCTTTGTTTTCTTAGACACATGATGTTTACAAATAAAAATAATTAATAACCCATTAACAAAAAAAATATATTAAAAAGACACAAGTGATTTTGATTTTGATAGCCTAATAGAATGATTGCAAGACATTGTGGATACATGTATTGTAATGACGATGTCAATATTATTTTAATTTTCTACTGTTTTTGAAGTATTCACATTTATTTAAAGGAAGCACGCAGAGGAGGATATTAATGGCAACGCCTTTTAAGAGAAAATGAATGTCTAAGCTTTTGCAATATAAATTCTTGCCTTTCAGGAACAATGTTCATTTAACAATTAATTTCGTAATAATTGTTTCACGAATAAGAAACTTCAGTGTTTGTCAATAAGTTTACAAAATCATATGAACTAATTATAAAAAATGGAAAACGTGTTTAGTTTGAAGTTAAATTGTTTATACAAATAGTAAATGCTGCTGTTTGTAATTAAGTTGTTACCATTGATTATAATGTCAGTCTTTAAATATAATAATCCCATAGTATCGTGAAAGCTATTAGAGATCTAAATATTTCAATGATCTAGTTTATATACAACCATGTAAGTCTTAGCCTGTGTTAACTATATTTTAGTAGTGCTTAGCTAGTATGGCATTAAATTGTGCTACTCTGTTTAGTTTAATTTTAGGCTTACATGTTTTTATAAACACTACTAATGATGTTTAGTTTGTATATTTTTTGCATAAATTTCGTAATATATATAAACCTACTCACTACTGTACTATATAAATTTCTCTCACTACCGAACAGAAACTCTGAAACTTCTGGTGAAATTCTGAAACATATTTAAACCAAGTGATGTTTTTAGACGAATCAAAAATGTTATTAAAATATAAGGGTCTTCATACCTTACAGCATACAAGTTGTTTGTTCTGTGGTTGGTAAAATTTAGCACATGAATCGTCATTCCATTACGTGTATAATGTGTAGGAGTTTTAAAACTAAGCCTGATTTATTTTTTCACCAGGTTGGTATGGATTTAAAAGTATTTTTATACGTATAATTTTTCTTAATAAAAGTTATCAAACAAAAATTTTAACCCCCAACAATTGGTTGTTTGAGGTATATTTATTATATGTTTTTCACTCTATAAACTTAATATTACAATCAGATTTCTCATTACTTTTTATAAAATTTACTAACAATCCATGGTATATTAAAAAAAAATAGTAGGCCTGCACTAAACACAATTTAAAGTTAGTTTGAGATTAAATTCACAATAAATTAGGTAAAACTTGTTTACTCTTTCCAGGCTTATTTTTTTAAAATCAAACCTTAATAAAAACCGGTAACAAAGCAATTTCCTTGAATAAATTTGAACCATAACCCGCCATTAACACTAAATATCTACTTAACCCTAGACCATTTTATTTTATTAACTTTATTTAACTAATTTGATTTTTTCATCTAAATATAACTTCTTAGTAAAAAAGTGTTATTACTCTTATTAAAATATACAATATGGCTGTAATAACTTCTCATAAAAACACTTGTTATGTATGGTAAGTATAATTAATTATGTAGCATCTGGAATTAGTTAGGCTGGCTTAAATAATTACCTCTTGGTGTGGTGCTGCTTTTTGAAATGATGTTGGCTGTTTAATTAAATTCAAGAGGCCGCCAGCTTTTGTAGTTTTAAAAATATAAGCTACCACTGATAAATCATGGTGTTATAAATTAAACGTAATAATTAATTGTTCTTAAGTATTAAATATATGCTTTCGGTTACTTATCACAACATTTCATTGATCTTTATACAGTACCTCATTGGAGCTTAAATAAGGGTTCTAATGAGGTTCTGCATTTGCTTAGCCGTGTGATTGTCTTGTAATCAAAATGTCGCCGGTTCTATTATAAGAAAGTGTGTAGCTTTTTGATGGTTTAAAACTTAATCAAGCAGTCTTTTATCCTTAGGCTTTTAATAAATTGTTTTTGCTAACATATCTGATTTTAGTCAGTATTACATCCAAACAGATTATCTCACCCTACACTCCTCCATCACTCAAATTGGGTTTAAATACGATTCTAGGTTGTGTAACAGTTAAAATTGAGCAAAATGTTGTAGGTTGACGTTGTTTAACTAAGAATAACACAATTAAAAAGTGTTGACTGGTGCGAACCGGCTTTTAAAGGGAAACTCTTTCAAAAACAAAATGAAAACCCCCTTTTCTGTGATTGGTTAAGTTTTGTAATAATTATACAGGGTGTCGCGGAACTCTCTACCAATAATTTAGGGCATTGATCCTGGGTAGGAAACGTACCTAAATATCATATTTAAATTGTCCGGAAGTCCTTAGTTACCCACACAGCCACCATTTTGTTTTTTTTCAGTTATTATTTTTTTCTAAAGAATGGTTAAACATACGAAATGGAAACTTTGCACAAACATTTATGACAACTAGACAAAGCTACAAAAAATTATGACTATTTTTCAAGTTCATAAATCAATATGGCAGCCATTTAAAATTTTCTTTCTTAAGTAACTCAAAAACCATTGATTTAAAAATAAAATTAAATGGCCGTCATTTTGTTTTATGAATTGGAATAATCGTGATAATTTTTTGGTAGCTTTGTCAAGCTGTCATAAATGTTTGTGCAAAGTTTCCTTTTCGTATGTTTAACCATTCTTTAGAAAAAAAATAATGGCTGAAAAAAAAACAAAATGGTGGCTGTGTGAGTAACTATGGACTTCCGGACAGTTTAAATATAATATTTAGTTATGTTTCTTACCCAAGAGCAATGCCCTAAAATATTGGTAGAGAGTTCCGGGACACCCTGTATAATTAAATAAACTACTGGAGCAGATAATTTTTATAATTATTTGATTTTTAGTAAAAAAGTATGTTTTGTGTGATAAAATTAATATTACTTTAACAAAACATTAATGTTTCCATTCTACAACTGTACTACTTACATAAAAGGGCACAGATTCAGGTACCAAACTTGCCCAAGTATTGTAATGGAAAGCCCTTCCATCACGTGCTGTTTACGTAGACTTTGATCCGCTTAGCGGAATCCGTTTTGGATATAAATGGGTTCTTTTGAAACTACATTTGAAATTTTCTTTGTGAAAACTGTATTTTAACTTATATTTTATATTTATATGTATTTTATGGTTTTATATTAGTGTAGGTTACTTTTTGATGTATGCAAACCCCTCTTCAGTAAAAGGATCATTAGGTTTATATTAAGTATGCCATAATGTAATAAGAGTAAAGAAAGCACTTTCGTATTAAAGGATATATAATTGAAATAAAAAATTAAGTGTGATATTATTTGTTATTGACTCCGGTTTACGTGATATTTTGAGTCCACACAGTATACGGTGAAAAAGTGCTAAGAGTAAAAAATTAACTAAGTGAAGAGTATTTTCAAATCGTATTTCGTAAAAATTAGCCTTGTATATAGATACTACGATATAATTAAAAAAAAGACTCTCCTGCTTATTTGGCTAATGTCCACTTATCCTAAGATGAAAGCCCAAATTATAGAGTGAGACATTGTTGCAACAGATAATATGTCCATAAATAAAAACTTTTATCAATTACATTAGGCTCAATCTCTGTTGCAAAAGAAAACAAATACCTTTCTGTAATGCTCAACACCCATTCGATCCAATAACCTTTGCATAGACTATGTAGCGCAATGCTTGTTGTTAATATATTGCATCTTCCAGTGCCTAGTAGCAATTGAAGACAATGAGAATTTAACACACAGTGATACCCATTTGTATAAAAAAATGGATTTACACGTGAATATCTTTGATCTTGGTTTTGAATTGCTCTCCTGTTTTAGGTATGCATTTTGCAATTGCCTCCAAACAGCTGTAAAAAATGTGTTGGACAAAATTCAGGAAAACTATAAACCTATAGCTTGTATCAAACCCTCTATGAGATCTATGAAGCGGATCCCTCTAGCATGATTGATGATAACAAGTAATGAGTAGCTTGGTAAGCTGCTGTTTTCCTGTTTGGTTTTGTTTGTTTGCCTTGCATGGTTTGCTGCCTTGCAGATGCTGTTTGCTTTGAGCTTTTTTGTGCTATCATGTTTGCTTTATTATTATTACCTAGTTTAATTTGTGCACGTTTAATGCGTTGTAAACTATTGCACAACTTTTGTATTTAATGGCCAAATTTGTAATTTTATTTTATGAAAGGACATTTAATTGTTATTCTTTCTCTACTAATCCGCTAATTTTTAATTTATTAATAGATTTAGAATTTATAGTTTATAATTACAACGGGACCTAGAACTATTATTTTTGTACTATATTATTTATTATATTTATATCATTTTTTATTAAAGTTCATTGTTTCAAATAGCGAAAAAAATAGAACCATAAAAAATTGAAAAATAAACACTTTTTAAAATTTATGTTACTATATTACATATATTCTAATATCAATTTTAAAACTGAAAGTGCACCGAGATTATTATTTCTTCAACGCATTCGATTAAATAAAAAAAATTCTTAAGTATTATGAAAATTATAAAATCTGATGTTTGTGTTAGGACGTAAAATTATAGATGTAATAAATTGAATTTAAATGAACAACCTAAATAATTTGAAACAATTTATATTTAGTAATTATAACAATTTGAAAACCTGAAAGACATATACTGATAAAAAGAGAAAAAAAAGCATCACTTAGATAAGGTAAGAATAGTGGCAATTACAAATATTGAATTATTGTACGTCCCATTCTGCTCATTAAGGGCTGATAAGCTGTTAAAATCAGTGCCAATGCTTTTTAAATTATATTTATATTATTTATATAAAACCAGATATATTTGTATTCTATATAAATAAAATATATTTTATACGATATTTACTTAAGGCTTGATTCATATCAATAAACCACCTAAATAGTGGCGTGATTACTTCTAAGTTATCATCTAAAGATTACATTGAACATTGTTTATTTATTTTGTATTAATAAATAGAACATTTGTACAGATATCATTAAAAGCTACCGTACGGTTAAAACTCAAAGATGCACTTCATAAAAACAGTACTACCCTAACAGTAATGAGGTGCTTAATGATGATGTTTTCACCAAACTACCTCATCAAGACCACTTCCCTTTGGTGCTACAGCTGGGTTTTACCATTTAAAAATAATTTTGCATTTTTAGAAAATCGTCGCATGTCAACTTGTTATAAAAAAGTAATGAAAGATATTCCGTACATTATTCAAACTGCATTAGTGTTTATTTAGAATAATATTAGGGTTCTGGTATGATTTCAGATTGTACGTGGTGTAACCTTTTGTTGGTACTTTATACAAATAAAAATAAATTACGTAACAAATTAATTTTTTTTGTATTTTTACTTGTTTTAACTATGGTTTCCGCAAAAACCCATGATCTATTGATACATGAAAAGTATATATTCAAGTATATTTTCCTAACAATTTTTAAAACTATGTTGAATGTGCCTGTATAGAGGAATTGTATAGAGTTATTAAGGTTGTACCCGATTATGTCGAAAGAACATTAATCAATATAAAAAATTGGCAGATAATTATAAAATGAACATTTCCTTGTTGAGATCAGCCACAGCTTCACGGACTGATGAACCTTTTCATAAATTCTCCTCATCAAGCGCTTTGGCCATTAGAAGTTTGATATTTGATATTTGAAACCATCCGCCTAAACTTAAGGGAAAAGAATTCTTTTAGATCATGATGGCCTTACTTCAAATATATGTGGGGTAGTATTATTAAGCTTTTTAAATTGGAATTTAAAGAAGTCAATTGGTAAGTACCTTAGAAATCATTATTTCAACTAGTAATGTATATTCTCGTAATGATGAAAATTTAGGTATTTATAAAACACTTTTCCGAAAAATAACTGTAAAAAAAGGTGTTGAGTTAAAATCCTAATTAGAAGTATCAACCATATAATTTAAGAGAGTTTATGTTCAGGGTAAAAGTTATTACAGAAATCGAGGAAAGAGTATAAAAGAAATGGTAGCATTTAATTATGTTAGTATCACCTTTTTCATTGCTTCATTGCTATTCATCTGATATGCATTGTTGCATATAAATATGTGTTTTAGTACCATCGGGAATTTATTGTAGGCCTAAATAAGACCCAACGTATCTGGTTTCCTTAAATTTGTATATGTCAATCAATGTTGCTTTATTAGATACTGGAATTACACTAGAAATTTTTTTTTTACCATTCTTGGCATATAACTAACGATTTACTTTTAACGTACTCATTTATGTCTTCGGGCTTAAGAAAACGCCATGTTGTGTATTATTTACTATATCTTCCCAATAACACTAAGCCTCATTGATAACTATGAAGAAAGAAGAAGAAAGTAGAAAGAAAGAACATGCTTTTTTCACAAAAACATTGACAAGATTAAATAAAAGCATATATCAACAATGGTTATAAAACCGTCTGTTGTGGTTGGCACAAAACAATATTCTTTTAGTAAAAATAATAACAATATCTAAAGTATAAAAATAAAAAAGCTACTTAAAAAACACATCCAAATTTATGTTACAGGATATGCTGTACACCGTGACTACCCATTGGAGATACGGACGAAGCGATCTTACCTGGCAGCTGTTAGAACAGAAATCGAGAGAGTGGCTATCAACTTCAGGATGCCTCTGTCTTTTGACCATCTAGTTATGAAGGACTGTCGACTAACATGAGAGGCAGGGAAGCTGATGGCAGGACAGCACGATGGAGCAGAGAAGCTGGAGGAGTTGTTTCGACATAACTTCACCGACTTTCTGCCTAAACTAAAGGAGAAGGGGCCTAGACAATTTAATCAACCTCGGGAGACAGGACGACCATCCAGGCATGAGAGGGATACACCCGCCAGAGACGAGACCACGGCAGAGATCACCCAAGCGACTACAGAGAACAACCAAGACAACTAGATGTAGGAGTGAGAAGACTCCGCCAACCCTCAGCTAGAACTGCAGCCGGACATACAGGACTGTGAAGACGGACTAACGAACTCTAAATGTAAAGTTTTGATTCATAACTGTTGTGGATTAAAGGCCAAGGTTAGTGACTTTTATTTTTTAGATCTACTAAAACAGTATGATTTGATAACTATGTAACAATGCATATCAGATGAACAGCAATAAAGTGAAGAAAACAGGGATACCAACTTAAGCTTATTTTGTCATTAAAATGTCTCAGAGTACTTTTATTTAGTTTGCGTAAAAAACACCCTGAATTTTAAACTATGTATTCACAAGTATGTAATAAAATGCTGTAAAGGCATGTTTAAGGTTAGCAGGTGTTTTACATGTCACTTGTCAGTTTAATGATTTAAGTTTGTAAATATTTTAGTCACAATTAATTATAAGTTACTGTAAAAAATATATTTCTGTGTTTTGTTTGTTAGGGGCATGCATTGATTCGTCCAAAACAAGTTAACTTGAAGGCAGGCGAGACTAACGGTAAACATCGCACTTTCTACGCACCTCACGCGCTGCCTTGGTCTATAAATCTCTCTAACTCCCTTACTTTCCAACAAAATACGTTCTTTTCCTATACTAACAATCTGTTTTTATTTTATGGTAAAATGGAAGAAAGTATTCGTATTTTCAGATATTTGGAAAATAAAAAAAATATAGCTAATACGTGTACATTTTCCAAAACATTGTAAATAAAAGGAAAATTGTAGTATCGGGTGGCTTTTAGTGCAATAGTTTCACTAGTTATCGATTTAACATAGAATCTTAACTAAAACACGATAAAATAAATTAATAATATTTCGATTCACTTCCCTTGTATTGCCGATTTCAGAATGGTTGCCTAACAGAAAAGATCCATTACTCAGCTGGTATCCATTTTTGCATTGGTGTCTGTAATTTTTTGTGTTATTAAGAATCTCTTATAAATAAGACTCAAAATTATGTTTTCGAAACACTAGGTACAGGAGAAGAACACACTAAACGTAGACCGTTTGTTTTAAGTCGAGAAGAGTTGTAATAATTAAGTTTCCAGGAAACATTAAATTACCTAATAAATCTACTTAGGGCTACAAAATAATACATAAATCATGTGACAGTTTCCAAAAAATAACATTAATTAATAACGTTATTGGCATTTTAGTAAGAATACGATGACCCTTTTTACATTTAGTTTATAATAACACAAAACCATAACAATAAAAATAGTACATCAGCTAAACAGTAATGAAGTAGAAGACACACAATTTATGAGTTTTTTTGTCCCTTAATAGGGTACACTATAGGCTACTAAATGAATTTATTTGTTTATTCACTCCAATTGTCAGTGCCATGTAACCTTACTATTCTACTTGCGTTTGTATAAAACACTACGTATATAATAACCCTATTTACAATCACTGTTAGCTTAGAAAATGAAAGGGGGATGTGTATGATTTATTTTACAGTATATAAAATGAACACCATATGACACATCCATGATAAAAGCTCAGTTCTTTAATATCTATTTTATTAGGTTATGCATACCAATTATGGATATACTATGTTTAATAATGTACTTATTTCAAGTTCATAATCTTGTTTTACATTATTTTCTTATCGTTGGATTTTATTTGAAACCAACAACCCG
Source organism: Macrosteles quadrilineatus (assembly GCF_028750875.1). NCBI lineage: Eukaryota > Metazoa > Arthropoda > Insecta > Hemiptera > Cicadellidae > Macrosteles > Macrosteles quadrilineatus. The sequence continues at coordinate 2,943,937 of NW_026542610.1, forward strand.
AAACTTATCCATGTAACATATTATTGCTGTTGATGTAAGAATATGTTCGTGCTGCAAAACTACAACATTGCAGCTTTGCATAGTTACACATTGTAACATTAGCACTAACAATTCAATGTAATGACTATTGCAAGGGGGTTTCCAAATGAATATACGTCGTTTACTGATTAAGCTCAATAGTTAAGGTTTGATAACAAGGAAGTAATGTTTGATTCGACACATGCTTCCAGCTACAACCTCGTTTGCTCAACAATTTGTTAAAATACCTTTTTAACCTATTACTTGTTTTTAAAGAAAAACTTTAACCTCCTTGGATGCCTGAAGATGACTTTGTAAAATTGAAACTATTTGCGACATAAGCGAGAATTTGCATTACTACGAAGCAGGTATTAACACCAATTAATTTATAAATTCAACGTAATCATGAGGCTAACATCACAAATGGATTTTTTACCCATTCATCACATGTCATGAAATGTATGATTACACTATATGCCTTGCTACAGGCTATACTTTGTTTGATCATCAGAGGTCGAACGCAGTATTATAATAAATAAATAACATAATACATTTTTCGTTACGTTTAAATTCGTGATAAAATCATATTGTTAACCGACGTCATTTTAAAATAACACCGAACCAAATTCCTTTATAAACTTTTTTGGGCACTTTAAACTACGCCTATGTTACCTATACAGGGTGGGGCAGGGAAGTATCCCTAATTTTAAAGGTAAATTAAAAGACAACCAAAAATGTTAGAGCCAAACTTTTTATTGAGATTAAAAGGTTACATCTGGGAGTTTATTTTAATATAACTTTACTTGGTTTTAAACAGCATATCCTGCAAGTTGTGTCCCTAATCTTAAATGCATTACTGTATTCTGGTTCTGGAGTTCATAATGACTTTCTGAAGCATTTGTTGTGGAAAGAGGCAACATTCAAGGTGAATTGGATCCTTTAAGGCATCTAGGGTCTTCCCTTGAACTACCCTAGGCTTAGCATCACTCCAATCGAGCACATTCTGTTTATTTACCCGCTCCAGAAATATGGAAGTGTGCCTCGTCACTAAACAAAACCCGAGCAGCATGAGGTAGTCCCGCAATTAAGATTTCACATGCCTGCATTCGTTGTTGCCAGTCCCTTTGTGTGAGTTCATGAGCAACCACCCTCTTGTATAGATGGAGGTGTAAGTTCTCATGGAGAATACGAGGCACAGTACGATTAGACAACGCCAGCGCGGATGCATGCTTACAAGGAGAACTTTGAGGAGACTGCAAAATCGATCTTCTGACAAGGTCAATGTTATCAGGACTCCGGACCGTTCTTTGAGCTCCAAATATCCTTTGCAATACACCACCACATACACGAAAGTAATTCACCCACACCAAATTGTAACAGCTTTGCTACAGGCCACCCGATAATCCAACAGCCAATGGTAGCTGAACAGCAACAAGAGACAGATTTTTGAAAAAAATACATCTACAGTGCAAAAGCACATTGGTCATTCGAACAAGCCATATCTACTACCTTTGATAGTGATAGTGGTTTGATAGTGATATTTTTAGAAATTCCCAAAACAAAAGCTTCATTTGAGCCTTACCCCATTCCTCCAGCACACCCCCACTACTCACAGTACCATCTTAAAAGTAGGGATATTTCCCTGCCCCACCCTGTATTATTTCCTCAAGTAATAAAGCAATTATGTATCGCTTAATTCATCATAAGTTTTAATTGTTATTTTACTAAAGAACTATAATTGGCAGAAATATGAAAAAAACAATAAACAGTGAGTTACGATTCAGATAGTAACCTCCCTCATAAATTAAATCAAACAAGAAAATTTAAATACGAAAACAGAACATTTCTTCACATCAAATTTTTCACGTACAAAAATATACTTTAAATTAGAACATAAACACATAATGTATTAAGCTAAATATCATTGATAAAATAGTATTACAGTAAACAAATGCATTTTCTACATCAAGTCGTTTTACTTTACAAATACAAAACAGCCCTAATACAAACCAGAACTTAATGTTACCCATGATTCATCCTTCGATTATATAACAAGAATGATAGAAGCTAATGGTGAAGAAACTTCACTCACTACGCAACACACGATATATGCCGGGCAATAAATGTCAAAGTAATTGCCAAGCTGTAGGATACACAATCGGACGTGCAAAAATTACAAGCAACCTAATGTTATCAACTACATTATCTCGAAATTGCTCTTTATACGAAGGTAAAGATGTGTTTACTAATTTAGAAGCCACTCGAATCAACTGTGTGTGTGTGTGTGTGAGTGTGTGCGTGTGTCTGGATGTGTACAGAGCTAGGGACTACACCTGTGGTTCGATTTCGATAAAATTTGGTATGTAGGTTATAATCCATGGTATCTCCAGGCGATTTTTTTATTTTTTTTTTTTTAGATTTTTAGTGGGGATTTTCCCATAAAACCCATAAAAACCCGGGGAAATCGGATTTTTTTTTAAAATGGCCCAAATGATTTTGATAAGAGTTTATTATGTTGTAGCCCTTTAAATTCTGAACAAAACGGTACAAATCTCATTTCTATCAAAATTAAGTTTCAATAGCTATTGTAAATTATGTTATTTTCTTATAAAAACCCTATAAAAAACTAAAAATATGATTTAAGAAAAACATCCGGTCTTGATTTAACATAGTAGGCCTATGTTATGGTCCATACAGTTTTGATGGTTTTTTTTTTTAGAAATTTTGATTTTTAATGGGGATTTTCCCATAAAACCCCATAAAATAACTGAAATATAAGATTTTCCCAAAAATGGCAGGAATTATTTTGATAAAAATTTAGTATGTTATAGTCCTTTATATTCTGAACAAAATGGTACAAATCCGATTTCTGCAAAAAATATGGTTCAAAAGTTATTGTAAATTATGTCATTTTCCCATAAAAACCCCATAAAAAACGGATAAATTGGATTTTCCCAGAAAATGGCCCGAACAATTTTGATAAAAATTTAGTATGTTATAGTTCTTTAAATTCTGAACAAAATTGTACAAATACCATTTCCGTATATTTACTCTCACCGCTTACACATGATAAAGGTTTTTGGCAAACTTATGGGAGAAAGTATGTGTCAGAATGCTGATACCGTTTATTATTGTTCCTTTTATTACGTTATAGGCCATATTTATAATTTTTTTAAAATATAAAATCTGAAATTGTATCAGAAACCAGTATAATTAGCCGATGTGAGATCCACTCAACTAAGCTAATGTCATCACCAGATCGTGCTCGGTGACCACAGCCTCGCAGCATGCATCATTACACATGTATCATTAACACTAACAATGTTAGCAATATCAATTGTGATTAGAGTATACTATAGCATGAGCACCGTTTCGTGAATTAAATTTAGTATTGCTAACATTGTAAGTATTTAGCATTGTTACTGTATATTACAAGAAAAAGGTGTCCAAAAAATAATGTCAGAAGTATGTCAGGTATCAAAAACTGTACAATGACCCTATAGTAATTAAAAATATTCTAGACTGTGTGAATGTTATGATTCGAATTTACTATTGAGGGTGGTTAAACTGCATGTGATGTCAAATATCCTCACATTAAAATAGTGCTTTAAGGTTGAGAAAACTTGTAATATTAAAAGGGCACTACTATTTGTATTTTTTTTGTGGGAGAAGTTTGTTGGAGGGATTCATGATTAATAAAAATACGTAAATTTCCATGTAATTACGTTGAATATCCTACATTAATTTAGAAATGTATAAAATTCCTGTTATAACTAACTGTATTTCCAAAATAACGTGGTAATATATGCTGAAGAAAAAAAGCTGTTCTAAAGTAACATTTCATTATAGGTTGTCTCCTCACTAAACCCTCAAATATATTTTAAACAAAAGCTTCCTTGCTGTTTACCATCCACACGAATCAATGTATTTAGTTTGATTGAATGATTATATTATTAATCTGATTTGATGGGACAATTGTTTAAATTTTTGTATGAAATACTAGTTTGTAGTATTCATAATCTATATATTAATAGGCAAGTATGTTTCTTTAAAACCTTAATTCTCAGCTCGTAATAAACATCTACACACATTGTTAGTGGATATTTTCCTGGAGATGTGGAGAATCCCTTTATAAATTTAAATAGGCTCAAAAATAAGCACAAAATGAATTTTGTATTTAAAAAGAATTAACATGGGCTTTATGGGTTGTCATGCTGGTGACGTAATAACAACGAAATATAGTCAGAAAATATAAATTATAATCACATGTTTTATTTACGGAGTGGGTTGAAAATAGAGAAGTCTGTACCTTACTTGTCTTTTAGTCGAGTTTTTGCCCACTATACGACCTCTAGTAATTATAAATATGTGATTGATATCATATTAGTTCACTAATAAGATATTTTCTTTTTAGATTTTTTAATAGGTAATGAACAGTTTTTGTATTATTTAAATAATTTGTAACCACAGAAATTTATACAAAGAAATCGTCAAAAAACGTTTAATTAACATCTTTTTTAAATTATTTCATCACCACATATGATTCAAACACAAAAATCCTGCAGGCTGCTGCAAAGAACTCTTCACCTCTCACTCAAGTCACGTTCCATCTTGACCAATAAATCTTCTAATAACTCTCGTTCTTGCAGAACTCACTTCCTAACTTGTCTTGGCGATATTGTTTTTATTTTTATCATGTTTTGCGAAAAACAAAAAGCATTGTAGTTTTTTTTCTTGTAAAAGCTATTTATTTAAACTTTTTTAATTTCTGCCACCAATTCTTAATGCTATGTATAACATGTATTTTACAATGTTATATGATATATTTGTCTGGTTTATCAAAAAAAATGTGAAAGTGAGAACATAAACCCAACAACCCATTATTTGTGAAATATTTTTTGTGCATTTTTAAATTTTTAATATTGTCATTATCAGAAAAAGCTACACTATGAGTGCAGGTTTTACCTTATGTTTGCAACAAATACAAATATCAATATAAAAGTTAATTTACGCTGACCATTTATTAATAGTCATTTTACTCTGATGGGATGATGTAATGGTACATACTAGTAACAGTAGAGGTTGACAAATATTATTCTAAGCACTAAATGCCAGTTTAATTTCTAAGCTCAAATAGGCTTGAAGACTATTCGTACATGTTACCAATAATTAATCATAAAAAAAACATACTCCTTTTCCATTTATTTAAAAAACCCAAGCCTCTTCATAGAACATATGAGTTTTTTTTTAATATACACAAATTGTTGAATTAGCCACCTTTTTAATTAGGCACCATCTGAATTAGCCACCCTTTAATCAGCTATCTTTTAATTAACCACCATCTGAATTAGCCACTTATAAATTCGCCACCTTTTTAATAAACCACCATTAAAATTAGCCACCATCTGAATAAGCCACCTTTTTAATTAAACACCTTTTAATAAGCCACTATTTAATTAACCATCATCAGAATTAGCCACCATCTGAATTAACTACCATCTGAATTTTACACCTTTTATATTAGCCACCATTTTAATTAGCCACCTTCTTATTCGCAACCATCTATGTTAGTCACCATCTGAATCAGCCACCTTTTATTTACCCAATTTTAAATTAGTCACCATCTGAATTAGCCACCTTTTAATTGGCCAACATCTGAATTAGCCACCTTTTAATTAGCCACCATCTGAATTAGCCACTTTATATTTTAGTCACCTTTTAAATAGCCGCCATTTGAATAAGCCACTTTTAATTTAGTCACCATCTAAATTAGCCACCATCTGAATTAGCCAACTTTTAATTAGCCACCATTCAAATTAGCCACTTTTAAATCAGTCACCTTTTTAACTAGTTACCATATGAATTAGCCGCTTTTAAATTTGTCACCACCTGAATTAGCCATCATCTGAAAAAGCCACTTTTTAATTAGCTACCATTAAAATTAGCCACTTCTAAATTAGACACCTTTTTAATTACTCACCATCTGAATTAGCCACTTTAAAATTAGTCACAATCTGAATTAGCCACCATTTGAATTAGCCACCTTTTAATTAGCGACCATCTGAATTAGCCACTTTTTAATTAGTCACCTTTTAATTAGCTACCATATCAATTAGCAACTCTTTAATTAGCCACCATTAAAAAAGCCACTTTTAAATTATTCACCATCTGAATTAGCCACCATCTGAATTAGCTACTTTTAAATTAGCCATCATTAAAATTAGCCACTTTTTAAATAGCCACCATTTAAAATTAGCCACTTTTAAATTTATCACCTTTTTTAATTAGTCACCATCTGAATAACCCAATTTTTAATTAGTCACCTTTTAATTAGCCACCATCTGAATTAGCCACATTTTATTTAGCCACCATCTGAATAAGCCACTTTTTAATTAATCACCTTTTAAATTGCCACCATCTGAATTAGTCAAATTTAAATTAGTAACCATCTGAATTAGCCACTTTTTAATTAGCTACAATTAAAATTAGCCACTTTTAAATTAGTCAACTTTTGAATTAAGCACCATCTGAATTAGCCACTTTAAAAAAAATCACCATTTGAATTAGCCACTTTTTAATTAGCTACCATTAAAATTAGCCACTTTTAAATTGGTCACCATCTGAATCAGCTACCATCCTGAATTAGTCACCTTTTAATTAACCACCATCTGAATTAGCCACTATTTAATTAGCCACCTTTTAATTAGCCACCATCTGAATTAGCCACTTTTTAATTAGTCACCTTTTTTATTAGCCCCCATCTGAACTAGTGGCTTTTTAATTAGCCACCATTAAAATTTGCCACTTTTAAATTAGTAACCTTTTTAATTAGCCACCATCTAAATTAGCCCCCTTTTAATAGCCACCATCTGAATTAGCCACTTTTCAATTAGCCACCAATAAAATTAGCCACTTTTAAATTAGTCACAATCTGAATTAGCCATTTTTTAATTAGCCACCATTTAAAATTAGCCACTTTTAATTTAGTCACCTTTTTAATTAGTCATCATCTGAATTAACCAATTTTTAATTCGTCACCTTTTAATTAGCCACCATCTGAATTAGCCACTTTTTACTTAGTCACCATCTGAATTAGCCACTTTAATATTAGTCACCATCTCAATTAGCGGCTTTTTAATCAGTCACCATTACAATTGGCCACTTTTAAATTAGTCACCTTTTTAATTAGACACCATTTGAATAATGATTCAGATTATACATTTATTAATTAGTCACCTTTTAAATTAGCCACCATTTGAATTATCCACCTTTAAATTAGCCACCCTTTTAATGAGTCACCTTTTCAATTAGCCGCCTTTAATTTAGTCACCATCTGAAATAGCCTTTTTTAAATTAGCCGCCTTTTAATTAGCCACCATATTAATCGGCCACTTTTAATGAAGTCACCTTTTAATTAGCCACTTTTTTAATTAGCCACCTTTTAATTAGTCACCTTCCTAATTAGTTATATTTTAAATTAGCCGCTTTTTTAATAAACCACCTTTTTAATTAGCTACCATCTAAATTAGCCACCACCTGAATAAGCCACCTCTTTATTTGGTCATTTTTTAATAAGCCACCTTTTTAATAAGCTACATTTAAATTAGCCACCTTTTAATTAGCCTCCATTCCAAATAGAGACCATTTAGCTACCTCTCAATTAGCCACAAATTAAATTAGTCGTCATCTGAATTAGTCATTTTTTAATTAACCACCATCTATATTCGCCACCTTTTCAATTAGCCACCTTTTATTAAGCCACCATCTAAATCAGTCACTATCTGAATTAGCCACCATCTGAATCAGCCAACATCTAAATTAGCCACCTTTTAACTAGTCACCTTTTAATAAGCCACCAATTTCAATTAGTCACCATCTAGATTTGTCACCGTTTACTTAGCCACCAACTGAATTGGCCACCATATGAATCAGCCACCATATGAATCAGCCATTTTTATTAGCCACCATCTGATCTGGTTACCTTTTAATTTGCCACCATCTGAATTATTCACCTTTTAATTAGCCACCATCTTAATTAGCCACCTCTTTCATTAGCCACCATCTGAATTAGTCATCTGATTTGGTCACCTTTTAATTTGCCGCTATCTGAATTAGCCACCTTATTTATTAGCCACCGTTTAATTAGTCACCATCTGGATTAGCCACCTTTTTAATTAGCCACCTTTTTAATCAGGCACCTTTTAATTGGCCACCATCTGAATCAGCCACCTTTTAAATTAGCCACCTTTTAATTAGTTACAATCGGAATTTGTTACCTTTTAAATTAGACAACTTTTAGTTAAGTATGTTTGTTTGTCTTTTTGAAAACTCAATATATTATATAAATGCGTTATGATGTTACTTTCGTTATCAATACTAGTACACAATAACAATAACAATAATGGCGTTTCAATTGTAGAGATATGGGTTTTACGCTAGGTAGCTAGAAATGGAGCTAGAAGAAATGCTGTAAAGTAGTAGGTAGTGCTGAATTATTTGGTAATAATGTTTGAGGGGATACAAAGTGATAAACAGCTGCTAATTATTGAACACAGCCACGGCCCACTGAATAATCCATCGACACAAACTCAATTGGCAGATAAACATATCACCAGCCACGACCAACCAGAGTGGTTAGTATACACGTTGTATTCCTGTGTTAGCTGCATCACAACCAATTTACCAATGCTCTATACTTTATGAGTGAATTTTCTGTGAAAAAAACTAACTTTGGTATGACCCTTACGTTGTACAAAACAGTTAATTTTATAATGTCTGACCTAATTTTTAATTGGACTTTATTTTTATGGGATTTTAAATTTACGGTTTGTGAAAAAAAAAAAAAACTGTGAAACTCTATATTACGATAAGAGGTATTATTTACTCAATGGTGTTAGATTTTGATTTGGAAATAGGTTGAACACACTAAACACCTAAATTTGATTCATGTTTCTAAAAAAAACTGTTATCGACGTCATTTAGTTTGTTTAAAAATGAAAATGGTGTTGTTTTGAGTAATTTGTAGTTAAGCTCGTAATATTGGTTTTGCTTTTGTAAGATTTTCCGTGTTTCTATCTTGAAGTGACCAGCCGAACAATGTTGTCATTGGATTACATATATTTTTCCCATGTTTTGTTCAAATGATCGAGGGATCAGCTTTATAACGTTATGTTGTAATCAGATTGGGAACATATTCCTTAGTAGGCAAAAGTGTAAGGATTTTTTTATTGGAGTAAACATTTATACTAAAAATGAGTTGTTTATTTTATAGGGATAATTTCCAACTAATTAAAGTTTAAGAAATTATAAATTTGGTTTACATAATGTTGGAGATTGTATTAAATATAATATTTGATTCATAATTATTTCTGGGATTTTATTGAGTCCCACCTTCACATTCCCGATTGATTGATTAAATATATTAACTATCCAGTGGAATTTAAAATATAAATACCCCCGCCGCAGCAAACCTGCCGACTAAGCGAATTTCCATTTGTCTGAATTGATTTTCAGTTAAATATATTTTAATAACATTAGGTTTAACGAGTACCTAGGTTTGCTGCTACAAGGAAACTAATAAAGTGTGTTTTTGAGGAAAATATTGATAGCTTAGTACAAAGTAAATAAATTTGCCAAGTTTGATCAAAATATATCCATAAACAAGCAAACTACAACATTTGACAATATTCTCCATAAGAATAACATGGGAATTTTAAATTTACAATTTTATTAATTTTCTCCGTTACTAATAATCGAACAAAAATACTGTTATATACTAAATTATTTGTTTTTTTAAGCTCTTTAAAAAGGTCTTAAGAGAAATCGGGAAATTTTGTATTTTGAGGGTCAAAAGTGAGAAAAACCAATTTTTACCCCATAAAACCCCCCGTAAAGCCCCGTTTCCATGGTCCGATCGTGCTAGTTCGCGAACTCATTCAAGTTTATCCCGCTTTACACCTTTAAACCAAATTTCATCAAAATCGGACAAAAATTACTCAAGTTATCGCGTTCACGGACGTATATATATATATATATATATATATATATATATATATATATATATATATATAAGTCTATATATATAATATACATATATACAAATTTGAACGAATGGTGTTTTTGGCCTCTGGGGACATCAAAATTAAAAAGTAAATCGGTCCCGGGTCTAGGTCTTACCGTGCCACCTACGGTAATAGCTACTTCCCTATAGGGAAATTCGCTAAAATGTAGTTGTAGTTCAAAGAAATAGTCCTTAAAATATTTCTAGCTACGACAGCAGTGTTGAACAATGTTATTAATTAATCCACCCCAAATTGTGTTTACCGCACCATTAAAACACCTATGTAAGTAAATTAAATATATTGGATTCACAGAATAATTGGCTGACAGCGGTTCTCAGTTGTTAAACGAACAATTAAACCAATCAGTGGAGAATTGATCAAACATTATACGGTAGTTGCCTCGTTATCTTCTTCAAACTTGTGACTCAAATGTTTCCCTTTCTCCTGCATTTAAAATCAAATCTAAAACCTGTATCCTACAATTTCTGTACAATACGAAATAATTCTGCTCTTGTAATATGTCTAGTGTTCCTAACAAGTTTCTACTAGTGGTTGCAATTTGAATTTCTTTTATGATATTTCTATTTTTATACCCACAAACTAGTGATTTTAAATCTTGGTTCCCATCTTGAAATTACTGTACTAATCATTTTTTCTAATTTTCCTTTTCTTTCCTTTGTCTTCTTTATGTTTAGCTAACAATGAGCACTTATATACTTCGTTTTGTTTTTATCAGTTCCATTGTCTTACTTTTCAATCTACTCTTGCAAAATGGTCTTCCGTATGGTGTTCTTTGGTGTGAACCACACATAGTCTGGGGGACAGCTGCAGATGTCTTTGGAAGCCAGTAGTGCTAGTAAGGTACCAAAGTACGTTCCTCTCGGTGACGCCAATCTTGAGGCCGGTGATTGTATCCTAGAGCTCCACGTGCACCAATGGCCACGGGGATAACTTCTCTCACTGGGGTGCCGAACTGTAACTAGGTTGTGGGGTTAATAGTGGCTTGTACTTTACTTAATAAAGGCTATAGCTACAAGGGAATAACCTTTCTCGTAGGAGTAAGTGACACCCAAAACGATTGTATGGTTTCGTATTATGATGATTTTTTTTCAGATGCTCATAGTCAAACTGAACTTATGTAATATATAAAAAAAATGTAAGAATTATATGTTAGGAACTATTATACCCACTCCAAGGCAATTTTAGGATTTGAGGTTTCATCAAATAAATTGTTTGTTGCTAAATTATGTTTCTTAGCTAGACAAGAGGTAAACACAATATTCTATCAAAAACCATAAAAGACTAACAATATGTTTAGTATCATTTAACACCATTAGAGCTTAAGCAGCCATCTAAAAAGAACTTAAAAATAAGGGTAACCATTCATGTTTTAAATAGCAAACGCAAGGTATAACGAATATTAGTTACGAACGTTTTAAGTTCAACTTGTTATACATGCTAGGTTTTATTAGCAGTTTTCCCAACTTCGTACGCAATATGGTTGAAAATATAGTTAATCGTATTTTAATCACAAGTCGCGATAGGACAGGAAGGTCTGAGAAGCAAGCAGGATGTCTTTGACAACGTCAAATAACGGATATAAGATCTCAGGGACGTGACGTGGTTGATAATTATCACTTCTTCAATGTAACATTTTTAATGTATTATTTTTTACGTAATAGCTTATTTTTTACCATCAATCAATTATTATCAAAACATTGTACATCATTTTAAAGTCAAATGTCATCAAGTCATAGTATTATTTCCAAACTTATAAACCTATTTAATCCTAGATCATTATTCATTAGATACAAATATAACGTCATTAATTACCCATTATAAAAAAAAAATACTTCAAAGAGTGTACAAAAACTAATGAACTAAATCGGTTAGAAATAAATAGAGTGAAATAAATGAATTGTATACATATCATGTGTGTAAAGTAAAAAGCAACCAACATGTCTATGCCTTGAAAGTATATTATTGTATAGAACACCTATAAACATACCGTAAGCTTTATTGGAACAGTAAAATGAGATTATTTGAATGACTGAAGCAACTACAATATCTAGAGACTATACAAACATCAAGGATGCATTGTAGCTCCATTACAGTTAGATGTAGGTAGAATAACAAGTGACATCTGACGAAGTGTCAACATTTGATACTTTGAATGTGTAACATCAATGTTTATTTGTAGTTGGTGTAAGCTTAACTCATGTTGTTTTATCTTTATTTCGATGGCAATCAAAGCTATGGTAACTTATTATTAGTAAACAAAATTGACTTTGTATATTGGCTTATGAGTTTCTATGTGTAAAAAACAGCGTGAAATGATCTGTTTATGCATTTGAATATCGCACATTGTTGCTACATAAGTATCTCAAATTTTAATTTGATTTTCGAATCAAATTTCACTACAGTTTAAATAATAGAATTATGGCTTGCAGTTCCTCAAATTTCTTGTTTATCAGTTTTTTATTACGACAGAAGAATGCTTTATCTTTGGTATTTTACTTCATATAAAACCGATCATTATTTTGTTTCATTTATCCCTTATGATTTATTCCATTTTATAAAACTCGTTATAGAAATTTGAATGTGCTTACTTCTGGAAATGTGAGTATTAAATTTTAAATGGTTGTTTTGGATTTATTCCTAACTTTATATGAATGACTTTTACAAAACTAGTTCTAACGTACATTCAAACATAAATACAAGTTGTTTGCTTGGCTTTTTTAACTACTTTTACTTGTATTGTTTTTTTTTTTTTTACTTTACTCGGCTGTCCTTGAACAAAAGGATCTTAATAATGTTATTTGCCGAAGAAATGACAAATTTTAGTAAGTACAAAAGCTAAATAGATCTCCCTTTTATATTCTACACTATTATTTTAGTCGTATAAAGGCCGGCAAATAAGCAGCCTGGCGTTATTTTCCACACATCTTGATTATTACCAGCTCGTACAAGAGAATACTTTTAATATTTTGAAGACCGGTGAATGAGTGCGATATTTTCATACTCGTAGGCGCTTATTTTTCTCTATCCTGGTTAAATAAGTAAGAGGCCAAACGAAAAAAAGTTGTATATCGACGATGTAATATTTTAGGTCTTATCGACTCTCACCATCATTAATGTCTCAAAACTACTAAAATAGTCATAAGCATTTTACACCTCGTGGCGAAGTACCACCACAATCAAATATCAAAATATTCAGTTTTGTATAGATTGAATCTAGAATGAAAATTAGAATTCTCCGGCTCGACTATTTGATCACGTATTCGTGAAAAGAACGAAATATTTTGTTACGAGATAGCTAATAGGAAAAAACAATGACTTTGAACTCTATAAAATAAGAAGAAGAAAATCATTAGGCACTTGTTCATTCTTGGTGGAAAAAAAATTTTATATGAAAAATTCATACATTTATAATTAATATTGCATAATCTCTCAAAATAGAAAATGGTTTTACTATGCAAAACCTTTGCAAACGGACGATTTTGTAGGTTTCTAACTATGCTAAAAAGTAATACTTACCTTAAAATCGTTAAATGTGTATTACGAATGCAAGCAGGTCCAACATTTGAAAAACACACCTATATTAGTTAGCTGAGAACTAAAGCCATACAACACAGCCGATATCTCTGACCAAAACTGTTTATTGAGGCGAGAAAGATTAATGTGAAACTAAGTGTTTCCTGATAGCAGACTTTACTTGAAACTGTGGCAATTCGTTCAGGTACAAATTTCCACTAGGCTTACTCCCTGTTACATTGTGTACAAACCGTAAGTTAAAAGCCTACCCAATCGTATAAATAATTACTTTGGTTCACTGTATTTGTATAGTTCATACCTTACTACTGCAAAATGAGAATTATTCTCAATTACAGTAAATATAGTATGTACACAATTAGTTGTAATTTCATGTATTATATTTTACAAGGCATCTTGTTTTATTGTATACATGTGGATAGAGTGCTATGTTCTGTATACTAGTGGTCTTGGTGATATTGACGTGTTTATTAACACCACAAGTAGGCGAGGGGATGCAAATGGTGGGACAATTTCCTCTAAGTTGTTGTCACCACAAAACCTTTTAGGATTACTGCGTTAAACTATTTCTACTTCGTATCTTCACACCATCGTGTTGTCTAAAGTAAACTGTTGAAGAACATACTCAGCTGGTTCTAAATACTTTGTAAATAATGGACCAACAACAAATATTAGCTAAAAATATCATTGCCAATCTTAATCAAGCTTATTTTCATTCAAAACTGAATAGTAGATCGTCAAAAATCCTGTTAACTCTAGGACCGAATAATAAATATGTAATACAAAAAGAAACTGGAATATAACATAAAATTATTATATAATTTAGTTTTATTATATTATTTTATAATAGACTTATTCATCAATACTTTCCTAGTCTTGATAATGCATTATAACATTTGGTAAATTTGTATAGTTCACCGTAACGTGTATACATAATATATCATTTTGGAACTTCTCGAACCTACACAAAATAAAGTGTTATTCGGTTGGTAAAAATAATATCCCAAAATATAGATTACAAAAATGTGGGTTATATAAGATCTGAAAAAGACAAACAATTTTCGTTTATTAAAAGCGCATTTTGTAGATAGTTCCAGAGTTGGTAGCCTGAAGCCCCTGAAGGAAAGTTATTGTTAGCAATAAACATGTTCTCCAATCGTAAAGTTTTAGTAGTCACATATGTCTAACTAACTTCAGTGATTATAAATGACTATGTTTAATAACAATACATTTTATCTTCATACCATATCCATAATATGTTTAAATAATTTTTATAAGATAAAAATCTACTTTTTTGTATTCAATTTTCGTGCACAAAGACCCGATGGGTTGTGCTAGTTTCATATAATCCTTTGGTTGATTGAAATTTAATAACTAATTCTATCAATCCGCAAATATAAGGGTCCCAACTTGTCATAATACAAATGCTGAAAATATCCCACACAAGTCACGTCTCCTGAGAGACATCTCTGTGTTCTCAACCGATAAAGTGGATACTGATATTGGAGATCGGTTGACTTTACTTGATACTGTCTCTTCCATTACGTATAAAATATGTCTTACGGAAGAATAATAGTTCCATAACTGTAAAACTATTACTTAAAATTATATAAAGGAGTTTTATAACAAGTAATTGTGGTGTGCAGTACTTCAACTTGGAAGGGGGGCTATTTTGTTTGATTTTCAATCCTAAATAACTATTTGGTTTAAATATTATATAGTAATATTAGTATAATAAAATTGTATTGTGTGTTGACAAAATTTCAAACCTACTACCAAAATAAATTGTGTTTATTTTTTCGGGATTATAAAATTATCTACAACTTATTTAAGGATGACAAAATTACATGCTAGCAAGTAATATTTTTATCTATATTATTTAATTGTATACATAAAAATAAATATAATATTGAATAAAATATTTTATCCAAAAAATAAAATTTTCCTCGTAACAAAATCTATTCCAGCAGCCTCACAGGGTTCATCAGCTTAGTTAAATCCAATGTGGACGTTATCCATATACAATCTTATATCACTATTGAAGATCTAAATATGTAAAAACTAAAAGAATAATTGGTGTTATTATATCTTAAAGTCTATCCAGTGACAAAACATTGACTTAATAACACCAATATTTTGACTTATTTGCTCATTTTTTCAGTAATATTTCTTAGGGGGTATTATTTAATTCTAAAATCTAAACTGAAGTGGTGTTTACAGAACAATCTTCAGTTTTTAAAAGAAATACACAAAAACTTGAATTCACACCTATTGTGTAAAGCAGACTCACGTAGTTAGTGAGAAGTGCTGTTGCATGTAAGTTGGTATACGAAGAACTCTATTAACATGTAAATTACACACAGTTGCTGAGACGGGAACTGACTCTTGTGACAGGAAGTGGTATTACCTACTGTCACTCATTGTAAGAACATGACGTCATACATCCACAGAGTTACATTACGTTCTAAATTACACACAGTTGCTGAGACGAGAACTGACTCTGAAGACAGAAATTGGTATTACCTACTGTCACTTATTGTAAGAACATGACGTCATACATTCACAGAGTTACATTACGTTGTAAATTACACACAGTTGCTGAGACGGGAACTGACTCTGGTGACAGAAAGTGGTATTACCTACTGTCACTCATTGTAAGAACATGACGTCATACATTCACAGAGTTACATTACGTTGTAAATTACACACAGTTGCTGAGACGAGAACTGACTCTGGTGACAGAAAGTGGTATTACCTACTGTCACTTATTGTAAGAACATGACGTCATACATTCACAGAGTTACATTACGTTGTAAATTACACACAGTTGCTGAGACGGGAACTGACTCTGGTGACAGAAAGTGGTATTACCTACTGTCACTCATTGTAAGAACATGACGTCACACATTCACAGAGTTACATTACGTTGTAAATTACACACAGTTGCTGAGACGGGAACTGACTCTGGTGACAGAAAGTGGTATTACCTACTGTCACTCATTGTAAGAACATGACGTCATACATTCACAGAGTTACATTACGTTGTAAATTACACACAGTTGCTGAGACGGGAACTGACTCTGGTGACAGAAAGTGGTATTACCTACTGTCATTCATTGTAAGAACATGACGTCATACATTCACAGAGTTACATTACGTTGTAAATTACACACAGTTTCTGGGACGAGATCTGACTCTGGTGACAGAAAGTGGTATTACCTACTGTCACTCATTGTAAGAACATGACGTCATACATTCACAGAGTTACATTACGTTGTAAATTACACACAGTTGCTGAGACGGGAACTGACTCTGGTGACAGAAAGTGGTATTACCTACTGTCACTCATTGTAAGAACATGACGTCATACATTCACAGAGTTACATTACGTTGTAAACTACACACAGTTTCTGAGACGAGATCTGACTCTGGTGACAGAAAGTGGTATTACCTACTGTCACTTATTGTAAGAACATGACGTCATACATTCACAGAGTTACATTACGTTGTAAATTAAACACAATTGCTGGGACGAGAACTGACTCTGGTGACAGGAAGTGGTATTACCTACTGTCACTCATTGTAAGAACATGACGTCATACATTCACAGAGTTACATTACGTTGTAAATTAAACACAATTGCTGGGACGAGAACTGACTCTGGTGACAGGAAGTGGTATTGCCTACTGTCACTTATTGTAAGAACATGACGTCATACATTCACAGAGTTACATTACGTTGTAAATTACACACAGTTGCTGAGACAATAACTGACTCTGGTGACAGAAAGTGGTATTAACTTTTGTCACTCAATGTAATAACATGACGTAATACATTCACCCGATATAGAGTATTGAAAATTCACTGCATTATTGTAGGAGAATATTGTAGCATTCATGATAAACAAAAGACACATTTGTTGGTAAACAGGATTTTAATACTCTTAATAATAGGACCAACGAAGTGTCGGGTAAATTATGTAGACCGAAGTAGCTACGAAAAGCTAATGGGTAGAATGTTGGAACCAATCATCATTTGATAATCCTACTCGAAGATCCGACTTTACAAACTTTCCAAGTTTACTCATGTACTAGCGCTACCTACTTGCTTAACGTATAGTTCGTGTTTTTATTATGTAAACACAACTTTATTCAGGGTTTGAAACTACAGTTATCATTTGAATACAAAGATAACCCACAGCTTTGACTATTATTACAACAAAGCTAATTAGAAATTGATCTTAGCAGGCAACATTAGGCAAAATAAATTGGGCTTGTCGTCAATATGGCTTAATTGTCTGTTATATTACACAAGGTTTAAAAACCGGTTACCCCGTGAAATTGGCTACCCTTCTTGAAATCGTTACTTAGTTATTATATATGTAATAATATAAACAAGTATCCCTTAATATAACTTATTTCCTTTTTTATTTATCTTCAAGCCATGCTTAAATTAATTACAAACACGTCATTTTACAGGAGTTTCTTCTTTTCCCAAAGTAGATTAAATGTAATTAAACATTACCGTCGACAAACATTTGATGACTAATTTTGATTCAAAGTTTTTTCACATCTGATGTGACTTTAATCCGAATCAGATTTGCTGAATGTTTAGCAAAGAGGCACAGCTTCAACAATAATGTGTCGTCACTGTTTGTTCTGGCTGTTTGAACACGACAAATGTTTGTTAATCAAACATTACTCTGCGATCAACAATAAGCGAAAAAAATGTTTAACTAGTTTCTAGTTTAACTAAATAATTCAAGATTTTTCAACATACTTAAGCTATTTTTTGATCGTCCATTAAAATCTACATTTCTTGGTGACATAAAATGATTTCTAATTTATAAAACCTTACTTTTTCAATATAAATACAACACTTGTCAATCTTGCTCATTATGTTGAAAATTTAAGAAGTTTTCGTTGTAATCTTAATTTGTTGTGCAATAATAAATAAGCCAAGATGTCGTCAAACTAAACTCATGTTAATTTCAACCCTGATACCGTTATAATACATATCTGATTTTTCAACGAACGTATAATAAAACAATTGAAAATAACTATACAGGGTGATTGATATAAGTGTGCCAGCCGTTTTATTCTAAAACTATAAGAGATATAAAAAAGTTCATTGGTAAGTGCCTTGGATTTTTTATTTAAAAAACTGTTGTCAAGTCGAAAACATTATTTCAGCCGCCATTTTTCCATTGGAAAAATGGTGGCTAAAATAATTTTTTCGACCTGACTACGATTTTTTAAATAAATAATCCAAGGCACTTACCATTTAACCTTTTTCGATATCTCTTATAGTTTTCGAATAAAATGGCTGGCACACTTATATCAATCACCCTGTAAATATATATAAATACCAGTAGTTGCTAAAACCTATTGATTCCTATGTTTTTCAATCAAATGTGTTCTTACCTGTTTCCAGAAATATTTTTAGGCTACTTATATTTTCTATTGCAATATTTACCCCATAAGATTCACCGTGCAATCCCAAAAACAAATTGTTTATTGAATGCGGCGTTTACTCTCTGATTTGCGTATAAGAAAACCTAAATACATTTTTAAAGAAACATATTTAAAGGCTTCCTAGATTTTTCTGATCTGTATACCATCACAACAAGTTAGTTAAATGTTTAAAATAATTCAATAAATACGTTAAAGATACGTCAGTTTCTTGTTGGGAGTTTTTGAAGAGTAAAGTAACAAATGGTCTTGACCCAATGAGTTATTTGTTTTACATGGTTTGTTTCGTCAATGCAATAATCTAGCATATTCATCAACATAAGAAGAACACTTTTGGCTTTATATCTTTGAAGATGAGTAAAGAAATTTGAAATCGAATTGACCTAAATGAGCTATTAATTTTGTGATTGGTTGGTTTCGTCAATGCAACTATCTAAGATTTTCATCAACATAAGAAAACACTTTTGGCTTTATATCTTTGAAGATAGGTAATGAAATTTGAATTCGAATTGCTGAATCCAGGTACTAGGTAAGTTGATCGCAAACTTCTGGCAATTACCAACTTGCGGGTGTTCTCAACATATAAATCCTACTTAATCAGCTCTAGCCTTTTAGTTCGTCGCCCTCCTCTTTTTATAAATGTAACCTTTAATACCAGGCAGAAGGAAAGTAGCAAAAATAAAGATTTGATTTGGTTTTCACAGATTTATAGAGTAATATAACTTAATTTACCGTTACCGAAAAGTATTTGAAGTAAACATATGCAACATTTAAGCAACATAACAGTCATTTTGAAAACACTGATCCAACCAATTATTTTTCATATATACAATCATTATATATGCACATACATAATGCAATCATAAAATGTACATAATATATGATACATTCATTCAACCGTTACCTATACATACATTATTTATTACAACCTATACATATATTTAAGGCGGTTACGTTTTTTCCTCTTACATTAAGAGCCGGTATATTTTTGGTATATTTTTGGATGTAGGTTATTGTTCCAGTGTGATTTTTTGATTTGAATTCCACTTCTCCGCTCGATGATTTATACATTTTCAAACAATTAGTCATCCGAATTGAAGACACGTCCTTTGAAAATAACAAATGGTTTCCATTTCACGTCATCGTTCATAAATCGTTCTAAGCTGACTTTAATTAAATATTCATTCAAATATAAAAAGCTTTATTCAGAAATAACAAAAAAAAATCATATAATTTTCCTCAATTTAACCTTGTTCTAAAAATCTAAATAAAATAAATATTATTAAAATTAATGGTGGAAATATGAGACTTTTTCAACGAGACTCAGAACGCTATATTAGAGGGATGTCTTGTTATTTAGAGGGATATCTTGTTATTTGGAGGGATGTCTTGTTATTTGGAGGGATGTCTTGTTATTTAGAGGGATGTCTTGTAATTTGGAGGGATGTCTTGTTATTTGGAGGGATGTCTTGTTTTAAAAGCATTTACTAAAATCTGAATTGTATAATTTTATTGATAATCAGAATATTTATGAATTTTGATTATGTAATGAAATCAGACGTTCTCTCTGAAGATTTCTTTTCATAATTGTAATGTTAGTATTAAGCTCTATGAGTTCGTTGTTATCTTTACAGATATACTTCTAAGAACTCTCAGTCTTTTATTTATTTATTTATTTATCTATAATTGTATTTATTTATTCATTCATTTATTTATGTATTTACTTATTTATGTTTATTCAAACTATTTAATTATCGATTCATTTATTTATTTTAACGACCAGCAGCCAAATATGTCTTGTCGTACTAACCATGTTTCCTTCAACTACTCACATCACAGGATAGCTCTGAGATGTTAATTGAATTTAAAAAACTTTAAACGTCTATCAAAATAAGCTATACATAACTATATGGAAATTGTTATCCAGCTTATTACCTTCTGTGATATGTATCGTTTCGCTAGTTTAATGAGATTCAGATTGTGCTAGTTTGTGTTTCATAAAAATACATTCATGTTCTTAATAACCTACGGAAAGTAAATAAAAGAAACGTCTTACAACACTTAAAACATATATTTACGCTTATACTGTTACTCACAAGACGGTAAATATGCAAAAAAGATGGTAAGTGGTGATCGATTTTGATTGGACACTCCAATCATCATAAGACCCAATAGGCGAATGACCTATTCATATGATATATAACGTATATAACGTATATAACGTATATACGTAATATTCAACGTATATACGTTGAATATTACGTCATTCACCTATTGGGTCTGATGATGAATGGAGTGTCCAATCGAAATCCATCACCACTTACCATCTTTTTTGCATATTTAACGTCTTGTGAGTAACAGTATAAGCGTAAATATATGTTTTAAGTGTTATAAGACGTTTCTTTTATTTACTTTCCGTTAAATTAATAACACGTACAATGCTGATCTAGAAGTTACTTAATAACCTTTATATAAAAAAATCTTATTATACCCATTATGTGGCTGAAGGTTAATTGCTTCTTTCAGTTAAACGCATATGCAAATTAGTTTGGCTCTAATTTAATTACCGTCATAGAAAAAGCATTGGTCTGATACATGTAAAAGGCGCGACTGATAAGTGGTGCGATCTTGTAGTCTTGTTAGTAACTAAGGCCGACATGTTCCTTAGACACCTGTTAATTAATAGCCCATATAGACAATGGAAGCTAAGGGACCTACAGTTTTTTAGAGGAAGCCGAACCACATTCTTCCTTGGTAATTACGAATTGGTCTAATTATCAGGATAGTACTGCGGATAGTCGTAGTACTAACTATTGCGGACGTTAATCTACACCAGGGAGTATCACATCCACAGTGCATGCCTATAAATATCCTCAGTTCCTCAGTTTGTGACCTCCTAGTAGCAGGATTACAGGACGACACCACCGTCCCAGTCTCTTGCATTAAGTATATTCTGCAATATTAATATAACGATTGAGAAAAAAGGAACGCAAATTACTGTACATGCTGTTTACTAAATCCTGGAGGCAATTTTAATCATGGGGAATAAGATGACATACATTTGAAGTGGCCTTGGGTGAAGAAATTAAAATATAAATATGCTGCTGAAAGAATCTATTTTTATTGAGATTAGTGCTCTGTGGATGCATAACATTGGGTTTACTTAACATATATATTTACACAAACAATAAAACGATTTATTTTATCTATCGAATATCAATTTAGTGTACGAGTGACTTGCATTGGAAAGTCTATTAAGAATAAAGTTAGATAATAATGTCTACTAACTAAACCATTTACTAGACAGCTTGTAAATCTACCTAGTTGCTTTATTAAAACACAGCATCCTGACCAGTGTTGCCATCAAGGATAACACATGCATTGAAGGCCGAAAAAGAATATATTTTGTGTTGCAAGTGAATATTTCAAGTTAATGTCCATGTCCAATAAACAATGTTTAAGGTAAAATTCTTTCCTATTCGTGAGTAGAAAGTAGAAAGTTCAGGTATGAGTATGCAGCTTGAAGAATCTGAAAAAAAGTAACATGTCAAACCTAGGTAGATAACCATTAGAGGGTGTTTTGTAATTAACATTTTTTCCAAAAACACCTCGTTGTAGAGATATCCGCCATTTTGTCTTTAATTATGTACGGAAAGTAAATAAAACATACATCTAATAACACTTAAAACATATATTTACGGTTATACTGTTAACTCACAAAACGGTAAATATACAGGGCGAGGCAGTAAAACGGCACAATTTTGAAAAATTACAAATAATTCATTTAGAAAAAAGATATTTGTTTTAACATAAATCTTAAGTACAGTTGTTTTAAGTTAAATCCAAAGAACATGAGTGGAATGGAGATTAATGTTTTACCTTTAAAATAATCATATTTATTAATACAGTTGTACCGATGGTAGTTAGTTTTATTTGAAATAACAAAACAATATTATTTAATCATTGGCTAGAAAGATTAAGAAAGAGTGACCAGCAGTTTAGAAGTTTTAGTTTTGTAGGGTTGGTAGTGGTTAGTGATAACTAGGTTCAACTTTGTCAGTTTTAAGTTCACTGGAAATATGGTCATCTAAGTTGTGGTTGCTGTAGAAAATTGTAAGTAGTTTTAATATTGTTTAGTAATAAGATTTTATTGGGTTTGTGTGATGTTTTCAGACAGAAATCAACCACTTCTTGGTACTACCGCTTCTTGTTCACCTTCTTATGATTGGTCCAGTAGCTTTTTGCACCACTTCTAGTTTGCATGGTATCTGCTAGTGCCTGTTCTGACCATTAAACCAGTGTCTCTGTTTAAAGTAAGATCTTTCCACTATTTTATTAATTAGTATAATTTTTGGAAGTAACAAGTGGATATTTAATTTCATTTGGAAAGTGTATTTTGAGAAATTTGACATCCGTAAAATAAATGCATCTTTGGCCTACTTTGTCTTTTAATTTATCTCACTTCTACTACCAGCTTAAATTAGATTCATCCTAAATTAAAGTATACTACCTAATTGGCTACAAGGTAGGTGTATACAGTGTCAGTAAAATGGTGTACTTGGTTGCACACATTAGTTGAATTATGAATTGAAATCAGCCCATGACGTTTTTTAGCGTTTGCATAACGGCTGCAATCGTTTTAGCGAATTTCCCTATGGGGAAATACCTACCGTAGGTCTCGTGGTAAGATCTAGGCCCGGGACCGATTACTTTTTCATTTTGATGTACTCAGAGGCCAAAAAAACCATTTCATAATTATATATATATATATATATATATATATATATATATATATATGTGTGTGTGTGTGTGTCCGTCCAGACGATAACTTGAGTAATTTTTGTCCGATTTTAGTTAAATTTGGTTTGAAGGTGTAAGGCGGGATAAACTTGAATGAGTTCACGAACCAGCATGATCGGACCATGGGAACGGGGTTTAACAGGGGGGTAAAAATGGGGTTTTCTAATTTTTTTACTCTTAAAACACAATTTTTTTCTATTTTTATCCAGACCGTTTTAAAGAGTAAAAAACAAACAATTTAGTATATCAAGGTGTTTTTGTACGGTGATTGGTTACGGAGAAAATTCAAAAAAAATTTTAATATGAAATTCTTATGTTATTCTTTTGAAGAATATTGTAAAATGTAAAAGTTGGCTTGTTTATGGACATATTTTGAGCAAACTTGGCGGATTTCGTTATTTTATACCAAGCTAGCGATATTTTAATAAAAAACACACTTTATTAGTTTCCCTGTAGCAGCTAACCTAGGTACTCGTTAAACATAAATTGTAAATAGATTAATTGAAAATTAATCCAGGCAAATGGAAATTCTCTTAGTCGGCAGGTTTGCTGCAGCGGGGCCACTTCTTCATGCTAGCAGTGGCTCCAAAGTTATACACCGAAAGGAGGATAGCTTTCCTTGATGGCACGGGAGCCCGTGGCGATAGATTGAATTCACAATGGAAAGTGCGCTGAGCAAAACCCGTAATATCCACATTTTTGTAATACTGTATGTGCATTTACAGCAACTGGGTAAGGCCTCGATCGGGTAGTGGTGTAAATGGGAGGTTGGGGTTCCCCCCGTCAGCGTGCTGACGGTCCCCTTCCTTCTGGCTATTGATGGCGGGTTTTGCCTGTCAGGGATTAGATAGGTCCCGAGTGTTACTTGCACTAAATGCGTCGGGGCGCTCTACCATGGTCCTCTATGTCCCGACCTAGTGGAACCCAGGTGGAGTGACGCTTAAACAAGTAGCCGGAAACCCTGGTTAGGATTGAGGGGCAACCCTCTTTCCGAAGGGTCTGCTTCGGCAGCCGGTGAGCCTGATGACCTTAAGTCATCCGCCCATGATGTGCAAAAGGTTGATGCGTAAGCTTCGGCCTACATCATGGGGCCCGGGTAAGTCTCACGACAGGTACCGGGTATGTAGTCAGGGGGCTTCGGCTCTCATGACAAATAATGAAATGAAATGAAATGTGCATTTACAGCAAACGCGTGTTGTGCACTCGTCCAACACTCCATGGCTACTGAAATTTCCACTTGTCTAGACACCTATGGTCATTTTTCCCGTACTCTATTAGCCCCAATTCCTTGTCAGCTGGTATCGTAATCGTGCTGTTTCACTGCCTCACCCTATACATAAAAGATAGTAAGTGCTTTATAAGTAAGATGATAAGTGGTTTGTATATTTACCGTCTTGTGAGTTAATATGAGCGTAAATAGGCCTATATGTTTTAAGAGGTATTTGACGTACCTTTCATTTACTTTCTGTAAATTTAGTCACGTACAATGATGATGAAGAAGTTATTTAAGTATGTATATTTTTATTTTTTAGACTACTTAAGAAATCTTTATGAAATTCTGTATACAATTTTTAATAAGAACAAACCTTTTCAAAAAAAAATAATTAACAAATATTTTGGTTAATGTTAGTTAATTAACTTTATTATTAAATTATTCAATAATAATTTTTTTTTATTTTTTTAATTAATCTAAATTAATTTAATTAATTAACTAATTAGTCATTTGGTATAATTAATAATAAAGATTATGTCTTTTCACTTAAATCGGAACTTGTGTCATTTTGATTACCAGACGAGCACATTCTCCACTAAGTGACCCAAGTTAATCCCCGTCAAACTTTTGGCGGTGGAGATGAAAGCGAGTTATCAGCGGCTTGGAGAGGACCATGCAAAAATGGAGGAGCGCAACCGCACCTACCAGCTCTGGCAGGAGAGCTGGGAACAGGAGTCGCGGGGACGCTGGACCAGGAGACTGATTCAGCAAGTCAGTAGTTATGGTGAGGTGGACTATTACCTTACCCAGTTTCTGACAGGTCACGGGTTTTTTCGGTCGTACCTGTTCAGGATGGGCAATGCCGTGTCACCCGATTGCATCTACTGCCCAGGCACTCCCGACGACGCGGAGCACACCTTCTTCCGCTGCCAACGTTGGGAAGGTTCCCGCCTGGAGGCGGAACAACATATAGGGCAGTTGTTGGTGGACTCGGTCATTCCGATGATGACGGAGGGTGAGGACAATTGGACCTGTATGTCACATTTCGTCCAGGATATTCTCCGCACAAAGAAGCTAGAGCTTGACCGAGATGCAGTCTAGGTCATAAAGAAATTGAATGCCAGAAACGGCGCGAGCCCTGAGGGCTTAGGTCACACGTTGACCTGGCCTGAAGTAATGTGACAAACAATCCCAGGTCTGTGTCCAACAGAGTAGAAGGGGTTTGGGAGTAGTCTGACAAGCTCAGGAGTCTCACACTACAGGCTGGCTACCCGTGTGCGTAAAAGCATTTTTACCTCCTCTCCCTTAAAAAAAAAAAAAAAAAAAAAAAAAAAAAAAAAAAAAAACTTAGTGACCCAAGTATGTATAAGGGATAGTTTTGGTGGAAGGATTATAAATTACCAAATAATCTTTTAAATAATATAGGCATAAACTAACCATCATACCTATGAGCGATCTTTATGACTCGTTACAAATAAATCTTACAACAAGATGGTTCCAAATTTGTAACGAGTTATTTTCCCTAGGGGGGTATATTTTTGCTATTTGGCCGCGCACCGATTGTTGAGGTGAGCGAGCGGCGGCAGCGAGGCTAGCGAGCGCCCTTTGACCCGGCTTATCAGTGCCGATAAGCCTGGGATATCCTAGATCTTCAGGACAGTATAGGAAGGACATTCGAGTGGTGGATCCCGTGCAGTGAAGAGTGTTGGTGTCTGGCTGATACGTCGGTGGTGTACGTAGAGAGGAGTGAACGTGACAGTGGTGTCGGAGAACGTTGGTGGTGTGATCGCGCCGAGTGTTTGTGTAAGTTGGGTACAGACCCACTATCGGTGAGTGGACGACGTTCCTTACTTTTTGGTTTAAGAGTTGAAAGTTGTTACTAAAACACTCATCTCTGATTTGATTGCGAGAGTTAGAGTTGTAACCGTGCTGGTCAAAGCCTGACGGTAGTTAGGATTTATTAGTCAGGAATAATATTAATTTATATTCCTGATGGTTCTGGGCAGGTGCTAGAGCGCAAATAATATATTTAATTGACTGTAGTAGATATTATTTTGCGTTGTACCTAGAGTTAGTTATATTACTAATAACTCTGAGGCCCGACAAACCTAGGTTGCACGATTTAGCGTGCGTAGTTGGAAACACGTGGCCAGTAGGCTAGTAGCTAATATTATTAGCCTATTAACAGAAGCCCAGCTAAGTAACATAAAGTTGGTAGTAGCAGTAACAGTAGTAGGGTTGTTATTGTATATTCATTCGATTATTTTAATTTAATGGTAGTCCAACACGTTATCTTGGTAGCTTGGATAGCGGAGTACCGGCTATCAGATAATATATTTATCTAGTGTTTGGAACGTAGTTAATATTTATTCATCTGCTACTAAGTTGCTCAATAATTTTAATAGTGCAATTGCCATTTAGTTTTGCTTGTTTAGCTTGGTATTTATTGAGACCAGCTACTAGGGGTGTAGTCACTCTACCTATAGTGTACTTGTATATTATTATGTGGTACGATTATTGAGTGAACTGTTTGATTGTTAGCTTGGGCATTAGAGTTGTGTATTGGATTATAGTGGCCTAGTAGACCCCGCCTGGTGATAACACGCGTTGTGGTTTTTATTGGCAAGTCGTCGTGTAACTCACCGTGTTTTAGGCACTCTGGGCTTAACTATTGGATAGTTAGGACGAAGCCCGAGTTGCGTAGTCAGCAACGACCCCCTAGGAGTGTGGAGAATCGGCGTAGGCCTGGTAGTGATTATTGCACGTTTGTTTTGGTGACTTGTTTTTTACTTGTTCACAGTGCCCGTGTATGAGCCAGTCCTATACCGGTTAGACCCGGCTTTTGGCCTAGTGGTTTCCCTGGCCTTATCGCAGACCCTGGAACATTACCCAGCCATTGTAGGCTGAGCTATCCCCGGCAAACGGTTGCGACTGCTGCACTTTTTGATATTTATTTTTCCAGTGCAGAAAACATCGTCGCAAGATGGCGCCTGCGAACAGGGACTGAGGTTGGCAGTGGTGCTGAGTTGCTGACGTATTAACGGCGCCCGAACAAAATAATTTTATTTGTGCAGATTTGCTGTGGACTTGTGCAGATTGGCTGCGGACCTGAGCTGTTGAGCAGAGTTTTAGGCAGACCTGCTGTGATTTTATAGTCGGTTGGGTAGACCTAACCTGTTTTCTGTTACAGCGTGGCGTGTTGAGAACCCTTATTGTGTAATTGTGGTTTGACTTTCACACCTATAATTGGTTTGATTTATTATTTTGCTAATTAATTGAGCTTTATTATTGAATATTATTTGAGTGAGAACCCTTATTGTGTATTTGTGGTTTGACTTTCACACCTATATTTGGTTTGATTTATAGTACGGTGTTAAATAGATTTTAATCGGTTTCGCTCTTATTTTTGCGGATTAGTCGTGGTATTTGAATTTTAAATATGGTTGTGACTACGAGTACGACGTCCGTGCTGGGCGGTACGCCTATTACGTCTGCTATTGCTACGACTAGTTCTGGGGTTAGCTCCGAACTGTCGGTGATGACGACATCGTCATTGTGGCCGGCGTCTTCGCCCGTTTGGCCGACAATTTCTTCGGTAGTGGCTACGACGGTGACAACGTCTCTGACTTATTCCGCGCCAGCGACTATGTCCTTGGGGTCGCAGCCCCGGGACGGTCGCGTGGGTTGGATATATGACCTCTCGAAAGGGGAGCTCATGAGGACGATGGACCAGTATGGTTTGGTGACCACTGGAACTTCTGCGGAATTACGGCAGAGATTCTCGTCGTTTTGGAAGCAGCGGAGTGCCCGTCGGTACAGCGATGAGGGGCTGTGTACGGCTGGGGCTGCTGCACCGACATATGTACCGCCGGCTACTACAACTGTGGAGCTTCCTGACCCCCCGAGAACCGTACCTCAGGTACTGGGTAATGCGGAATCGAATCAAGCAGAGATAGTGGGACTTAGCAGGGAGTTAGAGGTGGTTAAAGAGATCCTTGGGTTGTCTTTGGAGACTGATACCCGGACTCTTAGAGAACATCTGGCATCGGTGGTGCGACAGGCGAGAGGCTCGCCGAGTAATGGGGTCGGCTATGGGTTCGAAAGACCCGCCAACCCTACGTCCCCTGTTGTGGCCGCTCCAATGCCTACCTTTGGGTTACCTAGTAGACCCGAGGGATGGCAGCGGCCCAATGATATTTCTGAGAGACCAGCCCGGCCTTCTAGCTTGGAGCTGCCACGAGGCTCGGATATGCTCTCAAATGAGGCCAGCAGGGTGGAGCCAAAGGATTGCTCCAAAGTATGCAACACGGTACGGAAGTGGGGTTTAAGGTTTGATGGCCGACGAGACCCAGTGTCATTCCTGGAGCGCCTAGAAGAGCTGATGGTCTCGTACTCTATAACATCAGAGGACCTGCTCAGAGCGCTGCCGGAGCTGTTGCAAGGCTCAGCGCTTCTATGGTACAGGAATTGCAAGGAGCTCCTGTATTCATTCGAAGCTTTTCGGCATCAATTTGAGATCCAGTTCCTTCCACCTGGTTATCAGAGGAATTTGGATGAGGAGATCCGGAAAAGGACACAGGGTGAAGGCGAGCACTTCCGGGACTACGTTGTTGCCATAAGTACCTTGCTTAGGCGTAGCGGTACGTTGTCGGAGCATAGTAGGTTGGACTTGATCTACAACAACATGCGACCTGAGTACAAACTCATGGTGCGACGGCGGGACTTCAGCAACCTGGCCGAGATGGTGGAGTTGGCTGAAGACTATGAGGCCTATCTAAGAGAGAAGGCGGCCTTCCGACCTCCTCCTTCTCCAAACGTAGCGCTGGTTTTGGAAACCGCCTACACACCCAAAAAGAAGGTGGAGAAGCGCGCCGAAACTGCCGCCGTCGAGAAGCGGAGTTTCGAGATACCGTCTCCGGAAGCCGAGTCGCGTGGGCGGGTAGCTTTGAAGTCGGATCGGGTCCACGGTCAACGGCCCGTGACAGCAGCTAGAGCGCCTGAGGGTCCAAAGGGGACGGTTAAATGTTTTAGGTGCCAGGAGATTGGTCACTTTGCCCGAGAATGTGGTAAACCAAGGACCGTCTCCTGTTATGGGTGTGGCAAACCTGGTTTGACGGTGAGTCAGTGTGGATGTCGGGCGGGAAACGGCAGGCCAGCTCAGACATCAGGAGGTCAACTGGGCAAGGCCACCCAAAACGAACGACCTCAGAAGAGTGGTCCGAGTGGCTCGGAAAACTAAACAGCCTGGTTGGTGGAGTAGACGAGAACCGGCTGGTTTCGGAGACAAGGCCCTTTGTTGAAGTTGTGCTGATGGGCAGCGTTTTTAAGGCGTTATTGGACACTGGGTCCGTAGTTAACCTGGTTGGGCGAGGAGTCGCCGATCATCTTCAACGCCAGGGGGTAGAACCTTTTAAGAAACCCTCTCCTCTAAGGATGGCAGATGGGTCGCGGTCTAGGGCCGAGTATTCGTTCCGATTGGCAGGGGAGGCTGCGGGAAGACGGTGGGTTGGAGACGCCTTGTACGTTCCCACTCTTACCACGGATATGATTTTGGGTATGGATGTCATACGACATCTCGGACTTGTGACGGTCGTGACGGAGGTGATAAGAATGGGCGTGGGTGGTGACTGTTCTGGCCAAGGTGGCCGCATAGACAGTGTCAAAATTGGTGACGAAGACCCCGAAGGCCCTTGCAATGGAAATCCCCGTCTGGTTCCTGATGCCAAATCATTCAGCACCACGTTGGCTGGTAGTGGCGAGTAGAAGAGTTTTTCTTTGTTTTGCTTTGAGACCCGTGGTAAAAGAGGAATCATTGGGTTAAGAGCCGGAGTATTTTGTTTTGGCCGGAGTTCAAAGATTTTTTTTTCTTTTTGGCCGTTTTCTTTTTTTTCATCCCGATGTAAGTGGGGGATGTAACGAGTTATTTTCCCTAGGGGGGTATATTTTTGCTATTTGGCCGCGCACCGATTGTTGAGGTGAGCGAGCGGCGGCAGCGAGGCTAGCGAGCGCCCTTTGACCCGGCTTATCAGTGCCGATAAGCCTGGGATATCCTAGATCTTCAGGACAGTATAGGAAGGACATTCGAGTGGTGGATCCCGTGCAGTGAAGAGTGTTGGTGTCTGGCTGATACGTCGGTGGTGTACGTAGAGAGGAGTGAACGTGACAGTGGTGTCGGAGAACGTTGGTGGTGTGATCGCGCCGAGTGTTTGTGTAAGTTGGGTACAGACCCACTATCGGTGAGTGGACGACGTTCCTTACTTTTTGGTTTAAGAGTTGAAAGTTGTTACTAAAACACTCATCTCTGATTTGATTGCGAGAGTTAGAGTTGTAACCGTGCTGGTCAAAGCCTGACGGTAGTTAGGATTTATTAGTCAGGAATAATATTAATTTATATTCCTGATGGTTCTGGGCAGGTGCTAGAGCGCAAATAATATATTTAATTGACTGTAGTAGATATTATTTTGCGTTGTACCTAGAGTTAGTTATATTACTAATAACTCTGAGGCCCGACAAACCTAGGTTGCACGATTTAGCGTGCGTAGTTGGAAACACGTGGCCAGTAGGCTAGTAGCTAATATTATTAGCCTATTAACAGAAGCCCAGCTAAGTAACATAAAGTTGGTAGTAGCAGTAACAGTAGTAGGGTTGTTATTGTATATTCATTCGATTATTTTAATTTAATGGTAGTCCAACACGTTATCTTGGTAGCTTGGATAGCGGAGTACCGGCTATCAGATAATATATTTATCTAGTGTTTGGAACGTAGTTAATATTTATTCATCTGCTACTAAGTTGCTCAATAATTTTAATAGTGCAATTGCCATTTAGTTTTGCTTGTTTAGCTTGGTATTTATTGAGACCAGCTACTAGGGGTGTAGTCACTCTACCTATAGTGTACTTGTATATTATTATGTGGTACGATTATTGAGTGAACTGTTTGATTGTTAGCTTGGGCATTAGAGTTGTGTATTGGATTATAGTGGCCTAGTAGACCCCGCCTGGTGATAACACGCGTTGTGGTTTTTATTGGCAAGTCGTCGTGTAACTCACCGTGTTTTAGGCACTCTGGGCTTAACTATTGGATAGTTAGGACGAAGCCCGAGTTGCGTAGTCAGCAACGACCCCCTAGGAGTGTGGAGAATCGGCGTAGGCCTGGTAGTGATTATTGCACGTTTGTTTTGGTGACTTGTTTTTTACTTGTTCACAGTGCCCGTGTATGAGCCAGTCCTATACCGGTTAGACCCGGCTTTTGGCCTAGTGGTTTCCCTGACCTTATCGCAGACCCTGGAACATTACCCAGCCATTGTAGGCTGAGCTATCCCCGGCAAACGGTTGCGACTGCTGCACTTTTTGATATTTATTTTTCCCAGTGCAGAAAATCTCGTCGCAAATTCACATATTACCTGACTGTAGGTTTGCATATCAACAGTGTACAAGCCTCCAGATAGGCATAGAGGTTTCTTACATCTGGTCAAGATGATGTTCAACATCTGCTTGAAACGTTTTGTTTGATCTGGCCAACAACATCCGTAGAATGCTTCTCTAACGTGGTCATCCTGAAATTATAAATAGGAAATAGAGGAATGTGGAGAAGAGAGAAATGAGATGGTAGATGGGGAAGGAACTGTGGAGAATAGAAAATATTGAGGCTCAGCTGGTGGTTAGTCCCAAGAATAGTGATAGTGGAAGAAGACATGTATGTTTGTTTATAATATACCTTGTTTGCTATACCTTTCATGCAAGTTTATACCACTAAATTTACTTTACAATCTTTCAAAATTTCTAAATTTTCTAGCTCTTAGCTATAGTTAACTATGTGGCACAATTTCACTCAGTTATTACAAAAGTAAAACTCTTTTAAAAGATGTGCTTATGCAGTTGTTCTTTCGTGGCTAGAGCTTTAGATTCTCATAGTCTGTGCTAAAAAATTAATGTCTGAAAGCTCCCCTCTACCAGAAGCTCAAACTTCGTAAAGACTCAGGAAGAAAAGAATCTAAAACTAAAACCGCAGTAAGATAGCACTTGTATTAGCGTTAATTTGCTAGGGAGTAACTTAGTGCAGTATGAAACTAATATTAGCAGCTGGACAGCTAGCACTGTGTGTAAATACTTGCCCTTTAGTGACTTAGAGCATTAATATGGCTAGTGCACTATCATGGGCTAGTTGTAATGTGACATTAGCGGAAGTACACCATCGCATCTTTCGCTTCTATGGCTCATTCCCACTAGTCTTCTATGGGTAATTGGCAAACAGCTGGTACAACTAACCTCATTAGTGAGCAGCTGGCCAAAAAAACAGACAAGGAACAGCTGGAGTATCACTGGAGTGATTTCACCAACAGAAGTCACTGTATGCACAGATATGGCTACTGGCTCCTGTAATCATAATTGTACCAAAACATGTTCGAGTAGATAAATGACTATGTTCACTTATTCTGAATTTGCACAGAAAAACTAAGCATGTTATTGAACTTACGTTTATTTTGTAATAATTACCATTTTTAATTATAATTAATTTCCCAAATAATTATCTTAGTAAATAAAAGTTAAATTTTAGTAAAAAAATTCTTTTCGTACAAAACTCTGCGGCCCCATTGATTTTACCAAAATCCAGCACCCACCCCTCCACAAAAAACTATAATTAAATAAATAATATAGGTAATAAAAACTATAAATAACTTTTTATGGGGGGAGGAGGGGCCTGGATGTTGTTAGCTTACAATCATAATATGTCTAGAACCGGCCCTGCTAATCTGCTACTCGCTACTGTAATTTGTTATGTATAAAGAAATATCAGAAAATTCTTTTTACTGTACTAAAGTAGGAATAATATGGGTGTGTTCCCAGTCTGGTGTTTAGGTAGTTAGTCTTAATGTTTATGTTTACATTTTGTGAGTTTATTAACCCTGCATCTGGCAAATGACTACTGATAAGTCGCTAAAACTAGTTCCTCCAATGGCAAACGCCTAGTCACTACGACGAGTCACAAGTCGTTTGACCATCAATTTCTTTAACTGCTAAGTTACAGAAAACATCACTGTGTATTAGATATTATTTTATATCATTTTACACAGGAGATTCTAACATTTATTTTTATATAAAGTTTATTTAGTTACCGTGATGTAACAATATTTTGAAGGTTGAGAATAAAAACTAGAATGACGCAACTGCGTGTTTAGCACGGAGTGACGTAAAATACTTTTACCTAACCCACCATGTTAAACCTCCCTATCCCAAGCGTGATGTATACAACTTCCTTACTTCTCGAGTGATGTAAAGTATCAAAAACTCACTCGGTGATGTAAAGAAACCCATTTAAATAACATTGAGTGCTTAACTTAAAAAATATAACTCTATGGAGCCAACGACGTTCAACGCTAAAAATCAGCTGTGCGCTTAAATGTTATTGTTATGCTTTAAAGAATTTGCCTAACCTAGCTTTTGCAATTTTGTTAGTAAAAGAACGTTACTGTTAGAAGATGAGTGAAATGGATAGTGAAAAATATTGTACGTAAACCCATGTATATTGTCGGGTCAGGTAAAATATTGTACGTTACACGTTACGCAAGAGCGTGTTTACATCACTTAGGTAAATTATGCAACTCGCTTCCGCTCGTTGCACAACATTCACCTGCGTGATGTAAAAACGCTCTTACTACACTTGTAATGTAAATAGCTATTTTACATACCGGTAAAAATAATAGTACAAATAAAATATTACTTTTTCATGTAAAGAACCATTTAATAAAAGCTTTGTATATCTTAGATTTCTAGTACAAAAATTTAAAACAAAATTTGGGGAGCGAGCTGGCGTAGTGGTTAGAGCGCGGGAATTCTGTCCCTGAGGTCCCAGGTTCGATCCCCTTCAAGTCACATCCTAGGACAAAAAATACAAAAAAATGGTATTTTTCCCAAGCCTCTACTTTGGAAAAATTTTACTGGCCCACTTAAGTTTTTTGTTCTTACAAGTAAACAGTTCTACAATTTTCAATCTGTCAATGGTTTAGATTAGTTTATTGTAGTTAGTAGTGTAATGTCCTGAAAAATAAAATATGCAATAGTTAAACTTTTGTATGGCAGAACACAATTTATACAGCTCTAAAGTAACCTATGTACATACAGTAAAAATGGCCTGCCAGTACAGAGATTTGTAGCTGCCAGATGCAGGGTTAGAAGAAGCAAACAGTCCACATGAAATTTATTTTCACAAGATAAGGAATTATTTTATAGCAACACTGCAAGGGTTTTTGAGCTTCGTGTTTGCACCTTGGAATTTGCTGTAACAGGTTCAATGCTAGGCAAACACATGATCAATTTGTAGAATTTTGACCACTTGACCTAACAAGCATTGTGTCTTCCAAAATGATACACATTAAATGTCATCTACTTTACTAATATTGTCAGTATTTCTTGCTAACATTTTAGTAGTTT
This sequence comes from Macrosteles quadrilineatus, assembly GCF_028750875.1. Taxonomy (NCBI): domain Eukaryota; kingdom Metazoa; phylum Arthropoda; class Insecta; order Hemiptera; family Cicadellidae; genus Macrosteles; species Macrosteles quadrilineatus. The sequence goes on from NW_026542610.1 coordinate 2,979,483, forward strand.
CAATTAAAAAATGTTATAACTTAATCTGTCATTAGTATTGTGGAAAATATTGGTGTTGAAATAAATTGGTGGTATGTTTTAAAATATGTTATTACCAGAGTAAGTCTCATTGCATTGAGGCAGAATATGAATGTTGCAGCTTGCAGAAATTCCAAGATTGTGATCTTGAATGCACCATTTATAGTTGAGGCACATCTGTAAATAAAAATAACCTACCAGTAAGTAGGTCTATTAATAATTAATTGCAAATTTTCCCACACTACTGTGAAATGACCTGTTTTCTTTATATGTTTATCACCTGCGAAAATCTATCTATGTTTCATTGTTTACTATGGCAAAAGAATGTTTACTATGCGAAGACGATGTTTACTATCTTTTTTTTTATTTTGCCGATGTAAACAAACAAATTTTTGTAATTGTTTTATCAACTGTTTTAAATTTCATCAACTTAAGTAAATATTAACTTTAAATTGAAGACATAACCTAAAATATGAGTTTTGTAATGAATAAAATAATTATTCTTTCTAGTGTAGCGATAAGTTACTTTCAAAACACGAGTGAAAGTGGGTCTATACTTATTTTCGACCATTTAAAGTGCTCGATAAATCTCGTACTTCAAACATGGTCTCAAATATGTAATGACTCACTTTTTAGTCTTGTTATCAAATATACTAGTAACGCAATTATTAATACTTAAATTAAAACAATTAACAAATAATCATCGTACCAATATGGAATGTTTCTTAACTCTTATATAGTTCAATATCATTTTTATATTTTTAAGCTTAAAAACTTATGTTGGAATGTGTGACTGGCTCTTAAAAGTGATAACAAATTACTTTAAATAGATATTTACATATAATATCCTATTTTACTGGACGTAATTCTAGGACAAAAACTGTAATAATGAACTTAATAATTATCTAAAGATACTTAATACTTTAATATTTTACTTTGAAATGGCGACCTTACGAATGTAGGTATTTTAAGCTAAGAATGAATGGAGATGAGTGTAGGATTAGCGGCGCGATCTTGTAATCTTGTTAGGGACTAAGGCCGTCATATCCCTTAGACACAGCTGTTAATTAGTAGCCCATACAGACAATGGCAACTAAACCTACAGTTAATAGTGGAGTCTGAACCACATTTTTCCTTGTAATTTACTAATTGGTCTAATTATCAGGATAGTACTGCGGATGGTCGAAGTACTTAGTCCTACTAGTGCGGTCGTTAATCCACACCAAAGAGTATCGCTTCAATGTATATTGAAACGTTAACATTTTAATATTTTTCTTTTTACATTGGTATTTATTCTTGGAAAATCTAAACCTATAGATCAGGTTAAAAAGTAAAACCACTTACGATATATCTAAAAGTAGAATATTTTCAGTAGTTGAGGAACAGGTGTATTAGTTGAATTTGATAAAAACAAATATTATATGACTTTCTCAACATGTCATTGATTTATTCAAAACATGTGTGGCGTTTAAAGACATGACTTACTATCCCAGTCGGCTCAGCAGTTTTTGTGTGCAAGGTGAACAATCACAGTCACATATATTTATTTATAGAAACCTCCTCTTCTTTACAATCCAGGAGAGGGATGTAGTTATTATTTTCTTTGCTTACATATTTATTTTCATTAATTATGTTTAAAATACGGTATTGAAAAATATACTGGTATGCATTAAACTTACTTAATTATCATTTGGTGATGTTGTATACACTCCTTGAGACATTGCTCTTTGTAATATTGAATACTTCTCTGCACAGGGGCCTTCCCTGGTATTGTCACACGATCTATTGCAGCCATTACCGAAGCATTACCATCCATCCTTTGAAAAGCAATCACCAATATCTTCATTTCACCTTGAAGGCAAATGATAGCAGAGAAAAGAGAGTTTTGCCAAGAAATGTGGTAGATAACTATGGTCGCGCAGATTGAAAACTCAAACAAATAGAGAAAAATGTAAAGATATATCGAGTCGATCGTAAATGGATACCAAGGAGACAAAGGGAGTGGTAATCTCCCTTTTGATCCTGTCACGAAAGTCGCTATTCCAAAAAACATCGGACTCAAAAAGTGGAATAAGGTGCCGAAAAGAGCAGAGATGTTGAAGATCCACTCAATTCTGTTGATTCTCTTCATCGCTTCATCCTTGGTGGTCTGTTGTTCTTGGCAAAGTGGCGAGGAGTATTGAGACAAGCCTCGGTGCAGCATTGAGAAGAGGTCGGGGATGTGTTTGTTGAAGTAGGCGAACGTAAAGGCTACAGAAGTACCGTAGACTATAGTGTTGACATCGTTTGCGATCCGGAAAACCTCTTCTGGCCCGTCGTGCCAATGGAGGCATAGAAAAGTTATGGCTTGGAATGATGTCATTATCATCAGAGAGATTTTGGTCAGGAACACCCTGTAGTTGGGGGTTGAGATTCCAGTCAGTCTGAGGCATACTTGGGACAACCTTGAGGTTGGAAAATTCCAACCATTCATGTCTTCTGTCATGGTTAATGCAGTATCTACCTGGCTGAAACAATTCCACTATAATATATTACACAATCCAATAAATGAATGTAATACAGATTTTAAACTGGTATTTTTTTCAATTATTTGTTAATTTTTTATACTATTACATAGATACAGAAACTTGACACAATTTTGTGTATTTAAACCTCAAATAAAGTAAACGATGGTTGTAGAAAGGAGTAAGGTGCCTTGTGATTATTTTATTACTATGATCAGCTGTTGTTAACCATCAAACAGCTTCTTAGTTTCTCACGACTAAACCGACATAACTAAATTCTTATCTATAATTTTACCCTCTGGACACTGTAATCACTTAGCTATGATAGTCAATTAAATGAAAAATTGCTACTGTTTAATTGTTGTTTCAATATTTTGCTATTTCGCTTATAACCAGAATCACATTTGATGAATGTACAAAAAGCAGTACATTACATTGTAGCTTACATATTTATAATCTTATAAACCGCTGTAAAAGTTACAGTTAATTCTTTAACTATTTTAATAGTATATTTCATCACTGGGGCCTGAAGTGACCCGAGGTCAAGTTTTACGATCGAGGCGAAGCTGAGGCGAGGTCGTAAATGAGTGCGGGTTTAAAAGAAACTTTTTCCCGAGTGATTAACTATATTTTTCATCATATTGCTTCATTAGTAGAACAAAATATATTAAAAAACTAAATAGTTTTCATTGAACTATCCTCTCAAAACTACTGTTCTTCTAATTTGCTTTCAATTTAATTTGCTAATGAAAACAAGCAGCTGCTTAGTAAGTGATTCAATCATTTCGTCAATTACGATTATGTTTGTGTACATTATACTATCGATATGACAAAGTATTTACAATACGGCAACATAAAAACAATGGATTGAACAATCGATTGATACTTTCGATATATGCGATTGTTTACAATCAAAATTTACAACTAAGTTGACAATAGCTGATTTTTACTCCCTAAGGGCTAAAAACGATATTTACTCTATAAAGAGTAAAAATGCCACTTTAGACCAGCAACGCATCCATTAATGATTAAAAACAGCTGTTTTTGCTGCAGTATGACGAAAAAACATGTTCTTCTCTTTATTCAATTACACATAAATCTATTATTAATTATTTAATAGTTCTGTTAAAATATGTAAAGACAACATAATGAGGTGCCGATATTTAATTCTTATGTGAATTATTATTGGTCACTATATAGTATAGCTGTAATTTAGGTTATTAATTGATCTTTTTTAATTACATTGTTTGTAGGCCTATACTAAATTTTTTTATTAGCTAAGGTGGTGCGGTAAAAAAATCCTCATAATTTCTTCCTGTAACTTGACTATGCCTCTAAAAAATATTTCATAATTTTAAAACAGATATGTTTCGAGTTATCAAGGTTTTTAGCGACTAAATACCTTGCTTTTCTATCATGGTTCACAAAAAAAAACCATTTTGTATACCTACCTAAAATCTTGGTAATATGTAAGATTAATTAATTTGTATTTATTAATTTACAGAATGCCATTACATCATAAAATGACTGGACATTTGTCAGTTACAATATAATACTTAAAGCTAAATAGTAATATCTATATATTTAATTAAAATTAAAACAAAATAATTTTAATACTTAAAATCCTACCAATTTCCACTTAAATGCATTTAAAAAATAATACGTTTTGGTTAGCAACCAGTCTTTACATTCCTTTTTTACATTTCTTCTGATTGGTGATGTTTTTTTAAATTATCAGGAACTAAGTTGTACAATATATTGCGGGGGCGCTTCAAATAGTGATAATCTATGGCTAGTGGGCTTAATTAGGTTCTTATGTCTAGTCTCTTGGTGTCTCAGGTTCGACCACAGCTGCAACATCCACAATTTCATCCGCGAAAGGAATAAGCACCTGTCTTGCGAAACGAAATAAGCACTGGCCTCTGCCTAAATCCAAAATCAGGCCACAATGCTTAATGAAATCCGCTCCCAAAATGACAGCAATACAAAGGTCCTTGGCTACCCAAAAACTCCACAAAAAAAGTTCAATTTTTAACTTCAAACTGGCCTCAAAGATGATAGGAAGTGGGGATTTTGATGCAGTCCAGCAGATGTGGGTACTTCGCTCAACTTGCTTAACTAGCCCAGAAGGTTTTATGTTTTCGAACAGAGACAAGGAAATGAGACAACGGGCTGACCCAGAATCCACAAGGGCCTTCTGCAACGTTTTACCTAAGAAGCTGTTGAGTCGTGGGCAAGTTGAGCGTGCCACTTTCACTCCCATACATGCAAGTTCCCTCATTCCCCACGACAGAGGCTCCCCAAAACCAGCACTCCCAGAAGGGGAAGTGCTCACAGAAACCAAATTCTTACTGACTATCTCTTTAACCACTTTCTCACAGGGCAGTTTGGACAGATTTTCCCTTTGTGAGCAACTCAGGTTTTTGGACAAAGTCCCAATAATTACAGTTTGACGACACTCTCGTCTCATGTTGACCACAACCAAAACAAACAATAGGATGCCTTTGTCTCTGCTGTATTTCAGGACCTTGACTCACAGAAGCTACAACGTGAGTCCGGGGAAGATGCCCCAAAACATGCTCCCTCTGAAAATCAGCGTCTTGAACGCTCCGTGAAAGGATAACCAGCCTATCCAAGTCTGCAAAAGAAGAAGGTTTTGGAGCAAAAATCAGTCTGGACCGCTCCTCAGGCTTCAACACTTGCAAGACAATTTCCATCCGTTGGGTTTCAGGGATGCCCAGCCGTAAGATACGCCACACCTCACGAATGTCACCCACATACTGACTGAGAGCTTCATCAAATTTTTGGGGACGAAACACTCTCTCAACCTTCAATCTCTCCATGACCCTGGTGGGGACAAAGGGCTCAAGCACTTCACTGTGAAAAATGTCAAAATTTACTCCCCGTTTCAAACAATCTAACAATTTGTCACCAAGAGGTCTCAGGCAGAGTGGAACCAGAAGTTCCAACACTACTGAGTCCTCCATGCCTGGGAAATCCTTCAGGTGCAACACCTTTCTCAAAAACTCTAACAAAGGTTCCACCTCTAAACCGTCAACCGGGTGAGTGTAGCTCAAAACCCCAGCAATGGGATTGGGCATTGGAGAAAACAAACCCATTTTTCTTTTAGTCAGTAGGCCTACCTACAAAACACACACAACAAATTTTAACAACGAACATTTCACAAACTTAACTAACTAAAGGCTCAGGACTGAAATGCCTACGGTCAAATGAGGTCCAAAATAGAAGAACCTGCCCATACACACCGCCTTAGCTACCAAAACAAAAAAAACACGGACTTACACTCACCAGATACACACATACATACATACACTAAAGAACAACACCTAACATTTGTGTGATGAGGTAAACACACACACACACAGTTTAAATTTTGGGTTTGGCCATGCTTTTGACACACTTGCTCCCAAAGGATGCAAGTCATTAACCAGATTCCACCCGGTGACTCGGCCAAGGGCGAGCTCCTAATAAAAAACTACAACAGTGTGAAAAAAAAAATTACCAAAACTGCCAGACCACAATCACACAAAAATCAAATCCAACCACGGCCTTTCGTGGAAAGACAACAAACCACGCTATGCTACCATCCGAGCCGACCCCTCGCACTGTCCCCAGACGAGCAACACTGGGAGCATGCCTCCCCCCCCCCAAGGTGACAGTGCAAGTTGTCGCCCCACATCTCTAAATAAAATGAAAGGCTGTGGGTGAATTACAAGACAACAAAGAAAACTACAAAATTAACCAGAAAACTTGTGGCGTGACCACACAAAAGGTTGGCCAAAGGCCCATCAAAACTCTGACAATCCAAGCTTATAAATGGGTCTAGCGCTTTGAAAAACATGTAATTGGTGATTAAAAGTAATACCAATGCACAGAAGGTGCTTAATACTTGAAAACCCACTATTATTAATACTTATCACTAGCCAAAACCCACTGAAAGCCTGCACAACATGTGGCCGAAGGCCAAAACTACATCAGAAACTTTCTAACCTAAACAAAATCAAAATAATCAATCAACTTACTCATCTGACGTATGCAAAACACTTAAACCATGACTTGAGTAGCCGATGAACGGATGAACAAAAATAACAGCGGCATAAAAGGATTAACACTGATATCCATCGAAGATAACCAAGTCTTAACAAATCAACAATCTTCTGGTTAACAAGCCTTCTGGTTAAAATTTGACAGAAGGCGGACATTGACTCTGGGTTGCAGGTCTGCTGCCAGACCCAAACCCAAGATGCATAAAAGCATGCCTTTTACTCCATGCATCTTGACCCAAACCGACCGAGTTCCGGCGCAAAGCCAGCACTCGCACTATAAAAAAAAAAAAAAAACAGAGGCGTGACATCGGTGGACGTGCGGACGTGTCACGGCTCATCAATAATATATAGATATTTTTATAAAACACTTGTAGCGCAATGATAACAAAAATCAGTTAAGTACCGGTAGCTAAAACAACACAAAAATTGAAAACTCTTTGGATCATTGCAAAAGAAAGTTTCTAGCAAATGTTCTTAAGAACATTTATGTTAAAATTATGTTTATCCATTTCTATCGGTATTCTTTTAAATATGAATTAGCTAAACTACACTTACTGTTAAGCGAATTCCTTGGCTACGTGTAAAATGACAGATTATTCCATTTCAAGGCCAAATCTAATATTCTGACCTGTGTTGAGGCTTGTAATTTGACAACTTTATTCAATATTAAAGCTGACGACCTTGATCAGCTTTGGTTAGTTATTCACTTTCATGTTGGTTTGCTCAATTATGGGATGCAATTATTTCTATGACCTAATTTTATTGTTTCATGTTGTTTTATGTTGTAATTTTATTGTTGTTGTTTTTATTTTGTTTCTAGTTTTGTATCCTTATGAAATATTAAATATACGTCTTATGTGCATTTTGAAAATTAATGGTGATTGATTGATGTTAGCATTAAAAGTCTGAATTATTCGAGAGTACTCTCATACCATATGTTAAGTCCTAGGGCCTCTATTTTTTATTTACGTTAATGGCATAAATGGGGACGACAATTGAAAGATTAAAACATACGCAGATGACACTTCTCTAATTTTAAATAATTCAATCTGAAATATCCTAGAAATCTCTGCAAATATATTTACAAATAGCTTAGTTCAATACTTCAATGGAACTCTTTAATCAGTAAATTGAATGTAGATAAGAAAGCTTTTTTGAATTTTTCAAACAGAATGTTAGGTTTTTGTTAGGTTATGATCATAAGTGTTGTGTATGCCTATTTCTTTTATAGGCTACACCATTGTATATTTCCTTTATATACCTTACATAATTAATACCATTAATACCTTGAAGATGGTAGGTAAAATAATAAGATGTGCATCTTGTGATGGTTCAACATAGAAGGATTTATTCATCGTAAGTTAAGTTACAATAGTAGTGGTGGGGACCACGGCCTTATGAATCTAAAAAACACCAAAGAGTATAGAACTGACATATATATAACTTAATACATTACAATAATATTTAAGTGAAAGAAGATCAGATCGTAGATATTGTTCCAAAAACTCAATTCTTGAGTCTCATGGTAAACAGTACGCTGAACTGGAATGATCATATAGATTACCTTAGTACAAAATTATCAAGGTCAGTTTTATATTAAGAAGGTTTAGTTCCGTAGAAGTACCGTATGTTCAATTAACACTTTGATAACAATCTACTACTATTTTTTATTCCAATTTAACATACAGTAGCGAAATATGGGGACACACCACCAAAACAAACATAAATAAACTTCTAGTACTTCAACAGAAAGCTATGAGGTGTCAAATTTCATCAAAATCGGACAAAAATAACTCAAGTTATACTGTTCACAGACATAAATGTGTGTATAAATCTGGTATACAGTATATATAATGTATACATATTTAAAAATTTGAACGAATAGTTATTTTGGCCTCTAGGGACATCAAAACGAAAAAAGGTATATCAGTCCCGGCTCCAGGTCTTACCGTGCACATACAGTAAAACCATTCATTTAATTATATTTTGTAGCTAGGATCAAACTTGGTTACCCATTCCCAATATGTAAGTTTATACATTTCAATATATACCCCTGGAACTCCAGATAATATCCAAACAACTTTGTTACAAAGAAAATAATCGTACTAAAAATCTAATTTCAAAAGTTTGTTGTTGATAAAACACTAATATCCACACAGAAAGATTTAATTTAAGATCTTGTTTTAATTTTTTGATAAATGATTAGCTCTTTGATGTGAAACTGGACCCAGTTGTTTTTTATGATTTGGTTTTTAATTGTTTGGCCAAAGAAACAGCTGATCTTTGCCAGTAACGAAGATTTACAAGGTAATGAAGTGTGGGTAACTTCATTCAATCTACATATTTCACTAATCCGTATTGGAGTTAAAATACACAGCAGGAACTTTAGTACTTCTGATACCGTTTAATTATAAAGAGTGCTTAACTCGTGTGTGTCATTGAGTTTTAACACATGTGGAGTATTAAACCATTCAATAGATTTTGTTTACTCAGATGGTGAAATAACACAGTTGTTGAGTCCTGTAAATTATTACCAAACTCCCTCCCTACCTTTAATACATAACTGTTAACTGACATAACTGATGATATGACAGTTTTGTCTTCAAATATTGATAACAGTTAAATTTGTTTGTGATTTATCTAAATGTACATTACATTTATTTGACTAATAAACTTTTCTATTGTGTAGCATTTGTGGAAGATAATCCGGGAGACATCATTGGTTTTAATTGTAGCAAAGTCGATAAATGATTTATTGACATTTATTTATACGCAGAGTTCCAGTTGTAGTTTTCGTATTGTGTACAACTGCACAGGCCCAAAGACATTTTCTATCTATAGAAGACCTCGAAGAATTTTACGACCTGAAAGAAAAACTTGTGAAAACATTTACCACCTATTTAGAAGAACAAAAACAGATTCTGCAAGCTGTTAGTCAGTACATTTAAAACGTAAAAGCTAAAAAAAAGGAGTGGCGAACCCCCTTAAGGAATGATTTTTAAACCGGGAATTTCTATGGCTTTAGATATTTAATGTAAGCAAGTTAAAACAGGTGATACTTATATATTGTTGGTCTTGATTAATACGTTTATTTAATTGTGGTGCCTGAATAGGTTGTGAGACTAACGGTCATACAGTCCAGCCTACATTTCTGACAGGGGTAGCCAGCGTCATCGCTGCCTTTTGGGTACCAGATTATTGTCAACTTATTTTACTGTTAACCAAAACATAATTAGTAAGTTAATTTCATGTTGAAAATTAAAGACTAATTTCAATATTTATTCAGGTTGCATGTTTTAATATTCACTGAAGTTTGTTGTTTGTTCCAACCATACAATGCAATACATTTAAGGTAAGAGTAATTGTTTCTTCAGTTCAATCTAATCCGTTCCTCGACCACTTCTACTCAACGTTTGTAGCTCACAACATTGGTAGAAGTAATTTAATATAGGTATTGTTTTACCACAGTCTATGTGGTTTTACCGTATACAGGTATTATATTACGTATATTACGTCTGTAGGCAACGTTTAAAACAAAGAATGATTGGTAATGTATTTTATAATATTATTGTTAAAGGGTTGGTTCGGAAATTACTTCTTACCAAGTACTATAGTTCATATTACTTAAATATATAATGTTTCAATTTATCTCAACTACAGTACATGCAGTTTATTGATCATACATTAATTTATGCATGGAACTTTTGTATTTAAATCATACTCCTTATAATGTTACGGTCTAAAACGTTTAACTATGATGCTTAAAGTTAATACAACACATTACAAAGTTACATGTCATGAAAGAAAAGCTTTAAAATAAAAAGTTCACTTCACATTGAAAACCATTTTCTTGGGTTCAGGGGAGCCATAACAAATACATCCACCTAAAACTAAAATTTAAAGATGTTTACGAAAAAATACTTTTGGTATATTATTCATACAAGCAGAATGTAAAAGGCAATAACAATAGTCCACTTTAAAGGAATACAAATTCTTAATTCTTAGCTAATCAAAACTAATGTAGGGGATTTCTTACAAGTTAACTAAACTCAATGACTTCAATAAGTATTAAAACTAAATCCGCAATTACGGTAGTTAGAGATCACAGTTAATTATAACTGCAGATGAAAAAGATAAAGAATAGAAAACCTAACCTAAGACATAAATTTAACCTAATGCTGTGAAAAAAACACTCAATTGCAATTAATACAACCATCAAATCAATGTAAACAATAAAACTGCTATAACAATAACAATATTTCTTCTCTATCATTTGAAGTGTTCTCGTTTCTCAATGTATAGTTGAAAATACACTCTTTAAGACAGGTGTGTTTTTAAGTAACTCTTGAGTTTATTGCAACAAGACACGTGTTTGTATTAGTTATTAGATTTTCGGTTTATTTCTAATTTAATTTACAGTAAGATTTAAATTTAGTTTAATTCAAAAATATATACTATATTAGTTGTATGAAACGCTGGGAAAAATCGAGATTACATTTGTTTATTTTGTTTTTATTAGACAAATATATTTAATTTTTTATTAATTTTTTTGGGAAATGTTGAAATTGTTATCATGGGTTTTTATTTACGATATTTATTGCTGTAACATTGTTATGTTCCTTATAATAGGAATATTTATTGCTTACAGTCTTAAAACGTTTATAATTGGGACACATGAAATCTGCAATATATTATATTATTAACTTTTAATAATATTAATAGCCCATCTAAATGTCAACTGAATTTTATTGCTTGATTTTTTCTTACATAATAAGCTGTCTTTTTAACACTATTTTAACACGTTCTTTAAAACTACATCAGTGTTATATGTTGTTATGCAGTAAATGAAGCATATGCTAGATATTTACTTATTCAGCACCTCACAGTGACACACCAGATAGACGATGAATCACACAGTTCACTGGTTCATCACAAAATCATCACTCTCTGTCTACAATACTGACTGACGATCTTGGTTTTCACACTTAAATATTATAGGGCATATAATTGTAATCTTTTTTTTAAATAATTTTACGAATATATTTTGCTTTTAGATAGTCGATGGACTAGGCTGGGTTCTGTTTTATGACCTAAAGTGTATTAATCAAACCCTTAATTTTGTCATTAATAGTATATTACCTTACCAGTCCTGGAAATAGGTGTTTACCGAACGAGTGTGGTCGTTCTTGTGCAAGACGAAGTCGAGTGTGGGATTACCATACGAGTCCGGTAAACACATCTTGGACAATGACGTACGATATTTTACGCCATACTACTTCAAGCTAACGGAACAATAACAAATCTGTACAAATCTTTATATATTCCACCGACTAAAGGCCTAACAACCACTACTCACAACCTCCAAGAGAGGTTATGATTTTGTTTTCAGCTCATTGCCAAATATAATCAGAGGTGTCCGGTAAAAACTCATTTCATTACAGTAGTTCGTAATGAGACCCCATTTGTTTAAGCCGGTGGCAAACAGTTGTTTCTAAACTAAATCCTAGCGTGGAAAGTTCGTGAAAACAGTTTAGTGTCGCGTAAATTTGTTTACTGTATATAGTTTTATAGATTTCCCTTTCCTTTAAGATTACCTTTCGTTCAGCATGAACGTAAAAGTATCAAAAAGTGATTTAAGGCACACTTTGTAATATTCTATGTTAATTGGTTATGAGGATGTTCGTTTGTAATAAAACAACTAGTGATTGTATTTCTTGAAATAAAAACTAACTTTATTTAATTTAAAATGCAGAAATTTTTATTTATTATTTAAATTAAAGATAATAAACAAGTGTCCATGTTATATGATTTGTTCCTTTGTATCTTACACCATGATATTTCAAATACAAAGTTAGTCAAACAACACATCATAGAATTAGAACCTACATTCATAAAAAACATAATTTCGTCTATTAACTTTCTATTACCAAATCGTGTTTGAAAATCTAGACATTTGGTTTTTCAATCTTATTTACGCAACATCCTTATATATAATACGTGAAGGCGATTTCTACAGAACACTACTCCTCCGTTAATAATGGACGGATTTTTACAAACGACGTGTCAAAATTAAATATTTTTTGTGTAGACGCCCCCTTTCACCAATTCATGTAATAAAAATCCCCGGGCTTTGCCCCACAGGCCATCAAAGTTGGAGTTTCTCCCATAAGATTAACATGGGGGAATATAAATATTTAATTGGAAACTTTGTCCCCACTAATTTGAGAGAACGGCTGGGCGTAGAAACTTGGTAGAGGTGTCCAAAGAAAGGTCTTGGTCTGTAGAAGAGTTAACAAAAGAAAAACTAAGCAAAATTCCTTAGGACTCTGTCCCAGAAGCCTTTAAAGGTCCCTCCACAGAGTTGTTTACATTTTGGCCATGTGAATAATACTTTTTAATGAAACAGCTGTTCATTTTTAAATTGTATTTCAAACAACACACATTTATTGGGAGTTACTGAATTCTACCAAATAAGTATTTGCAATGTTATTTTCTCATTTTAAAATTTATTTTCTTCTTTATCATGTCATGTTTTGCAATATAACGTTCAAATACGAAATCAGTGGAAAATCCTTTTATCACAGCAATTCTTAAATTATTTCTTATTGAACTATCTTATATCTATTGTACGGGTTTGTGTCTGCCTTTTCACAACTTTTGCCTACATTTTATCATATTATTCTACACATATAAAATATTTATGTAGAAATATCTGCTCTTATTGTGTCTAATAAAATCCAAACATAGAAACCTTGCCTAAAATGGTACCCATCTTGACAAATCATTTGCACCTGATATTATGGACTTTTGCGCACTGGGTTGGTAACATTATTAAAAATAACTCGGAATTTTGGCTGTAAAATATGGTACAAAGAGAAAATACTATTTAAGCAGCTACTAACATGACAGAGAGGTCATATTCCTTTTAAACTAGATCACACAATTCTTTATAAGATACGATGATTAACAATATGTAAACGTCAATATATACGTAACAGACAATTTACAGTATTTTTGCTTTTTGGAAATGTCCCATTGCTATGTCATTTGCATTATTTGTTGCCAATGAAGACGCAAGGCCGTATGAACTAGGAGGCCCCTAACAGTTCAAGAATAAAATCCAACTTCACTTCAAGTATTCTACTACACCTAACATTCCGTAGAGAGATTATATTGACAACTTTATGTTATTGATAAGACTGAGACAACTAACTGACATCCCCCATGTCAAGGAATTCCAGCTTCAACAGTAACCCCAAAATCAATTTCTCAAAAGTATGCTAGAGGGCTCTTTTATTGGCACAGAAGTACGATATGAACTGACGCGACGTGACGAAGGAAAAATCAAACTTACACTGTAACGGATATACCTCCCTTTGAAATTAGAATATGTCTTCCACAAAATATTTTCTTATTAAATAAAATCATATTACACTGATGAAATCACGGAAGTGTTTAACTACAAAACCACCAATACGATTTTAATACTATTTAAATGTTCTTCCAAAGGAAGAGATATTAGATAACATACTAATTATAACTCCGATGACGTTCGGTATGGGGAATATTTTATTCATTGAATAATCAACCAAATTTGGCAACTAACGCAATTAATATCATTATTGTTTTTACACTTATTACTCTTTAAACAATGCTAAATGCTCAAAATATGTATATTTCACCCAATTTATCGCAGTTAGATGAATTAACGCAAGCCTTGAAAGTAACCGTCGATTTCGACGGGTTTCACCTAGTATTTTTTAATCTTTGATTTTTCCATTTAATAAAACATTGTGTTTATATTTGAAACAACAGTCTTAAAAGTTTCTTAGAAATAGAAAGCTTCTACGACGAGGATGTTTTTTCCAATTATGTTTTTTTGATGATTTTTCCATTTAATGAAACATTATGTTTATATTTGAAACAAGAGTCTTAAAAGTTTCTGAGAAATAGAATCTTCTAGGACGAGGATGTTCTTGTTCAGATATCATTACGAGCAATCTACTAATGGCAATGGAAGGATCAATCTTGAAATGATGAGACGCAGTGCTTTTCCACAAATTTCCAAACCGATACATACTCAATTGACATATAAAACTATAAAACTTTAAAAGCTCTTATTTGAATTATATTTTTAATTCGTAACTATATTTTCTGTGAGTAAATAAGCAATAAAAAAACATGATTTCGAACCTTCCTTCAAAAGCTTACCACCTCTGACTTCAAACTGATAGCTCTGCAAAACTGGTAAAGCATGTTTCAACTATAGTATTACAACCATGCAGTTGACTCTAAAGTCTGTCTTCATAAGCTTAAAGATATTAGAATTTTTACTATGCAAATAGTTGCACTGTTGTTTGAAGTCTTTACTCGTATTATTTATTTAGTACTTTAACATTTTAAGTACTCTGGACAAACATTTGGAGAATATATAAATTATATTTATATTCTAGGTAATTTTATTCAAAAAACAAATCAATATTATGATTTCTCAAACACGTTAGTTGATTTATATAAGCTATTCTTTAATATCTTTAGAATTAAAAAAATCTAAACAATACTGTTAAAACGCGATACTGATTCTTCTAAAAGGGGTATACTTTTTAAATAATCTCAAGAAAACATAGTACAAAAAGAACTTCAATTTTAATCAGACATAACTATTCAAGACCATTTCTAACAATCAATCAAAAGGAAAACACTAATTGCAAAATGTAAACAAATAAAACATCTGATGAATTAAATTAACATATAAATAATCATCTAGAGACAGTAATTTTCAACATACTCCCACCTTTTGAGTCTTAAAGTTTTCATTATTTAAAGACTCAAAACACATATTATCATATTAAAAGTTCAGTCTTTTTGGTAACTTAATTTGTTTTCCTCGTTTTCTAAATTTAACTTTATTTACAACTTTTCCATTTGAACTTTCTTTATCTTGCACTTCTTCTACCTCTTTTTCGTTTTTTTTTTACAGACTTTTTCAATTCATATCCAAAAGCGTCTTCATCACATTCACAAATCTTATTATTTTCAGATTCCATCTTGACAGTTACAGTATCCTCTATATTAGGAATGTCTACACTACACTTGTCAGAAATAGGTGTTAACAAAGATGTTATAGTCATTACACTTGATCTACATGTCACTCCTTTTACTTTTACTTTCCCCATTAACACCCAACCAAGTAAGGTTTCCATTGCAACTAAATCATTTGTCAAAACATGACGTTTCCCTGTAAACAACTTTCCACCAATATCAGATCCAATCAAAACTTCAATTGGCCCTTCTACAGTGTCAGAAACATTAATACCAAAAGACTGCAGTTCATTAATCCAAGGACCCGCTTTGATTGTTGAAACATCATTACATATCACATCTTGATCCAAAACTTCAAAGTTGCAATAGTAAGTATTACACAAATCACTTAACCTTACTTTATAACGATTGTGTTTTACAGCATTTGTTACTGATCCACCAAACAATGCATGATTAAGGGTTTCCTTTCCAAATGATACATACCCCATTTCTTCTGCAGTTTTCTTCAAAATGTAGGACCTTTGAGAACCAGAGTCAAAAATGACACGTGCTGCTCGTTCTTTATTACCTCCTCTAATATTCACACGTACAGTTTGTAAAAATACTTCAGATTGTGCATTATTAGCTAAATTACTTTCACAAGGTACTAAAGTGCTATCATTAACATAATTTACATTAGATTTATCTTGAGACTTGTTACACATTACTGTTGCATGTCGACCATTGCAAAGAGAACAGTTTAGTCGAACATGACACTTCTTACTAACATGGCCATACTTTGTGCAACGATAACAACATCTGTTACTTGACAATAGGTTTACCTTTTCTAAATGTGTCAGATTACTACAACTCTTACAATTTTCTGTCAAATGTTTTTCACCACAAAAAATACATTTCATAGGGGTTTTACCAACCTTTTGGTTAACAAGTCCGGTTGCAGTTAGTATTGATTCCGTTTCGTCACTAAAGAATGGTTTGGATGACTTACCCAATTGTCTCTTCGAGTCCCCAAAACCAGAGGTAGCAAGTGAAATTCGCTCCTCATTTGTCACTTCAATACGCAGAAACTTCAAAAGTGCATCGAGTCTATTCTTCAAATCAGCTTCTGGATCAAAGTCGGAATGACGTTGCCACGCCCTTAAAAGATCCTCTGGCAAACACGACTCAACTAATGGGTAAAGAATAGCCGCACATTTATCAGTAGTTACTCCTAATGTGTCAAGAGCTCTGATTTGACATTCTAATTTGTCAAATAAAGTCGAAATCACTACCTTTTGGCTCAAGTTATTGAGTAGCAACTTTAAAAGTTCTCGAACATAGACTTCTATCAAAAGATCATCCCTTCCAAAACGACTTTTTAAACTCTGAATAGCATCTCTATAATTCTCTGATGTAGCAGGATAGCTATCTACAATTTGTCTCGCTTTAGAATTTGGAATAGTGGCCTGAACTAAATAGTGGAACTTATCAACATCATCAATAGAGGGATCTTCATCTATCCTCTTAAAAATTCCCCAAAAAGGAAGCCATTCTTTAAGATTCCCGCTAAATTGTACTAGTTTAATCTTGGGAAGTTTAAGCTTAGTCTTTAAATTTGAACTTCCACTCTTAGCTGAATTACTACTGACCAAATCATAATCTCTAGACTCATTCAACCTACTTTGTACCAAAACATTTACTTGATTATAGGTTTCCAAATAACTATAAGCTTTAGACACTTCTTCTTCAAGAATTGCTTCACTTTCCTCAAATTGAAATAAATGGTCAGATATCTTTGTGTCTAAATTCTTTAACTCTTCATAAACCATACTTACAGTTTGAAACCTACCTTTCAATTCATCTAAGTGAACCGTTTCCTGTGTGAGTTCATCCTTTAAATGGTTCACTAGTCTTGAAAAGTTTGCCCTGACAACAGTTCTATGTTTCTTGTTCTTATTAAATTCCCTAACATCAGTTTCACTCATCATACTGTCCTGTCACGGTCGCCAAATGTTAAAACGCGCTACTGATTCTTCTAAAAGGGGTATACTTTTTAAATAATCTCAAGAAAACATAGTACAAAAAGAACTTCAATTTTAATCAGACATAACTATTCAAGACCATTTCTAACAATCAATCAAAAGGAAAACACTAATTGCAAAATGTAAACAAATAAAACATCTGATGAATTAAATTAACATATAAATAATCATCTAGAGACAGTCATTTTCAACAAATACTATACCCATTTACAATGACAGCACTTCAATTAACTACTACAATCCCTTAAAAATACACTGTGGATATTGCCATTATACAGGTGGACTTTTACCTGCATAGCAATGTCAGCTAATATGAGTATTTGTCTGTACATCAATACCGAATTAATAATTATTGCTTTGTTAAAATATTTAAGAACATTATGACCATTAATACAACGCTTCCAAAATTCTTCTACAGTAAAATACCACTAATAGGCCCAATCATAGTACAGTAAACACTGCGGAAGTATAATGAAGTTACCGTTGCTGATGTTGCTGTTGTGAGGTGGAGAAGCAAACTGAGAAGTAATTGACTGAAAAACAACATTAGCTGTATCGGCAGATACGTTGTTTCATTCATCAAATCAATTTTACTTCAAACAAAGATAATCTCGCAATAAATTTGGTTATTAATTAGCTATTTATGATACGCACTTATATTTTTGATGCGTTATTTAAAAACTCACTGAAAACTTATTAGAATGAATACATCGAGTTACAATAACATAAGATCTATAATTATACACTCACAAATAACTCTGGTGACAATAGTAAATATGCTAATTAACAAAATTATACTTTTAATTTCAAATATTATAAACTATCTCTGAAATTGTTCAACACAGTCGTGGGCTCGACACAAAATTAATGCAAAGTCAACTTAAAGAAAATAATAACATTTACCTTATATCACTGTGTAGATTGTTAGGAATTATCCAAGACAGAGGAACTTATTTTATTTTAATTTATTATCTAAAGGTGGCAAATGCGTTTGGCATGCAACATGCATACTGTATTTTATTTGATTTGAATTATCCGTCATTTATCCAAGAATTGGAATCAGCAAATATACATTAGTCAATCAAATCTGCAAAATAATGTATAGTTAATATTTCAAACCAATTGTTTATTACCGAAACACTTTAAAATGCAACAGTTTTGCAAATCATGGTCTTTAACTTATTACAATTTACATTTAATCTGCCAAAAGAGCATTTTTACTAAAGTCTGTAATATTACCGAACCGCTTTCGCCATTTCGGCTCACTGTAGCAGACAGAGAACGATGACTTTGAAATGGAACGTTGACGTTTGTCATTCGTCATTTGACTGTGCCACTGGCAAACGGAACAGTTTAGCTGAATGTGATTACAAATATAGCAAACAAATGATGACTAGGAAATGTTTGGGATTTTGGAAAGCCATTTAGAATTTTGTAAAGATCATTTTACTCAATTCTACACTTATCTTGAATTTATATTCTACTTAAAGCACTTTGGTATCGTTAGTGCCTTTAGAAGAATTATTATGATTTCAAATCAAGGATAGAACTTATTGAAATACTTTTAGTTGGTGAACACCATACAGTCTTATGGAATTAATTGTTAACCCAATCAACAGCATATGATTTGAGGGAATCATGTGTATCTTTTCAATGTTTAATACAGGCAACCCTCTATGCAGTGATGTGAAAGCTTTGAAGATTTGTTTGTTTAACATTCAATCAATTGTTTTCTCTTAAGACTAGCCAAAATAAAACTTAGTTGTTAACAATAAGATATGTTTAGATAAAGTCACCACTTTCAGTATCGTAGCTTAATCTTATGGTTTACTTCGTCCGTAATCCGTCGTGTAAGGCTTTTATTAAGGGCGATTATTTTTCAAAAGTGAATATATTAATTTATTTTATGTTACATGTATTTTTCAACAAGAAAGTAATTGTAAACATAAGTATGTTATGATGGGCTTAATCTGAATCGACTGATTAACATTTTCAAATATAGTGTATTTTATATTTTACACGTTGATGAATATTAATACAATCTATGTATTTATTTTCCAAAAAGAATTGAAAAAAGAGAACAGAATTGTTTATCATATCCACATTTCACAGTGATAGCAGATTTCACATCAGTATCAACGACTGAACAAAAATGGCACAGTGATTTAAATTTCGGTTTCATTGTATGTCTTTTTTAATAAGGAAGTACACGTATTTTTATTTCAGATTCCATTTTTTATACGATTTATAGCTGAAAGTTAGCTGATAGGCCTAAGTTAGTATAAACTTTGATAAAATTGCGTTAATTTTGTTTGAATATTTAGATTAGAATGATAATCGATAGCATTAAACTTTTAGTTAGTTATAAACTTTTCTTTTATTTTATTACAATAAATAAAACAAACGTTTTCGTTGAATACTACGTAGCAAATTTAACAGTTGTTAAAAATTGTATAAAAACTTAACGAATCATATTCTGTAAGTTTAAATAAATTTAGCATGTAGCCATGTAATAATCATATCTTGTATGTGATAAAAATGCTAAGACTGATCAGATTTATTGATAGGATTAAACAGGATAAGGATATAACAGAGAGGGTTTTCAATTTTCGTTTGTTTGCCAGCAGCTTAACCACTAAAGAGGATCAACTTTGTTTTATTTTTCTTTAAAAATATTTAAAAGGAACCTTAAATTTTGAACCAAAATCTCTATAATAAATCTCCTCTTTAACGTTCTTTTGATTTATTTATTTAAGTTATATATTATTAGTTCACTTTTATTATATTCAACGAATATGTATAACGATTCAATGTATGCTGTGTAGTTCCTTTGGAAACTAGGATTTGGAAATTATATACATACAAA